>NW_027464593.1:1580357-1891428 GCF_043290135.1 Rhipicephalus microplus
GTGTGTGTGTGTGTGTTATCACGTTTCTCACGACGACCTTGATATAATGGCCTCGTTGAGTCGACTAGCAAAGCACCACCTCAGATAGATCGTCGTTGTCCTCTTTCACTCATGGATCTCAGCCAAGCAGACCATGTGGCCATAGTCACCCCCTTTGAAAGCATCAACTCGATGCTCGTAAATTAAGAAAAAAAATAAACGAATACAGACGCAGATATAGGGAACCAAAACAGGGAGAGTGCCAGTTCTCGCAGCGCAAATGAGGAAGTTTCGGTAACAGTTGCACCAAGCGCAAAAAGAAAAGGCATAAAAACACAGAACACGAATAGCAACAGCAACGCAATGTCATGGCCTGTCATAACACATGAAAGCACAAGGGCTACTGTGTGAAGAAGGGCTTCAGCAGAACGACATGCATGGTTTCGTGTCGAAGCTGTTGACGAGATGACGCTGCGTCGTCCAGAAATACCTCGTAGGTAAGATCTGTGACACGTATAAGAAGCTTGTATGGTCCGAAATAACGGCTTAGGAGTTTTTCGGATAAGCCTGGTCGCAGGACAGGGATCCACACTGAGACTCGGTCCCCAGAGTGGTCAGCGACGTTTCAATGGCGGAGGTTGTAACGCCGTGCGTCTGCATCTTGTTGGTGACAGGTGTTTATTCGAGCTAGCTGACAAGCTTCTTCGACGTATTGAATTTATCGCTTAGCGTCTAGAGCAAGTTCATTGCTTTGGTCGCACGGAAGCACAACATTGAGCATGGTTCGCACGTTGCGTCCATAAACAAGTCACAAAGGCGGAAATTGCGTTGTTTCTTGCGTTGCCATATTCTATGCAAACGTAATGTATGGGAGAATCCCGTCCAAGGTTTTGTGTTGTACGTCCACGCACACTAACAGCATATCTTTTATGGTCTTCTTAAACCTCTTTGTCAGTTCGTTGGTTTGCGGGTGATAAGCCATCGTTTTTTGATGACGTGTGCGCTCAATTCAAAATTGTCCTTCATCGTTAGCGCCTGTAAATGACGTCCCTCTGTCCGTAATAACGCATGGCCAGGGAGCATGCCGTAAGACGATTTGGTGCACGAAGAATTGCGTGACTTCAGAGGTCATGCCACGGGGTAATGTTTTTGTTTCAGCATAAGAATTAAGATAACCTGTCGCAACTATAATCCATTTGTTCCCAGAGGACGACAAAAGAAAAGGTCCGAAAAGGTCCATTCCCACGAGGTCAAAGGGTGTCCGTGGTGGTGCAATAGGCTGGAGCAGACCCACGGCTCTCACAGGTGGAGTCTTGCGGCGCTGGCACTTAAGGCAGCCTTTCACACATTGATATACACTTGATAGTCGTGGCCAGTAATACTGTTGGCGTACTCTGGCGAGTGTTCGCGAATAGCCCAAATGTCCTGACGTGGCCCCGTCGTGGCACGCAACGAAGATCTCATCACTCATGTCGGTAGAAACAAGTAGGAAGGCTTTTTCGCTACCAGGGGCGTTATTTTTGTAACGAATGTCTCTTAGACAAAAACAGGACAGCTTGCGAGCAATGTATTGAGGGACCTGAGAGTACTGGTCTTCCAGGGAATCAATAGCTGGGCGTAATATTTCGTCTGCCCACTGTTTTGGCATGAATTCAAAATCGCTAACTGCTCTAGGAAAGCCATCTTCATCCTCGGAACCCCTGACAGCGTGTCCCACAGGCGCTCGAGAAATCGCGTCGGCGTCTTCGTGTTTGCGCCCTGACTTGTACACAATCGTAATGTCAAACTCCTGCAAACGCAAACTCCACCAAGCAAGACGGCCAGATCGATCTCTGAGATTTGCCAGCCAGCTGAGTGAGCGGTGCGCAGTCACCACTTTGATGGGACGACCATAGAGGTAAGGCCGAAATTCGGTCTTCGCCCAGACGACTGTGAGGCATTCTTTTTCTTATGTAGAATAGTTGGTCTCGGGTCGAGAAAGAGTAGGACTGGCATAAGCTATTACATGCTCGACGCCACCGTGTCGTACAAGGACAGCGCCAAGTCTGACGCTATAGTATCTGTATGAAGTTCTGTAGCAGCGTTCTCATCGAAATGGTCAAGAACAGGGGCTGTTTGCATTCTCTGCCATAGCTCTGTTAGTGCTGTACCTTGTTCTGCGCTTCAAGTTAAGGGCACGTCATCTCGAGTGAGTCGCGTAAGAGGTTCAGCTGTGTTCGAGTAGTTGGCGATAAATCGGCGATATTATGCGCACAAGACAAGAAAACGGCCTGCTGTAATTTATCTGACGGAACAAGAGAGGCAGTGACGGCAGCAGTTCTGCCTGGATCAGGTCTCACTCTATTCGCACTAATGACGTGTCCCAGAAATTTAGGCTTTTCATAGACGAAATGGCATTTTTGAGGCTTCAGTATGTGTTCAGCTGTGCGAATGGCTTCGAGAAGCTTTCTCAGACGCTTCAGGTGTTCTTCAAAGCTCTCGTAAAAGATGACCACATCATCGAGGTTGACAAGGCAGCATTGTCACTTCAAGCCAGCAAAAACAGTTTCTATCATCATCTGAAAAAAGGCTGGGGCAGAACAGAGGCCGAAAAGAAGAACTCGGAATTCGTGCAGTCTGTCTGGAGTCACAAACACGGTTTTTTTTTCGGTCTCGTTCATCCACTTCGATTAGCCAATGGGCACTCTTTAGATCGATGAACGAAAAATACTTCGTGCGTCGTAACCTGTCGAGAGAGCCATGGACCCGTGGAAGTGGGTAGACGTCTTCTATGTGACGCTATTAAGCTTCCTGTAGTGAATACATAAACGCAGCGTTCCGGTCTTTTTTCTTCATTAGAAAGACTGCCGTGGACCAAGAGCTTCTGGGTGATTGATTATTACCGTTATCGAGCATCTCTTTTACTTGTGTCGGAATAGCCTCGTGCTCTTTGGCAGAAACACAATAAGGCTGCTGGCGGAATGGGGCGGACGTCATCGTCGTTAATAATTTGATTCTTCGTGAGCTGTGTTTAACGGACTTTGGAAAAAGAGGCAAAGCAAGATTGAAACTCCCTTAAAAGGTGCAGCCTTGCTGCTCTGACAGCGTCGAATTAATGTTGATGTGGTCTAGAAGTTGCTCATCCTCATGCGTTTTCTTGGACACGAAGCACTCCGTGACGTCGGCAACAGGGTCTCCATAGGCTACGGTCGTTCCGCAGAAACGATGCCGGAGCTCGAAAAGTTGAAGTACGTAACTAGTTTTTGTGACTGTCCGTAATGGACACGCACAACACTTCGGGCGGCACATACACCTTGGATCAGCAGAAATGATAAATTGCTTTCAGCGACCACGCCATCGTTTCGCAGGGCTTCACAAGTGACTTCTATGGGAACACTCACTCAAGGCGGCAGCGTCGCACTGTCGTCAGCAACACGCAGCGCAGGTCTACAGCAGTTATCAGCGTCTCGATCTGTTGCACCTTGAGTTGATAAGGTCACGATGCGCTCACGGATATTTATGACGGCACCGTATTCTCGAAGGAAGTCCATACCGATAATCAGCTGACGTGAAGAGTGGCGAAGAACGAGGCAGCTGAGTAGAAAGCTTGACACACGAATTTTCACCCTAGCCATACAGCGACCCAGCGGTGTTACAATGTGACCTCCAGCTGTTCGAATTCGCGGTACATTCCACGGCGTAATCACTTTCCTGAGATATTTTTCTAGCCTCCCGCTGATATTCGACTAGTCTGAACCAGTGTCTACCAAGGCATTGACTTGAAAACCGTCAATCAGCACCGGTATGTCGAGTGACACGCGGTCATTGTGTTCAGATGTGGATGCTGGCGTTTCTTCGGTACTGCGACCAAACTCTAACGAAATGCCTTCGGCGTTGCGTGAAAGCTTCGACAGAGGGTCTTCCGCACTTTTAGTTCCAGGGACCTTGCCCCCGAAGGCCACTGCCTTCAGATGTTTCTGACGAGGGCTCGGGGAGCGCTCCCGCGCCGTTACTTCGAAACTTGGCCCAGTGGCTGCGGGTCTCTTCGGAGATGCCGACCGCGGTTGCCGTCGTGCAAAGGGTTCCCGCTGTTGCCCGAGGTACTATTCGATATCCCTTGGCCTTTGATTATATTGGAGACGAGGGGAATCGACAGAATATCTGTGCAGTTCATGTTGCCGGTGTGGGCATTCTCGGTAAATGTGAACATCCTCATCACAATTCTAGCAGAGGAGTCGTCTGTCCGGCGTACAACAGAGACCAGACATGCGCGCCGGTGCATGGCGACCATTGATGTCCAAACCAGCGTGCGCTGACTGAATCGCGACAGCAAGCATCATTGCCTGGATCGGAACGTGCGGCACTGGCTGGATCGGGATGTGTGGTAATGTCTGGATCAAAACTCATTGACCAATAGGAGGCGTGGCAGATCGCAAGGTTTCCCTTACGTACAATGGCGACTGTCAGTAAACACAGGAGCCGTTTCTGGATCAACCAACATCGGTGTAAAACGATGGGCGTGCAGCACCTGCTGAAACTCGACACGAATGACACTGGTAATAAAACCAACATTGGTTCTTGGTGAAAATTTCGGGAGTTGAGGCAGAATTCACTTGACGGCCAAACAGGGCAGACAGTGTGTGCAGTACTTCATTCAATGTTGCCGCTTCAGTAAAAAACTCAGCAACACTCTTGGGGCGATTGTGCACCAAACCAGCAAAGAGTTGTTTCTTCACACCACGCACAAGGGGGCGCAACTTTTTTTTTCTTCTGCTATAGCAGGATCCGCTCGCTTGAAAAGCCGTGTCATGTTCTCGACGTACAACGAGACCGTCTCGTGTGGCATCTGGATGCGTGATTGTAGTGCGCGCTCCACCTGTTCGCAGAGGTCGGGACTCCTGTAAGTCTCCAAAAGGCGACGCCGGAACTCACGCCAAGATGTCAGAACATCATACCTGTTCAAAAACCACGTCTTAGCACCGTCCTTTAGACAAGTTTACACGTTCCGGAGCTTCGCAGCATCATCCCAGTAGTTGATCACTGGGACACGTTCGAACTCACTCTGCCAGTCGTAAACATCTTCATACTGCTCTCCGTGAAAGACATAGGCATGAGCGGGTTCTGGACGGTGCAGCATATCAGCGTGGAAGGTGTCGGAGCTTGCACGGAATCTTGTGTCGAAGTCAAAGTAGCTGCGTCAGTAGCTGGTGTCTGAGACAGTAAGCCTCATTGGCAGCGGCTTACTCTGTGAATAGAAGTGTTCACGGGTGCGGGGCTTGTGTTTCGGCTGCTGGGTGGGATCTTGGGCATCAGATGGATCGTGAGACGTTGTACCCAGAACCTCCACTAGTTTGTTACGTTTCTCTTGACAAACTTGATATAAAAAAGGGCTCCTTGAGTTGACTAGCTAAGCAGCAGCTTAAATATGTCGTCACTGTCCTCTTTCCCTCATAAATCTCTACCAAGGAGTCCATTTGGCAGTGTATATATATATATATATATATATATATATATATATATATATATATATATATATATATATATATATATATGTATGTATGTATGTGTGTGTGTGTGTGTGTGTGTGTGTGTGTGTGTTAACATATACTGTGAACAACGGACACGTTGAAGCCGACGACAGTGGCGAAATCAAGCTGAGAGTGTCCACATAATTGTTATCGCAATAAATGAAGCTCAAAGAAGCTAACTTTATTTGTTATGGTTGGCGGCTGCATGGTAGGCATATATACTGGTTGTCTAATCGTGAAGCAGCTACTTACTAGACAGCTTTCAGTTTTTATTCTGCATAATTTGCCAACTACAGAAAAGTTGACCGCGACAGCGCAAGATAATCTTGCTATGAGCCCTATATTTATGCGCAAAACGCACTGCCAGTCTTGAGTAGTGCTCAGACGCAAAGTATGTGCCATCAGGTACAGTATTTAAAGAGTAAAAAGTAAATCATTGACAGATCATCTCTTACTTTTGCCAACTACCTGTACTATAAACCATATTTCTTAAAAAAGTTGCGGCTAGCAAAGTCCTTTCACGCTGTCACAGTGTAGCGTACTCTATATTTTGTACTTTTGCAAGAACAAAAGTGAAAGTGAACTTTCGTCATTAGCCAATAATAGCGAGCATATATACACCCTCTAAACAGGCACGAAGCCCATACAGTGGGATAAAAAGCTTCTTTCTGCTTTCAGTTTTTATTAGATTTAATGGTCGGTAAAGTGTTTAGGTGAGCAGGAGATTGCCCTATCAAGTAAGGTAAACTCCTCTGTTACACCTTCTCTAAGTGTGAAAGAAGTCGCCAGTCACCGATAGCAAGCATGGTTTTCTTTGCGTGAGAGCACACCACGAGTAGCACGAGCTACACAAAATCACTCTCAGAAACGCTTGCTCTACGTGAATTTTTCTTAGAGTGTATACCGATCTCTCAACTGCCAATAATAACCGTCTCTTTCTGCGAATGAAAGTTGCATCAATGTGTCCTTTAGTTTCAAATTCGCGGACAATTTAATAAATAGGTTCCCTTTAACAAGCGATGACGAAAATAAAGCTCTGAATAAAGTACGAAAATCTCTCGCTGCGCACATCAGCGGCTGAAACGCTGCTTGTTGAAGCAACTTGAACTTTTTCAATGTATTGCAAGGTACTTACGTGGGTAATGCTAAGGAGAGTGGTGGAGTCATTATAATAAAAGTTGATACGTCGACCACTGCCGTCACTGTGAAGTAACGGTCTCGGCACAGGATCAAAGCTGGTCGATATAACATATTTCTTCGGCCAGTTCACGAGATACACATAAATGAGAGAATAAGCTGGCAAATCCGTCCTTTTCCCATAGTTCGTAGCGTTTAAATTATCAAATGTGACTCCGAAATGCACCCTGAGGAAAACAAAAAGACAGAACGATATTATGATCAACCAATTTTGATGTTTCTTCAGGTATCTTTACGATGGAGGCGGAAATGTTGTAGGCCCGTGTGCTCAGATTGGGGTGCACGTTAAAGAACCCCAGGTGGTCTAAATTTCCGGAGCCCTCCACTACGGCGTCTCTCATAATCATATAGTGGTTTTGGGACGTTAAACCCCACATATCAATCAATCAGGTATCTTTAGAACATAAAGATTTATCCGCACTTATGCTTTCGAGCAAGTAGCAAGTAGGTCTAATGGATAGAAGAGCCTAGACAGTTTGAATCAAACCCCGCAGGGGTGCCTGCGCAAGTAGGCGTTTGGTGTGTAGCGACACCACGGACCCGAGCTAACGGGGGAGTTTCTACTCCCTCCCACGCCTAGCCGTGCGTGTCTTTGCCGTGTCCGGGGAAAAGGGGATCCTGGGGGTTGAGCCGACGCTGGGTGATTGGACCTTTAAGGCCCCCCGGCAGAGGCAACACACCCCTTTGGCCCCGGCTTCACGTAGACGGCACCCCTGGGCTGACCCACCCAGGGGAAATCGGCAGTCGCCTTTTCCTATCTCTCTCTCCCTACATCTTCGTCTTTATCTCTTACTGTTTATCTGTCCTGTCTTCTACTCTCTTCTGTTTACTTCCAAACTTCCTGGCGGCGAGGGTAAACCCTGTGCAAATAGCCTACCTTGGTCTAGGCGCATTGGGTTATAGTTGCGTTGTACGGCTGGCGTCTGCAGGTTTTAGCATCCACAAACTTGTAGCGTCCCCTTGTTGGGCTCCGTGGTGGGTGGCCGCCAACGCTTCTGAAGGAAATTAAACTGGCATGCATAAAGAATTTCCCCTATTAAGTGATCGTACCGCCTTAAAGCGTGTACGCACCGAAGACTTAGGCTTTTTCAACCGATCAAGTGAAAACTTCCCCCATTTTCATGTTATACATAGTGAAATAAGCAGCAAGCAAGCCAGAACCGTATCACCCTTTGTAGTAGCCAGATGTCTCACAGAAACTCTTGGAGCCGGGTACAAGGTTACCAAAATGGCCAGCGGAAACCTCCTCCTTGAAGTCCGAGGAAAAGAACAGTTCGAAAAGCTACAGAATCTTTCAACTTTTGGTGACACTCCCATCACTGTAACGCCACACAGATCCATGAACACAACCCAGGGAGTAGTATCTGATGCTGATTTGCTCAGCTTGACTGAAGAGGAACTTCTGGAGGGGTGGAAGAGTCAGAATGTGACCAATGTACAAAGGATCACCATTAGAAGAGACAACAAGGCAACACCAACAAAACACCTAATACTCACGTTCGCTTCCAGTAATCTCCCAGAATGCATTCAAACAGGCTACCCAAAGACATCGATCAGACCATACATACCTAACCCACGTCGTTGTTTTAAATGCCAGAAGTATGGCCATGGCTCACAAAGCTGTCGTGGTCACCAAACTTGTGCACAATGTGGAGTGTCAGGCCACAATTCTGACAATTGCGAAGAACCATCACACTGTGTGAACTGTGGTGTAAATCATGCCGCATACTCACGGTCTTGCTCATTTTGGAAAAAAGAAAAGGAAATCATCACATTGAAATTTAAAGAAAATATCACATTCAAGGAAGCAAGACGAAGAGTGTCGCCATTTTATGGCGCTACATATGCTGATGCGGCGCGTCAGGGGGCAACGCCGCACCAGCCCTCGACACTCCTTCGGCCAGCGCAGAGCGAGCCGACGGCTGTGGCACCTGCCCCCAAGGCGGCAGTAGTTCAGGCTACTCCGCCTCCTAGCGAATTGAGGCCGGAGACTCCAGGGTCCTCTGGTCTCAAGGCCTCCCCTCACCAGGCGAGGCCTAAAATCCGAACCACGAGCTCGCATGTGCGGGCACCCAGTGCCTCTGAAGAGGCAATGGATACAACGGTACCCTTGGTACCAAAAGAGCGGGGCGCCTCCTTGGAGCGCGCCAAGAAAAATAAAAAACCAATAACGGGGCCGGACAACCGTCCTGCCACCTGAATAAATGAGCTCACTCCAACACAGGATACTCTTTGTACACACAGCAGCATCTCTCTTGTTTAAATATGCAGACAAAAATATTACAGTGGAACATCCGAGGCCTTCTTCGAAACCTCGATGACTTACAAGAACTCCTCCATGAACACAATCCAAGAGTGCTGTGTGTACAGGAGACACACCTAAAACGAACTAACACAAACTTTTTACGTAACTATATAATCTTCCGAAAGGATAGAGATGATGCCATGCTACCATCCGGTGGTGTAGCGGTTATAGTAAGTCAAGGTATAGCATGCACACAATTACCCCTTCAAACTTCCCTCGAGGCGGTGGCTGTCCGAGCAGTAATTCTAAACAAACTTGTCACTGTTTGCTCTTTGTACATACCTCCGCACCACCGTCTCGAAAAACTTCAATTCCAGTCTTTAATCGACGAACTACCTGAACCTTATCTGGTCCTTGGGGACCTGAACGCACATAATGGTCTGTGGGGTGACTCTCGCTGTGATGCCCGAGGTCGTCTCATTGAAAAATTCCTGATTTCATCGGGTGCTTGTCTGTTGAATAGGAAAGAGGCAACATACTATAACCTTGCCAACAAAACTTACTCTTCCATAGACCTCAGTATCGCATCTCCTTCACTTGTACCATTACTTCAGTGGAAAGTCATAAATAATCCATACGGAAGTGACCATTTCCCTTTAGTTTTGAGTACACCAATAACAAATGAATGTCCTCCACATGTTCCCAAATGGCTGGTAAACAAAGCCAACTGGGAACGATTTCAAAAGCTTACTCACTTAAATTGGACTGACATATGCGGGTTAGGCATAGATGAAGCTGTGCAGTACTTCACGGCTTTTCTTACTGACGCAGCAACCAAGTGCATTCCACAAACATCTGGACTGCCCGGCAAACGACACGTTCCGTGGTGGAACACTGAGTGCCAGAATGCGCGAAAGGAACAGAACAGGGCATGGAGGTTGCTGCGGAACTCGCCGACAGCGGAAAACCTTGAGAGCTTTAGGAAAATAAAGTCTCGAGGCAGGAGAACGCGTCGGCAGGCCAGAAAAGAAAGCTGGCACAAGTTTTTATCAGGGATAAATTCATATACACAAGAGGCTAAAGTCTGGAACATGGTTCGTAGGGTAGCAGGAAGACAAGTACACTCACTCCCACTCGTAAACACACAAGGTGATAGCCTGGAAGATCAAGCGAACTTCCTCGGTGCACACTGAGAGCAGGTGTCTAGCTCGTCACACTACACTGAAGCTTTACAAAGACACAAAGCAAAGATAGAAAAGCAGAAACTAGAATCCAAGTGCAGAAATTACGAGGAATACAACCAACCTTTCAACTTAGCTGAGCTACAAACATCACTAACCTCTTGAAATAATTCCGCTCCAGGCTACGACCGTGTCACATATGAAATGTTGAAAAACTTGCCGCTCGAAACGCGAAAAACTTTACTCTCTCTATACAAAGCTATCTGGCTTTCAGGTACCATCCCTGCTTCTTGGAAAGAGGCTATTGTTATCCCTATTTTGAAACAGGGCAAGGACCCTTCCTCAGTTTCAAGTTATAGGCCCATTGCACTAACCAGCTGCATTTGTAAACTTTTTGAAAAAATGATAAACCGCCAACTTTTACATTTCCTTGAAACACACAATCTGCTCGACCAATTTCAGTGTGGGTTTCGGGAGGGTAGATCCACCACCGACCATCTGGTGCGTATCGAGGCACAGATCCGAGACGCTTTTGTCCACAAACAATACTTCCTCTCAGTGTTTCTCGATATCGAGAAGGCTTACGACACAACATGGCGTTTTGGGATATTAAGAGACTTGTCTCACCTGGGTGTGCGCGGTAGAATGCTTTCCATAATCGAGAGTTACTTGTCCAATCGGAAATTCCGCGTCCGTGTGGGCAGTACTCTCTCCCAAATATTTGTGCAAGAAACAGGAGTACCGCAAGGTGGTGTACTTAGTTGTACACTTTTTATTATAAAAATGAATTCCTTGCACCTGTCCATCCCCCGCAACATGTTCTACTCCACATATGTCGATGACGTCCAGCTTGGCTTTACGTCATGCAACCTAGCAATGTGTGAGCGACAGGTTCAGTTAGGTTTAAACAAGGTCTCCAAATGGGCAGAGGAAAACGGATTCCGGCTGAACCCAGGAAAAAGCACGTGTGTCTTGTTCTCTCGAAAGAGAGGCATGCACTCAGAACCCGACATTGAACTGAACGGCCAACGTCTGTCTGTGAATGCGGAGCATAAATTCCTAGGCTTAATCTTGGACAACAAGTTGACCTTCGTACCACACATAAAGTATTTAAAAACAAAATGTTTAAAAGCCATGAATGTTATAAAAGTGTTGTCACGTAATACGTGGGGTAGTGATAGGCAATTTCTCATGAACCTCTATAGAAGCCTTATTCGTACCCGCTTAGATTATGGGGCCGTTGTCTATCAGTCTGCCACTCAAAGTGCCTTGAAAATGCTGGACCCCGCGCACCATTTGGGCAACCGCCTTTCTACGGGTGCTTTTCGCACCAGCCCCGTAGAAAGCCTTTACGTTGAGTCAAATGAGTGGTCGCTTCATCTGCAAAGAACCTACATGTCCTTTGTATATTTCCTTAAGGTGAAAGCAGACAAGAGGCACCCCTCATACTCTACTATTAATGACTTGGCGAGCTCCATTCTTTTTCAAAATAGGCCTTCAATGAGGCAGCCCTTCTCAGTTCGCCTGAAGGGTCTAGCTGAGGACACTGGAGTGTCACTCGAACACAGTTTAATGGCTCCTGTAGCATACCCGCCACCGTGGCAGTGGCAGACTATAGACTGCGATGTGTCTTTCCTAGAGGTTACAAAACATGCACCTATTGCCCATATCCGAACACACTTTCTGGAACTTCAACACAAATACACACGTCCTGAGTTCTTCACAGATGCCTCCAAGACTAACTCCTCTGTGTCCTACGCTGCTGTCGGCCCATCCTTTTCGGATGCTGGCCCTCTACATCCACGCACAAGTATCTTCACAGCGGAAGCTTACGCGATACTGGTGGCAGCTAAACACATCAAACAATTACAAATACAAAAAGCAGTAATTTATACAGACTCCCTCAGTGTGGTAACGGCTCTGCACAGTCTTAAAAAACAAAAAAACCCCGTCCTTGTCTCACTTTACTCCATTTTGTGCACACTCTACACACACAAACAACATGTTGTAGTGTGCCGGGTGCCAGGGCACCGTGAGATCCAAGGCAACGTGAGGGCGGATAAGCTCGCTGCATCCGTCCATGAGAGCACCGCCATTACATCTATATCAATCCCGGCCCTTGATCCTAAGCCGTCTCTCAAACGAAACCTCAGGGACTACTGGCAGAGCAAGTGGGATACACACACACAAAACAAACTACACGTTATCAAGCCACACCTTGGCCATTAGCCACCAGTATCAAAATCACGTCTAACAGAGGTAACACTAACAAGACTCAGGATAGGACACACATACACGACACACACACATCTTTTATCCGGTGGTGATCCACCATTGTGTGATAAATGTGGTGAGACATTAACAGTTCTTCACGTTTTAATTCAATGTAAACATTTAGACAGTCTAAGAAGACACCACTTCCCACTATCCTACCGACAACATATACCTTTACACCCTGCAATGTTCGTCGGTAGGGAACCGCTTTTTAGTCACAAATCACTATTAGCGTTTTTAAAGGAAATTCATAATTTTCATATCATATACCCGGGCATACCGTAGCACGACCTCTCTTGAGAGGTTTTTGCTGCGGTGGCTACACAGGAAGGCACATGCCTCACGGCCCTTGAACGCAAGGGTATGAACGAGTGAGGCACTTGTGCTAATGCCATACATATCCACCATCGTCTTATTATCACCAACTTTTGTCATCATTCACACCACACACATCTTTCACGGCATGGTCATCATTTTATTACTCGTATGTTCTTACCCGCCTTATCGCGAGGAATTTTATGGCCCTTATACAGCCGCTTATCACAATCATTGTCCATATTTTTAGTAAGATGAAATGGCGCTCTTTGGCCAACAAATGGCCCTTGCGCCAAAAACACCATATATCATATAGTTTGAATCAAAAAGCACCAATTTATATGTCGGTAACCACTGGACTGAGATGTGCGCCTGCATTTCCAAACAATGAAAGAGGCATTAAAAACTGTTCATTTTTAGTATTATCCTTTTTAGTAATATTAGCTGCAAATGAAATATAATTAGCAGCAGTACTTCCAAGTTCACATATGGGACATCTGGGCGTATAGTTCGGAGTGGATTAGGTTGATTTGGTTTTCACACAGCGTCAGTACCCGACGTAGGAAACATATTACCCACACATCGGAACAAATAGCAGGAGTGTAGAAAGTAAACACTCGTGGATGGGTTTTTTAGGTGCTCATTTCGACATTTTCACGCTTACATTAAGCTGACGTGGCTAGTGCTACCAGTATGATACCAATACGACTGGTCACATTTAGGCGAAAGAAGAGTAAATTAGCTGTCTAACATTTAAAAAACGGTGATCAACACCTAGTAATCTACTCAGAAATCAGATCGCATTAAAATGCGTCTTGCTTTGAAAAGTACAAATTCATTTGGCAATATCAGGTACATTAGTTTCCAATGTTGTTTCTCTTCCAAAGCTTGCAAACATTTACCAGACATGACGTTAATTTGTGCTCTAACATTGCATATTGTTCCAAAGAACCAAGAAAATTGCCCAATACTATAGCAAGACAAGATCTTAAACTAATCAGCCCAAACCAAGCAGAAAATAAGAGTGTGGTCGGGTTTGTTCAGATAATGACGTTGGTGTATGCCAGTGGACCCAATTTATTGTGCCATAAACGAAATAAACACTTTGCTGTTTGAATCCTTAGGCAACGAAAACATATCTTAGTTTCGGGAAGCCACAGAGCCACCAACATTTTTTTTTGCAAACTTGATTAATGAAAATTTGACGGTCGCCGCTAAAACAAAACAAACGTAGCTGAGAGTGGAACTTTTCGGTCACCTGTTATGAATAATGAAAGCTCACAATATTTCCTTGTCTTGCAGTTTTGTTACAAGTATGTCAAGGAGAAAAAGTAATTCGGCACAATGGTGCACAATGCTTTCTGTTCACTTGTGTTTGTAGGGCATCTACATTGGCCCAAAATTTTGAACTTTCTCAGGGTGTGTCTCTATAAATGCAGTATTTTCAAATTATTATATGGAAGTTCAGATTAGGTTCCCTAAAACTCTCTTAATTGAAAGTTCTAACATAATCGACGAAAAGATATGTGGTATTATTCTTGCGAGAATGACGTTGCAAGGTCCTGAAAGGGACCAAATTTGGGTTCGTGAGCAACCACGGTAATTAGGCAGGGAGTAGTGCACCTATAATTGTCATTGGCGTAATATTTAGGCATTTAGTATGTTGACCATCGTGCATAAACATGAGATTTGCAGAAAAAAATACACAGTAGCTTTCAAGTGCAACTTTTAAGATATGCGTGTTTTAGCTGCCGTCAATAGCTACGGAAGAGTGAAAATACACTTACGGCCACTAGGTACATTACAACGCAGTGAAGTAACTACTTCATCGCATAGATAGCACTGACCTAACGGAAATTCTTATTGCACATACACAAACGAAATATTATGTTTTGAGGGCAATTTTATGTTTCAATAAAATGTAAACAAAGGTTCGTCTAGGTGCACACTTAAGTCTGATTGCCATATGCAACTGTTTCACCAGCCCTTGTGTACACAGGACACGACACAGGACTAGAAGAAAGTCCACGCAACAGGTGTCCTCCAGACAGCGCCCATAAAGTCCGCTTACATCACTTAGCGTGAGGCGTTCCCCAAAAATGTTCTCACTTGAAAACAATTCACCTTTCGGCATTCGAATACCCAAATTCCCAGCAAACATGTCAGTTTTTTTTTTTTGACCACCATCTACAACTGATATATTCCGGTTGAGAAGAAGAAGGTGCTTAGCTCATCACAATAGTGTTGCTAATGTGCGAACACTTTAACAGGCGCAGACGAAAATTTCACGGCAATAGGCCTGGAGGCGAAGCAACAGTTTTTAAGACAGCGAGAGGTGCTTCTTGTAAAAAGGTCGTGGGCAATGCGCTATCCAGTTCATTCACGCTCTGCAAGCCCGCTGAGAGATAACCTTCGTTTTGTATTCGTCAGATGGCGCTAAACGCTCGCTGTGCGCATTGCAGCTCTGTCACAGTACTTTGGAGAGTACAACAAGCGTATGCATACTCACACAGGATGAACAGTAGAGGACTGCTGGGCGTGAAAGTTATTGTGTTGCTGCGAATTAAACCTTTTTAAAGCATCCTACATGGCAGCAGCCTTATCGTGTTTTGAGAACCGAAGGACGTATATTTGAAATGCAAGAAAAGGGAATGCTTCAATATAAGGCAATACAGTCTAGAAGCAGCCCCTGACTGTCATGAGTCATTGAAGGTGAATAAAAAAGCACGGCCCATGTTGGTGGCGTCGATTGTAAGGAGCTAAAAGACGTCACAAAAAAGATGCCCACCAGTTGCATCGATGTTGATGATTCTGTAGAGAGGCTGAAAAGTTCGAACTGGTTTTCCTTCACGGATCTGAAAAGTGGAAATCTGCAGCTAGAAGTCGACTGGTGCAACCGCTAAAAAATTTTTTTTGTAACTGCGGTTGGTATTAGCAAAACTTCGGTGCTCGCTCGTATCGTCTGTATCACTCCCCCAAATTTAGAGCGAATGTTGGATACAGTTTTCTCTCACATCAACTCAGAAGGTTGCTCAGTGCGTCTCAATTATCGTTGTGCTTTCAGAAACGTTGGATGAACACCTCTGTCGTAATCGGTATGTTGTAGAAGCTATTCAATCAGCTGACTTTTTGGTCATGCCTCAAAAATATCATTCAGCTATGAAGAAGTCTTACCAAAAGAACGTCAGTCACATTGTGAGTGCTGCTTAAGCTAAGCACGATCACGAGCAGATTACACCTTGGTCCCTTATCCACATCCTGGGGACAAGAAAAACTTCTAGCAACTTCGTGGTCACTGTGCGTGTTATCACCGCTATGTCACAACTTCTTTAACCTTCAGGAGCCGCCACTTCCACTAAAGCATGACGAGACTTGAACCATATAGACTCACGAAAACGCAAATACTTTTGCTCAACTGCGATATTTTTCTTCGACGGCACAGTCTTATTCTGCCATAATTGGCCATTTAGATACGGATGTAAACACAGAGCTGCCCAATGACGTCAACAACATAAGTTTCAGCGCTACCTTGGTACGAACTCAAGACTTGAACGCTATGAACTCAAGACTTGAACAAACGAGTTACAGTCTTTGTGATCCGCACCTAATCCCAGGCCAAGATCTGCTTTTCAACTTCAGATAAGGAGCGTTTCGTGGTTATATGGCTACTACAATTTTTATACCGTATGTATGCGGCCGCCAACTCACAGATGTGGCTGATTGTCGCGCTTTCTGCTGGTTTGCTCGTTGGTAACCTCTGAGACCTTTCGGAGAAATGAGCATGATAGAATATGTGACTTCCATATTTTATTCTCCACACATCCGAGTGGAAAACAAGATGACGCCAGCCCGCTATCACGAGCACGTCACAAAATTGACCTTTAAGCAATAGAAGACGACCGCCTCTTCATTTTTTCTGACTCTTAACGTGGCGAATATGCTTTCTTTACCACGAACAATGGCTGAGTTAGGGTCAATCAGCAATAAATTATAAAGTAACACTCAGCCACATCTTCGTCCTTTTTCGCCAATACTGCAGTCATATTGCTTACTACAGGGTTCATCTTATTAAAGCAACACCAGTGTCACTGGTAGATGTTGTAGTGAAGTCAAAACTTAAGGCCTTCGCGATGAGACACTCTAAGCCTGCAACGGCGCACCAACATCTACCCATTTGAGGTAATAAAATATCCTAAATAAGATAATGACGCGATGCATTTTATTGCGCACGGATCGATCGTTCGCGGAATGTCAAATTATCAGGTCAAATGACAAGAGAGGTGAATAATAATTATGTTAAGTGACTGTATAAAGGCTTTATATACCACGCACGGAGGCCATAAAACGTGT
Organism: Rhipicephalus microplus; assembly: GCF_043290135.1. Lineage (NCBI taxonomy): Eukaryota > Metazoa > Arthropoda > Arachnida > Ixodida > Ixodidae > Rhipicephalus > Rhipicephalus microplus. The sequence continues at coordinate 1,597,406 of NW_027464593.1, forward strand.
ATGTGTGAGAACCATCAAAGTTATAAGAAATGTGTTCTGTAAGAACGAATGGCGAGTCGTCGTGATAATAAAATATGGCAATAAACTCAACCTGCTACCCACTTCCTCTTGTTTCTAGAGCAGAGCTCTCTCAGCTGCATAGCTGCTGTTGCTAAAGAAGGGAGTGGAAGGTTGATTGCATGGTGTCCGTCTTGTCTTGTCGTTGCTGCTTGTCAAGCATGGAGGCCAGCGCCTTTCAATACGTTCAACAACTCGACTTTATGTACGGGAACTAATGTACGAATTTACAAGAATCCATCGTTGGAACCGTCTCATGTTGCTTCGGCAGAGCTGATAGTGCAGAGCACTGTTTGCAGTGACCAAAACCGCAGTGAGGAATCGGGAGCCCGGCTTGAACCCCTCGATTGCCCCTCCCAATTCTTCCAACGGCCAACCAAAACAAATCAGTCTGTTTATGGGACAGACTAAACAGACTTGCTGCAGTCCTCTTCTCTCGCTTTCTCGTTCAAGCACTCGACTTCTCAGTCCCAGAGAGAGAGAGAGAGAGATGAAAGGACCAGCCTGCACACGATATTCCGTGAACTGTGAGAACTCACATGATGGTGACATCGTTCAGCTGCGGGCCCATGTCATTACTGCAAGTCGACTACCCTATTTAGCATGACAGCCGTCTCGCGGACTCAAATCAACATAGATAGGTGTCAATACACCGGACTTCTTTACGTCGCCCGCCTGCACTCCACTGACCGCTGGCCGGCAACCAGCTAGGTTGTTAAAAGCGGTGACCTACCGCAATTGTTTTACTAGAACGGGCGTCCATATGCCGGGAATACCGTTTCCCAAGAACCATCGACAAAGAAGACTCACTCCCTTTGCCTGTGGTGCTCGACCTTACAATGGCGGATATACATATGACAATAGCACAAGCACCTGGTCCAAGCAGTTTTGCTTAGGGCACGCGAGGCAGGGGCTATCTTTATTCTAGCCCTGACATAAGCGACTTATGTGCAGAGATCATGCTATTGATTGCCTAAATATATCACATGAAACCTACGCACGTCTCCTAACAATTCCATCAGAGATTGGTGTTTCAAAAGCGCATCACTAACCAAAAATACGAATCGGTGAAAGGAGCTTTCCTGTCGTTAAGGCCATGGAAAGGGTTGTATTCTATGCGCGTCTCATTCTTTACACTGAATTAAAAACTGGGCTTCACCACATCCCTCAAACAAAGGTGTAGCAGCATCGGACAAAAACAATTAGCTTGTATAATTCCTTCTTAACATTGCGTTACTTCTGTGCTTGGTGACTTTTAAACTGGCGCCGGTTACTGGGGCGTGACTTCATAACGTACCATTTGTTTGTTAAACGCCTATCTAACGTAACCTGCCAGTATGCTCTGAGCTTTTCTTTAGGAAATACTTTGAGTCACGTGCAAGGATGGCCATGGATGCATAGGCATAGGTTTCGTCGACAGGTGCATCTATCTAATCTACTAATACCTTAACTTGGACCTCGCGGTGCCTTAGCACGAAGCACACGATGAGGTGCTTTTCAAATCTGTTCGCCATGCATACGATGTACAAACTTGAAAAGGTTCGACTCTGTTTATGTGGAGTTTCCATTGTTTAGGGTCTTCAGTGGGCACACCTCTTGCATAGTCGATTGCCATGGATATTCTTGCGCTTTGTTGCAGAACGCCATTGTGTAAAAAGAGTACATGGACCAATGTTTATGTCATGAAGGTTTGAGACTTTCAAGCATTTGTAAGCAATTCAGGACAATTGTGTTTGTGCTGGAGTTCCATAAAGTACGTGCGCATATGTTCAATTGAAGCATGCCTATAAATTTTTACGAAAGATTGCAATCTTTAACATGGTACTGCTATGGCGGGAGACGTGCAGCGGAAGAAACAAAGAAGTGATCAAGAGTCGGCACATCTGTTTTTAAGTAAGGCCTCTCACAAGAATGTACAAGGCCGCCTCAACGAAGGCCGGTTGTCAAACAAGGCTTAACGGGGCAAATAACTCATTGTGGTGAGCAAACGTTCTTGCTTGACTACGTTCACTTTAAAACAATGCACTAAAAACAATTAAGATCTCTGCAGGTGGAGTGACCAAACATCGGAACAGGCTGCATGTTTTCGCGGCACTGGTACAAAAAATACCCGTGAGAGGAATGTTTATATGATGGACCTGGTCAAGAATCTTCAACGGGTATCGTAATTTGATAGTCTATTGCTCAATAATCTATGCGCGGACGTGTAAGTCTTTTCTAGAGATTCATTGGGCACTCCTTGTCGCTACCTCGAGCAGTGCGGGACAACAATTTAAGAATATTCGTTGGTTTTATGCAATTAGTTCTTATACAAGTGATGTGCGACACGTAGGCTAGCTTTGCGTCTAGGATTGTGCCTAAAATTTATACTTTGTTCTGACAGGGGTAACGATTCGAAATATTGTTTAGATAATGCTACCTCAATTTAGAGAACACCGTACTGTTTGTTACAGCGGAAGCTGTTATGAGATCAGGACACCGGTCACGCGCAGTACCGTAGTTGTCCTCGCTGCCGCCACCAGTGTCCGTAACCAGTATCGAAGAGAACACCTGTATATGAAAAAAACCAATGGCACAAAGGGATATGCAACAGGGTGTTTTGCGTGCCAGCCCTGTATGCTAGTTTTGAGCCATGCCAGTGCTTGGAACTTACTTCTAACTGGGCCTTAGACAGGCTGAATGCCTGGAAAGTAATCGCGTTATTATCAGTTATATAGCTTTTTGGAACTCCAAAGCAACAGCCAGGCATCACGCAAAGTGGCAGGTGTAAAGATAGGTTGTTGGTTCGTTGCTCCTGCCCTTTCACGCACTTTTTCTTGATCACCGACTAACTCTGGCACATACCCACATTACGCATATTTTTATCGCCGTCGGCCTCTACATAAAAATCTGGCAGATCCAACGTACAGTGGGAATCGATGATATGTGAAGCACGAAGGAGAAAGGTTGATATGTCACTTTAAAATCAGCGCAACGTTACTAGGTGAAGGTAAATGATGCAGTACATCACTTCCACGCAATGATTATCATATTTGGAAGTATCGCTCACCTTCGTAATCCATTCACGTCACGTGATACCAAATTTAGTATACGTGGAGCTAACAAATCGGCCGCGAGCACGCTATGAGCATGATATCTAGTCATGTCCTTAGATGACACGCGTACCAGTATTATCATGTTTGTAGCAGTCACATATTTTGTCATTCATTGACGTCCCGTAACACCAAGTTTGGTATATGTTGAGCTCGCAAAACGGCCTCAAGTGCAACATAAAGGACCCAGTGAACTCCAATGTAGCGTTGACGCGCGCGCACTCTGGGCGCCACGACGCTTAGTTAGCAAAACGCGAGGACACTATAGCCTGATGCCAGGCGCGAGCAGCGACCGTCGGCTTGGTCTGACAGCAACGGGCGCGTTTTGCAACATGCTGCATTTTGCGCCGATGCGTTACCCAGACAATACTGTGTCTCCCTCTTTTCGTGACGGAGGGACGCTGGACGGGCTGAAACGCGCATGCGTCCAAGTCACGAGGGGCGGCGCATGCCTGAGAGTATATGGCAGGACCGGCGCCTGGCGTGGAGACGCCGGCGTGACGCGACGAAATGAACGCCGTGGCTAGCACCCGCACCGCGTCACTTCGAACTGTAATGGAGCCTTGACTGTGGCATGTAGTCATGTTTTCAGATGACACGCATCTCATGGTTATCATGTTTGCACCAGTCACATACCTTCGACATCCATTGGCGTCACGTGATACCAAATTTGACAAATGCGAAGCAAGCGAAACGGCCTTGAGCGCATCATCAGTGTGGCATGTAGTCTTGTTACACGACACGCATCTCGTGATTATCATGTTTGGGTGTGTCATGTACCTATATCGTCCGCTGGCGTCACGTAATTCAGAGTTGAGTACATGTGAAGCTAGCGAAATCGCCGCGAGCACATCGTGAGCGTAGCGTGTAGTCATGTTGTTGCTTGACACGCATCTCTTGTTTATCATGCTTGCACCAGAATTATACTTTCGTCATCCATTCACGTTTCGTAATTTGAAATTTGGTATAAGTGAAGCGAGTGAAGGGGCCGCCAGTGCATCATGAGCGTGGCATGTAGTCATGGTGTTACACGACGCGCATGTCTTAATTTTCATATTAGGTTATGTCGCTTGTGCTCGCCATGCAATCACGCCATACCATTCCAGTTTTGCAACGTGCCATGTCAACGAAACCACAGCAATAGCTGCAGGAACATGAAATGTAAATTATGACATTCTTGACATACATGTTATAATTCTCACGTTATGACTAGTCAAACATGTTTTTCATATAGTCATGCTATGCCATACAAAGTTTGGTTTTGTATTGATGCCATGGTCGAAATGGTCAGGAGAGCTAAAAGTCATAGGCGGCTAGATAGATAGATAGATAGATAGATAGATAGATAGATAGATAGATAGATAGATAGATAGATAGATAGATAGATAGATAGATAGATAGATAGATAGATAGATAGATAGATAGATAGATAGATAGATAGAGACACTCAAAGTCACCGAAGTTCACTAAGAAATGTCTCGCATTTGAAACATTGCACAAAATTTCTAACATGTGGATAGCGGACACCCCATTTTCCCAAAGAATCACAAAGAATAGCAAAGTTAATGCTGGCCTACTTACTGGGGCTCCGGAACCAGGGGGACGGTGGGGGCGGCCACCTTCACAGAATTAGAAATTAGAAATTGTAGGGTGGTTTTCCTCAATAACATCTGCTACGACCCCTTCCACCCGCTTTTCTCAGTTTATATATATATATATATATATATATATATATATATATATATATATATATATATATATATATATATATATATATATATATATGTATATATATACAAATATGTGTGTGATCACCACCTCTACATAATTAAAAATTAGAAAATGTAGGGTGTTTCCCTCAATTACATCTGCTACGACCGCCTCCACCCACTTTTCTCACAATATATATACATATATATATATATACATATATATATATATATATATATATATATATATATATATATATATATATATATATATATATATACTATGAAGTCTTGGTAGTCTTGGCTGCGACAGCGTTTATTAGAGGAAAGACCTCGCAAAACGAACGGGAAGAGCCAGCTCACAGACGATGACGATGATGCAGACCCAGAGTGGCAATGAGGGCAAAGAGACAAGCGCATTATGGTGATTGTGATTATGCAGGGATGAGGACGATGTAAGTTACAAATGCCCACACTAATTCCCCCCACTTGGAAGCGGACACCCTGGCCGCCGTAAGTCAAAGTGACGGGAAACGTCGCGTGAAAGGTTTCATGCGACAAACGTGGACAATCTCTGTGCTGCGGTAGCGGCGGTCTGTTGGGGCGACGAGCGGTGTCACACGATAATTAACCGGCGAAGTCTGTTCTAAAACAATATATCGCCCGATGAAGCGTGGTTGGAATTTGTCACAGAGACCAGGAGTGCGAATAGGTCTCAAAAGCAGCACCTCGTAACCAGGTTGGAAAGACACAACGCGGTGGGATTCATCATAGATGATCTTCCGCTCGTGCTGTCTCGCTTCAGTATTAATGCGAGCCTGATGGCGAGACTGGGCCAGGCGGGAAATGTATTCTTCGCTAGAAGACTGACATGAATTCCCATGGCTGCTAAAGAAGGAGACGTCGAGAAAGATAGTCGGAGTGCGTCCGTACACAAGGTAAAACGTTGAGTAGCAAGTGTTCGCTGAACGGCGGTGTTGTAAGCGAATGTCAGGAATGGTAAAAGAGTATCCCAGTTTTGTGGTCGGGTTGGACGTAAACGGCTATCATGCCTGCAAGGGTTCGGTGAAATCTTTCTGTGAGACCATTTGTTTGAGGGTGGTAGCTTGAAGCTGTCTTGTGAGTAGTTCCAGATGCGCGCAGTACTTCATTTACAACTTGTGACAGGAACACTTTGCCGCGGTCACTAAGCAGTACACGAGGAGCCCCATGACGCAGTATTATTGCGTGAAGAATAAAGTCTGCAACTTCCACAGCTGAGCCTGTAATAACAGAGGAAGTCTCAGCGTAGCGTGTCAGGTGGTCCACGGCAGTCACTATCCATCGTTTGCCAGCAGATGTGACGGGGAGAGGCCCGTAAATGTCAACACCTACAACCTCGAACGGCATTGAAGGGCACGGAAGTGGCTGTAAGGTCCAGCAGGTGCCGACGTGGGGAGTTTACGACGCTGGCATGGGTAGCAGGAACCGACGTACCGAGCTACACTAGAAGAAAGGCCAGGCCAGTAATAACGACATCGAATGCGGTCAAGAGTTTTTTTAAAACCAGGATGACCAGCAGTCAAGTCGTCGTGGAAGGCTTCGAGCACCTGAAGTCGAAGAGAGCGTGGTAGTACAGAAACCCAGCTCTGACCGTCAGGGTGGTAGACGTGGCGGTAGAGAACCCCATTGTCCAGCTTAAGGTGCAGGAGTTGACGACGGAGTCGCGCGTTTGGTGGATGAGAAACTCCCGAAAGGTGGTCCATGATGCGTCTGCAGTATGAATCGGACCGCTGGCGGGAGATAAATGTTGGGTCGTCGTCCGAAAAGGGTTGCATTAATGATGCGAGCGTATGAACTTTGGTAGATGTGGCTGTTGAGTTCTCCCTAACGCTCACATGGCTTGTTGGAAGCGGGCAACGAGATAGAGCATCGGCGTCTTGATGTTTTCTGCCTGACTTGTAAGTTATGTCATTGTCGTTCTCCTGCAAGCGTAGTATCCACCGACCCAAGCGTCCGGACAAGTTTTTCAGTGTAGAAAGCCAGCATAAGGCATGGTGGTCCGTAACGATTGTGAAGTGACGGCCGTGGAGATAGGGACGGAACTTCTGGACCGACCAAACCACAGCCAAACACTCTTGCTCAGTTATAGTGTAGTTCTTTTCAGCAGCGGTGAGTACGCGACTGGCATATGCAACAACTTTCTCTAGGGAAGACTTGTCGCGTTGTAGAAGAACGGCTCCTATACCAAGACCGCTAGCGTCGGTATGGAGGATGATAGTTGGTGCGGCTTCGTCAAAGAGGCAGAGCAGAGGCTCAGACGTGAGTGCGCGCTTCAACAGGTCGAATGCCGTTTGACATTCTTGAGACCACAGAAAGGGGACGTTGGAAGCAAGTAGTTGGTGTAATGGAGCAGCAATAGAAGCGAAGTTCTGGATAAACCGGCGAAAATAGGACGCCAGGCCAAGGAAACTGCGAAGCTCCTTTGGTTTTTCGGGGCGCGGAAAGTGAAGGACTGCCGAAATCTTGTCAGGGTCGGGCCGGATGCCACCTTTGCTAACGACGTGTCCTAAGACCTTAATAAATTTGCTAGCGAAAGAGCTTTCCTTCGTGTTTATTTGAAGTCCGGCGCCGGCAAGGCACGCCAAAACTTGATCCAATCGTTCTAGGTGCTCAGGAAACGTTGACGAAAAGATAATAATGTCGTCCAGGTTGCAAAGGCAACTTTTCTATTTCAGGCCGCGCAGCACGGTATCTATCATGCGCTCAAAAGTCGCGGGTGCGTTGCAGAGCCCGAAAAGCACCACGTTGAATTCATATAGCCCGTCGGGGGTTGCGAATGCCGTTTTGTCCTTATCGTCTTCATGCATGGGGATCTGCCAGTACCCAGAACGCAAGTCGATGCTTGAAAAGAATTCCGCGCCTTGTAGGGAATCAAGGGCGTCGTCAATGCGTGGCATAGGGTACACGTCCTTGCGTGTGATCTTATTGAGCGCCCGGTAGTCCACGCAAAACCGCACAGAGCCATCCTTTTTATGAACCAAAACAATAGGAGACTACCAAGGGCTAGATGAGGGATGGATGACTTCCCGTTTAAGCATGTCCGCAACGTTTTCTTCTATAATTTTTCTTTCAGTTAGAGACACGCGGTAGGGTCGGCAGTGTACAATAGATGTCCCAACAGTTTGAATGCGATGTGCTGTAGTATTAGTGCGGCCCAGCTTAGACGAGCAAATATCGAAAGAATTTGCATGTTTCTGTAACAATGCGAGCAGCTGCTGTCTCTGTGAATATGTCAATTTGCTGCTGATAGTGGTAGTAAAGGCGGAGGAAGAAACATGCTCACCGAGGCAAGGTGCTTTGAATGCGATGGCCTAAAGTGGCGTGGCGAGTACAGGCTCGAAGTCAGCAACACGGGCCACAGTAGTGCCCTGTGGCAGTAAGATCTTCTCCGGTGTAGAGTTGACAGCGGTGACAAGTGCCGAGCCATTGCAAAAACGAACGACACCGGACGGAAGAACTATACCTTTGCAAACGCAAACTGGTGACGGTGAGACCAATACATCCCCGTGATAGATGTCGTTGGACGTAATGCTGGCAATTTGATATTTTAGCGGCGGGAGTTCGATGTCTTTCGCAGCGACCAGACGAAGTGGCTTCTGATTATCGTCTTCAAGCATGTAGTCGGTGTCAGCGAGGTGAACGACGCGTTGTCCACAACAAATCGCCGCGAAAGCAGATGATAGAAAATCCCACCCTAAAATTAGTTGGTGAGTGCAGCGGGACAGGACAGCAATTTGGACATGATGGCGGATGCCGTCAATGAAATCACGCACAGTACAAACCGCGGAAGGCGAATGATGTTCCCCTGGGCAGCAACTAACGTGGGGCCATCGTAAGGCGTCATTACTTTCCTTAAATGTTCACACAAATCAGCACGTATCACAGACAATGTCGCACCTGTGTCCACCAAAGCATCGGCTCGCACTCCTTCCACTTCCACAGAAACCATGTTACACGGGCCTAAAGAAGGAATTTCAGTTCTAATTCCAAATGCAGTTTTTCCTCCACAAACTGCATCACTTAGTTTTCCCAATGAATATCAGAGATGAATGAGTGTCACAGAACGAGCGCTAAAAATGGGCGTGCCGCCAAATTCTTGCGGTAACGCGCGGAAGAGACGCCGGGAGGTCAAAAGAAAAAAAAAGAGAAAACAAACATCCAAGGCTCCACGGGCGCGCGCTCTCCCCTTGGAAGCGTGGCTTCGCCGACGAACCTCCTCACCCCACATCGGCGGCCGAGATAGCCCGCGAAAGTTCTAGAACGAAAGGGGCGTGGTCATACCGAGTTGAGTCATCAGCCGCGGAGGGCGTTCCAACCGTCTCGCCCTCTTTCCAGCCTTCGCTGCGTATCGCGCCGACGAAATGACGAGAACCGTCTGGAATGTCGCGCGCAAGGTATTTAACCGAGCAGCCGAGATGAGGGATCAGGAGGAGACGGAAGTTAGCGCCAGAGCGCGTAGGGTATACCGCCGTATAGTCGGCGAAGGTTTCGTCCGTAGAGACGAAGCAGGAGATGAAGAGGATTTCCACCTGAGGGGTGAAGGCTCGAGCTACAGGCAAGAGCGTGTGTTTACCGCTATCGAGCGGAGACGCTTGGCAACAGCTGCGTGTGTGAAGCCGACGTGTTCCGGCGAAGAAGTTGAAGTTTGAAGAGTGGCCAATTGAAGACGCGAAGTTTTCTGGATGAGAAACTTAAGGGGGCAGCGGAACGACAACAACGCTGGACTTTGAGTGAGTGATTCTCGGAAGAGTATCATCCAGACTTTTGTTCCAAGAACTTTGGACTGGATAGGTTTTCTATCTCTTTAGTCTTTATGTGTCTTGGTTGTTCAATGCATGCGACTGCATTGTAGTGCGTATCGTTGTCTGTGTCTGTTGTTTTGAGTGTGGCTGATTGCACTGTGTAGTACGTTGTTTGATTGGTGACGTATTGTATGTAACTATTGTGGAGTGTGCATTCTTGTGTATTGTTTTCGATCTGCCATTTTTGAGAATATAATCTTTGTTTTGTTTATCAACTCTCGCCTCTGACTTGTTCTTTGGGCCACAGCCGGCGTCCGCTGGCGCGCCAAAAAGGACCACTTTTTAATTGTCCACGCTTTCGTGGTGCGGTTCGGGGAGGGCCAATACTTCGGCCCTTGGAATCAGCCTGGCGATCGCCTCCCTAATTAACGGGACCTGTGTGTGACAATTAATCTGGCGTCCGCGACAGGACCCTTTGGTGCACAGTGTGTCCAAAGTAGTGAGAAAGAGCCTCGAGTTGTTGATAGTGCTATCAGAACGATTTTGTGTGTTGTTCAGTGTTCTCGATAACGAGTGCAGGAGAGTGTTCCGATAGACTAATCTAGGCAGATACTTTTTGCACGCGGCAAGGTTTTATTTGCGATACACAATGGATCTCGAAAAGTTAGTTGCTCTTGGTGAGAAGATGGGTCTTTCTGGCGCCGAACTACGGAAGTGGGTAAGCCAGAAGAAGAAATATGCGGTGGAGAGAGAGAGGTTGGCAGCTGAAAGGGCGAAGGAAGAAAGAGAGCAACAATTGAAGTTGGAGTTGGAGAGAGAAAAGCTGGCAGCCGAAAGGGTGAGAGAAGAAGGAGAAGCGGAGATGGCTGAAAGGGAACGGCAGCGGCAGCACGAGATGGAACTCGAGCGGCTCTGTTTGCAACAGCGAAGTGAAACTCCCGTCCAAGCTCGAGTTGAAAGCAGCGAACGGGAAGATCATGGCTTCCGCTTGAACCCAAGCAAGCTGCTCGTGGCGTTTGATGAAAGGAAGGACGACCTTGACGCGTACCTTCACTGATTCGAGACGATTGCGAAGAGCCAGAATTGGCCGGAACATCAATGGGCAACTGCTTTGAGTACTTGCTTGAGTGGTGAAGCGCTCAGTGTGTACGGTAGGCTGACGCCGACCGATGCAGCCAACTATGCAAAGGTGAAAGCTGCTTTGCTGAAGCGATTTAGATTTACTGTGGAAGGTTTCCGGGACAGATTTCGGACAGGAAAGCCAGCTGATGGTAAGACGGCTACGCAGTATGCCGCCTGACTTTGCCATTATTTCGACAGGTGAATTGAACTTTCAGGGACAGCACAGGAGTACGATGAGCTTAGAGAGCTCCTAATTAGAGAACAATTTTTTACTAGTTGCCACCCAAGCCTGTCGATGTATTTGAAAAAGAGGAAGGCTGAGTCACTTCAAGGAATGCTTGAATTGGCTGATCAATTCTTGGAAGCACAAGGTGGAACTAATTTGGCCAAGGTCAAGAAGGATTGTCCCGATGATTCGAAGAAATTGGCTCCCGAAGAAAAGAAGCGTGCACCAGAGAGCATTCCGCGATGTTTTCTGTGCAACCGAGTGGGTCATCGCGCGAAAAACTGTCGAACGATCTTTACGAGCCCTACGGCAGTAAAATGTTTCAAGTGTGGTCAGACTGGGCACAAAGCAGACGCTTGTCGGAACGGAGTGAGTCAAACTCACCAGGTATCCTGTGTGCAAGTGGCACCGAAATCTGATAATAATGCCGTCACCGATGGATTCGTAGAGTTGAAGAATGGGGAGAAAATTCTTATTGTGGGTGCTGTAATGTCAAAACAGCCAACCGGTGTTACGAAGGGAATGCCAACGCTGCCTGGAAAGGTTGCAGGCAAGAAGATTACGGTTCTAAGAGACACCGGTAGCTCCACGGTTATCGTGCGGAGAAATCTGGTACGGGAAAGTGAGTTAACAGGCAAAATGAAACCGGTTTGCCTAATTGACCGTACAGTTCGGATGCTTCCCGAAGCAGAGATTGAGGTGGAAACCCCGTACTTCAGCGGGAAGGTTACCGCTCTATGTATGACGACCCCCCCTTTACGACGTTGTCATTGGAAACATCGACGGGGCGCGAGGACCGAATGATCCGGAATCCTTGGGAGAAGACCCTAAGATAGCACCCTCGCCAACCCAGCGACCGCGAGATACAGTGAAGGAGCAGCCCGTGACGGATCTCACTAGAGCCCAAGGTGAAGCCGCGGCCCAACAGTCAGCGAATGAGAAGATTATCGTGTCGAATGAGTTCACGGGCCGAGCAACTGGACTTACGTCGGCACGACCTCAACCGACCGACAGTGTAAAGGAGACGGAGTTGGCCAGCCGGGCAAAATGTAGAGGCATGATCAAGCTGGTAAATAAACAGACCGGACCCGTCGAACGTTATCACCCGTTAACAGTGTCAGAAGTGACAACGATGGCTGAGACGCCGCCTCAGACCCCGTCGTTGGAGAAGGCTCGCCGAAAAAGAACAAGGAAAAACAAGAAGAGATCGAGCGAGCACCGCAAGAAAGGACGCAAGCGCAGCTCGAAATACACAGGATAGGTGCTGAGGTGGAATCGAATTGTGTTTGGCAGGGCTGAGTGCTATATGTTGTGTTAGTGTTCTTGTTGTCCTGTGTCACAACTGTATGTTGAGTGAGTCAAAATGTTTGTTACGGTGATGTGATGTATAGTAATGATGTGAGTATAGTAATTGTTGTAATGAGAGAACTTCATACATTTGTATTGTTTGGAATGTGTGATGAAGTGTTGTAGTCATGTACCTGTGGCTATATTTCATGTGTCGTGGAATTGAATTACAATGTACAGTTGTATTAAGTGATCTATTATGAAGGTGACGTGTCATGAGCGACGGACTATGTTACAGTCTTTGAGTGTGTGGGGAGTGTTCGCGCTCGTTTGTGTGGTTTTGAATATTATGAGATAATAATCTTAAAGTGGGGGGCAGTGTCACAGAACGAGCGCTAAAAATGGGGGCGCCGCCAAATTCTTGCGGTAACGCGCGGAAGAGACGCCGGGAGGTCAAAAGAAAAAAAAAGAGAAAACAAACATCCAAGGCTCCACGGGCGCGCGCTCTCCCCTTGGAAGCGTGGCTTCGCCGACGAACCTCCTCACCCCACATCGGCGGCCGAGATAGCCCGCGAAAATTCTAGAACGAAAGGGGCGTGGTCATACCGAGTTGAGTCATCGGCCGCGGAGGGCGTTCCAACCGTCTCGCCCTCTTCCCAGCCTTCGCTGCGTATCGCGCCGACGAAATGACGAGAACCGTCTGGAATGTCGCGCGCAAGGTATTTAACCGAGCAGCCGAGATGAGGGATCAGGAGGAGACGGAAGTTAGCGCCAGAGCGCGTAGGGTATACCGCCGTGTAGTCGGCGAAGGTTTCGTCCGTAGAGACGAAGCAGGAGATGAAGAGGATTTCCACCTGAGGGGTGAAGGCTCGAGCTACAGGCAAGAGCGTGTGTTTACCGCTATCGAGCGGAGACGCTTGGCAACAGCTGCGTGTGTGAAGCCGACGTGTTCCGGCGAAGAAGTTGAAGTTTGAAGAGTGGCCAATTGAAGACGCGAAGTTTTCTGGATGAGAAACTTAAGGGGGCAGCGGAACGACAACAACGCTGGACTTTGAGTGAGTGATTCTCGGAAGAGTATCATCCAGAGTTTTGTTCCAAGAACTTTGGACTGGATAGGTTTTCTATCTTTTTAGTCTTTATGTGTCTTGGTTGTTCAATGCATGCGACTGCATTGTAGTGCGTATCGTTGTCTGTGTCCGTTGTTTTGAGTGTGGCTGATTGTACTGTGTAGTACGTTGTTTGATTGGTGACGTATTGTATGTAACTATTGTGGAGTGTGCATTCTTGTGTATTGTTTTCGATCTGCCATTTTTGAGAATATAATTTTTGTTTTGTTTATCAACTCTCGGCTCTGACTTGTTCTTTGGGCCACAGCCGGCGTCCGCTGGCGCGCCAAAAAAGACCACTTCTAAATTGTCCACGCTTTCGTGGTGCGGTTCGGGGGGGGGGCAATACTTCGGCCCTTGGAATCAGCTCGGCGATCGCCTCCCTAATTAACGGGACCTGTGTGTGACAATGAGGCGGCCCGAAGTGGAGAAGTGGAACGGCGGAAAGGCGAAGGCGAGTGCCGTCTCGTGTTTCGGCTGTTTCGTGGTGCCGTCGAGGCAGGAGGAGTTGGAGACCGGTCCGGGGGAGACGAATAACGCCGACCTTGATAAGACGCCCTGGTGTACAAATCCCGTTCACGCACATTGTTCCGACGCTCATCTTGCTGGCGCTTTCGGCAGAAACGAGATATGTGGCCGCGATAGCCACAGTAGTAGCATAAAGGGCGAGACGAGCGCCACGGTGGGGAATAGAAGGCATTCGGGGCACCTGGAGATAGCGCGGTCAGGTGGGCCGAAGGGTCAGGGGGCACAAAATGGTAGTTCACAGGGGTAGCGGCAGCAACTGACGCGTAGGATGGACGTGGCAATGTCGCGTGGGCGTCGCTGGGAGGCACGGCAGCAACTTGAGGGTACGTGGCTATAGGGTGAGAAGCAGGTGGCTGTACGGGCGCAGAGCCAGTCAGGGATGTAAGTTCCACCCTGATGATGTCACGTAAGGGCATTCCCGGAAGCTGTGTAGGTCGCGGTGTAGGAGGTGTGAAGCCCATGGACCGCAATTTTGCGCGTGTAATGTCCCGGATTAGGTCACGCAGATGGCCATCTGACGTGGAGTGGTGGTCGCCGATGTCAGGTTGAAGGCGGATGGAGTCCAGCGCATCAAGGTGCTGGCATGTTGCCACGACATCAGCGATGGTAGCTGTGTTTTGCACAGCGAGGGCATTAAAGGCAACAGGCCTAATGCCTTTTAATATGTGGCGCACTTTGTCCGAGTCCGGCATGGATTGATTGACACGCCGGCAGAGTGTGAGGACATCCTCGATGTATGAAGTATACGATTTACCGATATGTTGTCGGCGAGTATCGAGTGTGTTGTGTCCCAAAGACGTGCCGCAGCTGCTGCTGTAAGGTAGCCCAGTCGGGTAAGTCAACGACGTGGTTAAAATACCATGTCTTCGCGACTCCGACCAGAAAAAAAAGGCACGTAACGCAGTTTGGCGGCCTCGTCCCACCTATTAGCGGCACTTACGCGGTCGTAGTCCTCAAGCCAGTCAGTCTTCTACGGCTTCTCCCCGAAGATCAGCGAAGAGCGGGGGTTCCCGCTGATGTCCGTGTATGTAAGTAGAAGGGGCAGCTTGCGGCGGTGCGTGGTTGATGACATCAGTGCCGGCAGGCTCGGTCTGGGACATGCTGCCTGACTGTGGGCGCAGGCGGCGGCCTGAACGAAGCTCCAGGGGGTATATCGGGCTGCGGGAGGTCAGAGGACCGAAAATCCACCTCCACCACGTATGAAGTCTTGGTAGTCTTGGCTGCGACAGCGTTTATTTGAGGAAAGACCTCGCAAAACGGACGGGCAGAGCCAGCACACAGACGATGGCGATGATGATGACCCAGAGTGGCAATGAGGGCAAAGAGACAAGCGAATGATGGTGATTGTGATTATGCAGGGATGAGGACGATGTAAGTTACAAATGCCCACAATATATAAATACTTGGTTGGAGACTTGAATACAAATATCCACCATTTTTCTATATTATTTGAGCTTGTATGTCCCCTGAATCCAAAATTCGGGCAGTTCACTTCGCATATCCATTTCAATACATTTGAACAGACACTACGTGTGACTTTGTCGAAACGAATCGAGAAGAGTGAAAAGAGAAGTGTTATCAACTTCAATGATGTTATAAAACAATCGAATAGAGCTAAATTCATAGCTCAAGTCTCCAAACAACCTCCTTTGAATCATTGTTGGAAATGTCCACGTCTATATAGGCTAAGAAAAGCGGCATGGCAAAAAGTGCTTTATAATCAGTTCTTCAGAAAGTACAGAAATTATGAACACCCACTGCAGTTTTTGAGCGAACAGTTGCTGCTGCGAAGGTTAACTACGACAGCGAACGCTCGTGTTCCTTCAAATTCTTCTTCAACTTCGTAACGCCAAAAAAACTATACCACCACTATTAAACCTAGTATCGATAGTCTCAATGCCAAATGGGTTGCCTACTTTTCGGGGAAAGATGGCTCAAAGGCTGGAAAGCTGCTTCACGGCGGCTTCCTTTTACCACTCACGGCCCTGTGGACTTTAAAGATGACTTTGAAGAGGTTACAGCATCGGAAATAGCACAAGTAATGAAAATATCTAAGCTCTGCTCCTGGTTCAGATGGAAACTGCATTGGTCATAAAATTATTTCTTAAAGTATCACCTCAAAATTTACTTGCAATATTTAACCACTTCTTCAGACCTTCTTGGATCCCGCCTGCGTGGGTAATCGTGAAAATAATTCATTTAATAAAGAAACATAGAGCTGGGTTTACTATAGATAAGATTAGGCCTATTCCACTCACATATAATTTGGTAAAACTAATTGAAAGCATTTACACATTAGGATAGACAACTGGTTTACGAAAACATGTTTAGCCCATACCAAATTAGATTTAGGCACGGCTGCTCATTTCGGTGTAGCCATGTTGATTTGGAAAGCGGAATACAGCTAGCTCGTTCTAAGAAACAGGTTGCCACCTTAGTGAGCTTGTGACAGTGTAGAACACGTAAACTAGTAAAATCGCGTATGCAATTAGGTTGGTTCACAAAATTACTGCGTGGCATTGGTTTACTCGTTTCTAAAAGATCAATGTGGCTTGTTTCTTTCAAAGTATCAAAAATTAGATGTCTCTTCCAAGGTTCGGTACTTTCACCATTATTATTTATCATTTCATTGTGCACGATTTGAGTACAACAGGATGTACAGGTGTTTCTATACGCTGACTACATCGCATTTTTCGCTACAGCTGCAGATATACAAACACTATATCAGATGGTACAGTTTTATATGAACGCTCTGAACACATAGTTAGACGACATTAATCGATCATTAAACTTCAGGAAAAGTGCAATTGCAGTTTCCCGGTAAGCTTTCCAGTACAGATTTCTGTACTTAACAGACAGGACTTTATCCCACAGGAGAATTTGATTAAACACTTGTGTCATATCCTGAAAACCTAAATTGCAGTCCTCACTTGAAAAGTATGGCAGCTAGAGAAGAACGGGAGCTTGAGATGCTTTGTAGACTCAGCAGTAAACGTTCTGGTTTACGTCATGATGTGCTGCTCATGATGTATGTATATTCGCCTGATGTTACAGTTTGACTGTGTCTTGTTTTCTGGAGCACCCGCCTAGGAAATTCGACCACTGGTACTTCTATAATGCAAAGCGCTATGGCTACGTCTTGGGCTACCTAAGTTTGTCGTAATATTATTTTATATAACGATGTGCACCTGCTTTTACTTCGTGCAAGGTGCCAAATACTGGCAGTTCGTACCTCGCAAATAGTATATGCATCCCTACAGAGGAGGTAGCAGGATGTTTTCATTAAGTAGCCGACGTCCTTTTGTAACGAACAGTGGTCTTGATCAGGGCGCTCACAAGCCATCGTCATATAGAAGCTCTTGGAAAAATCACAAGTAAATCTTCATGAGTTACTGGTACTAAGAAAACCTATTCAAACAATAGAAAATATAATCTGACAATATATTTTCTACTAATTGCAAAACTCTTTTCAGTAGGTACCCAAGAGACGTTTCGAAAGATCACCTGGCAAGATTAGCAATAAAGAACTCAATAGCAACTCATGCTTCAGTTTGCAAGAAAAAGGCAGGAGTCAAATTGCATTTTCAGTCTTGGAGTGTTTTTTAATTAGTTCGCTTGATTTAACATCAATAAATCAAGCGGAAATATTTGCAATTTTCTCACCTTAACGAAAATTGCCCTAATTCATAACAGATGCTATGATTCTTACCGACTGCCTGTCTGTGCGTAGTTCATTTATTGCGTCAATTATTTCCAATGCCATAGAAGTATTTTCACCCTTGCCCATGACGTTTACGACCTATTTGCTTGGTGTGGATAACAAGGCATGAAGGTTTGACCCTCAATGAATATGTGGATGCACTTGCAGTGACGTCACCTAATTGTCGCATAATTTCTATATTGCCGGCGCTAGTATTTATCGCTATGACGCGCTTTAAAAAATTTGTCATTTCCGATCATTTTAAAATGTCATCTTTAGTTCCCCTGTAAACACTGATGGCGCTCCTCTAGAATGGTGTTTATATCAATTACAAGATCACAATGCCAAGTCGTCTCCACTCTCTGAATTTTCACTTTTCAAAGAGGTCTGGTCGGGCTGAGTCTCCTCTCTGCCTCCACTGCAGCGAGAGTAAATATCTGCAGCATTTTCTCCCAACATGCAGCTTATTTATTATCAAAGACAACAACTGTTGGAAGAATCACTTCGTAGTTTGACTTTATAGTTATCCCTTCCGGTGGTTTCCTTTTCTTTGGAAGAACTCAAAATGGACTTAGCTACAGGGCGTTTGCGAGGGCCTATGCGGTTTTCTGAAGGGAACAAAACAAATAGGATGCAAAGCTGAGGCATAAATTCTCTTTATTTCAAACCATATTAGCATGTTGTGTTTTCTTTTTATTACCTCTTTTAATTTTATATCTAATGCGCCGTTTACCTATCTGTTCTTTCTTCAAGCATCCCTATCTAAATATCCCGTCTGGAAAAACAACTCGCCGTCAAAAAGGTACCGGTCAATTCATGGCCGATCGCCCGTGGTGGGTTGCGCCAGGACTCCGAGGAAAAACCAGCTGACCGACCAACCGACCGACCCACGAACCAACCAGATACACAAAATTTATTATTATAATTGGCGGAGTGGGTGAACAGTAGTGTATTTGTAGCGTACCAAAAAGTGTTTAGAAAAGGTAATCAAAGACCACTGCTCCAGCTTGCGCTGCGACTGTACTGCGCGTTGTGCGCTAGCCTTAACTTGGCTTAATTATTAAAATTTCACAATCGATCAAATAAGGTATAGAGCATTTCAATTAATTTTTACATTTTCTGCGCTGTTAATTGTTAAACATCCGTCTGTATGACCGTCTTTATTAGCGCATTTTTCAGGTACGCTTCAATATGAAATTTTAAATCCGAAGCATTTCTTGCCAAACTTCGGTGACTTTGAGCGTATCTATCTATCTATCTATCTATCTATCTATCTATCTATCTATCTATCTATCTATCTATCTATCTATCTATCTATCTATCTATCTATCTATCTATCTATCTATTTATCTATCTATTTATCTATTTATCTATCTATACTTGTATCTATCTATCTATCTATCTATCTATCTATCTATCTATCTATCTATCTATCTATCTATCTATCTATCTATCTATCTATCTAGACGCCTACGTCTTCGAGCTTTCCTGGCCGTTTGGATGATGGTATCGATACCAAACTCGGTATGATATAATATGGCTGCATGACGAACGTAACTGACTAGTCAGATCTCAAAAATTATGTCTTGATTTACATGCCAAAATATTGATGCTCTTGCGGTAGCTTCATTCACATCATATCTTGCAGAACTGGTATGATATGTCATGACTGCATGGCAAACACAGCGACAGAACCTAACATTGAAATCATGACATGCGTGTCATGTAACAACATGACTAGATGCCACACTCGCGATGTGCTCGCGGCCGTTTCGCTAGTGCTGCATGTATTGAACTTGGTATTATGGGACGTGAATGGCTGACGTGACTGGTGAAAAGATATTCGTGACATGCGTGTCATGCAACTACATCACTACATGCCATATTCATGATGCGCTCGTGGTCGTTTCGCTAGCTTCTCTTGAAACGAATTCGGTATTAGGGCACATGAATAGATGACTAAGGTATGTGTGTGGTGCAAACGTGATAATCATGAGATGTTTGTCAAGTAAAGCATGACTACTTGCTCCGCTCATGATGCGCTTGCTGTCGTTTTGCTCGCTTCACATGTACCGAATCCTGTATTACGAGACACGAACGGACGACCTGGGTAAATGACACGTCCAAACATGATGATCCTGACATGCGTGTCATGTAAAAACATGACTACGTCCCGCACTCATGATGCGCTCTCGGCCATTTCGCTACCTTCACATATGCCAAAAATTTGCATTTACGTCACGTTAATGTATGATGAAGGTATGTGACTGGTGCAAACATGATAATAATGAGACGCGTGTCATGTGTGAACATTACTACGCGCCACGTTCAAGGCGCAAATACACTTCGACATGAGTGGGCAGGCGTGCGCGCCAGTGTTCATTTTATCGCGTCACGCCGGCGATGCCACGCCAGGAGCTGATATCCCCCTAGTAGAGATCAGTGAATCTGCCCACTACCCATAATTGTCGATCTGCATGCCATATATTCGCATGTGTGCGCCGCGCTGCGGTGCTTTGACGCATACGCGTTTGAGCCACACGGCATCCCTTCGTCACGAAGAGAGGCAGACGCGGTGCATTCAAAGTAACGTCATTTGGCACTAAATGCAGCATGTCGCATTTCGCGCCGTTTGCTAATGGGCCGTGCCGATAGACGCGGGTCGCGCTGGACGCGCCTGACGTGACACTGTAGAGTGATCGCGATTTGCTAGCGTGGCGTCACTGCGCCCAGCCTGCACGTGCGTTAACGTTGCGTCGAAATATATTGGGTTCTTCATCAGGCACTCGCCACAGTTTCGCTAGCTACACATGTACCAAAATCGTTATTACAGGTAGCGAATAGACGCGAAGGAAAATTACACGTCTGAACTTGATAATCATAATATGCGTTTCATGTCAAACATGACTGCATGCTACGCTCATAGCGTTCTCGTGACCATTTTACTAGCTCCACTTATACCAAATTTGGCATTACGTGACGTGAATGGACGGTAAATTCAAATGACACGTACAAAATATGATAATCATGATATGGATTTCATGTAAATCATGACTACTGCTCATATCACGCTCGTTACCGTTTCGCTAGCTTCACATATACCAAAGTTGGTGTCAGGTGACGTTAATCGGTTTGAAGGTAAATGAAACGTACAAACATAATATTCATGACATGGAAGTCATGTACGGCATAATTTACCTCTGCCTCGTAACGTTGTGCTGACATTAAAGCGACCTATCACACTTGTCACATTATCACACTTCCTCATTCGTGCTTTGCATATCATTGGTTCCAACTGTACGTGGAAAGGGCCAGTTTTTATTAGCGAAGCATATTTCTGTCGCATTATTTATAAAAATGAAATTGTTGCTGTTCCTGATCACATGTAGGTTAAATACTTGAACTCCTCTAGCGCCAAGAATGCTTTGTACAGCTAAAATTTGAAGTGTCAAGGACAAGGCAGGAGGGCAATAAAACTGTTTTGGTTTTTATTTACGAATTGCGTCTAAAACCGGCATGGTCTGCCCCCTTTCAGATCGAGCCGCATCTGCCACTCACACATTGCGAGATTGCAAGACGTCAAGCCTATCTGCACATCAAATACACACATGAAAGAGAACACGTGGCGTGGTATGTACAATGGCAAGCAATTCATTTTTTATGATAAAAAGATCACAACTACGGACACCCCTTTGTGGTACTCTTTTTCTTTGATCAATTATCGGGCTAAGACCATGGTGAACATCCTACCTCGCATATCCAAGGGTGCAAGGCCTATGTACTCCATACAGCTATGCTGTGTCGTATGCCGTTTCTTTGTCAAGGAATATTAGGAGAGAACTACGCTCACACTCTTGTAGATAATAGAGCGTTGCTAAGTGAAGGTCCGGCTCTCTTAATAATATGTATTAAAAGAGGACCCTTTAAGAAAGCAGGAATCTCACCTGAGAATAATACGAGATGGTACAATGAAAGCAGTGCTTGTGTGTTTCGTGAAGGAGGGGTTTTAGCATTTCGTGTACAATACGACCAGAGCCCTGTGTAGACTTTTTGACGCAGTTCAGTGCTACCTTCTGCTCTGTCAACAGAACTGTTCATTGTTACATACTGATCTTCACATGCGCAGTCGTCAGAGCTGCTCATTTAAAGCTCATCGCCAATCTTAGTTACGACAGGTTCCTACTAGACCTCAAACTATTTGTATATATGCGAGGCATTTGCTAAATTATATACTTCGACAATGCCAAGAGCTTTAGAAAACCTCAGGGGTGATTTGGCGACTACATGAGTTGAAGAAATCACAAGAAGTACGATCATATCTCGGCAGTCTGAAGTGAAAATTTATCACCGAACAGGTTCCCTGGTCGGGATGATTTCGAGAAGGATTACTTAAATCTGTGTGTTTGGCATCGAAGAAAATACTGGAAAATCATTTTAATTATTAAGACCTATAGACCGTCCTCGTTCAAGTTGAGGCAGTGATAAATTCGCGACCGATTCCTTTTGTGTAAGCAGAATCATCTGAACCAACCCCTCACACGCCAAGCCTTCATCATAGGACGAAGACTGACTATGCTTCTTACTGACTGTGTGAGCACATTATTGGAATACACTTCGTCGTCACGCGCATTCGTCAACGAAGATGGACGAACTGAGAGCAAGTGTTAAATATTATTTGGAACAGTTGGAGACGAGAATACTTCCAAGAGCTTTGTTCAGGTCATGTGAATGAAAATACAAGCACAGAGTCAGTTAAACAAGGAGACATCGTACTCATGTAAACACACCGAGGCAACTATGGAAGATTGGACAAGCTACAGAACAATTTCCGTGCAAAGACGGCAAAGTTCGGTCATGCAAGGTGCGCACTTCCAATGGCATCACGTAGAAAAGATCAATACAACTGTGGTATCCACTTGAATATGCGGTGCGAACTTCAATATTTCGTAAAGAATCGTCTTAAAAAGATAAAACGCGTGCAAGTTATTCGGCTGGAAACTGTTGTTTAACATTTCACAAGAGCAGCGAAAACGAGGAAGAATACCATAGTGTGCTCGTAGTGCGCTCCCACATTCCATTTTGTGTTTACTTATTACCCAGGGTATAATCAGGAAAACTTTCTCAATTACGGCTCCGCTTCCTGGTTTTCATCAACAGCACGTAAGAAAACTTTCTGCTATAACACATGGTTGAGACATCTGTTCGACACTCAGTTTGAGATCTGTCACCTTAAAAGGCATATGAGGTGAAACGTCCGCTGAATAGATGGTAATACTTTTATGCGATAAAATGGTGGCAGCCGGTGTTTCAATAAATTTATAACTGACTGTTTCTCTTGCTGCTATGCCTGTTTGAACTGTTATGACGACCTCGACAAACAGCTGGTGTCTTTGCGAGTGGTCGCAGCGTATAACGTTGTAACCTTTACTGTTTTCTTGTTTTTGACCTAGAGTCATTTTATGCAAGCATAAATCAACAGTAGAGAAGCTTGTAAGGTTGCCCTTAACGTCGCTTAACTTGCAGGGCATGACTCTGCTGTTCGCATGAATGGTGTATGCCATTATGTGAGATGATGAGTTTAAGATGTATCACTTTGAGTTGGTTTTGCGTAAGCTAAAGTGATGACATTGTGATGCTTCGTTGTTGCTCTTTTATAAGACCCAAACTCTGCTTCAATTTCGTTTTTTTTTTTTTGCTGGGAGGGATCATGGGCTTCCTCGTCACCCTGCTAAGTGAAGTGGTTTCTCCCGTGGTTCCAGTAGCCCATGAACAAATGTTCGTGGAAGCTGTACCGTCACGGTACTCATCACTTGAAGCCGCACTTATTGGCACTGAAAACCTAATTTAGGCACCAAAATGAGGCAAGTAAAGCCCTTTTTAGGTCAGCAAAAGCATAAATACAGGCAAAAATAGTTTTAACAAGTTTTTTCGAAAACATTGTGATATTGGTGTCTGCGACAGGAAAGAAAACAAAAACGTTTAAGTTTATGATGGTGCAATGATACGAAGTGTTCAGCGAAGTAATACAATGTTTTTTTTCTTGAGGGTTGAAGAATAAGGTCTTTCTGTTTCTAGTTCAGCGGGGTGAGCTAAGTGTACACTGTCGAATAAAGACGCCTTTAGGTCTCTTTCTTTTCGGTCTGGCATAGAAGCGCAACACAAGTGCAAATAGACAAATTGATGAGAAGATAGAAGGATATTTCCGCCTCGTAAAACTTCGATTTAACCGCACTCAGTCAATTTATTTCCTGTCTGGCAATTAAAAGGCCCTTCACAAGATTTATTAATTTGGAGTGGGCAAGCGGAGTGCGTGAACTGAACGCACAAAATGTAACCTGTGCAGATTTACAATGCTACGCGCTTAGGAGAGAGGTGAGATGTTAGACTGAACGCCTCTTCACCATCCCACGGGTGTGTGACCCAACATGGTGGAGGTGACGTATGCATCAAGAAGTGATCCAGCTTGAGTGAAAGTAGTACGTGACACTGCAGAATTATTCGAGGTGATGTGTGTAGTTTGTGCAATATGTTGGCTTAAGTATGAAGGCTCACAGAAATAATGAAACCAGCAAGCTGATTGTAAGTGCTATATTTTTTTAAAACACAAAGCTTGGCGGGTTTCTGATGTGTCTTTATTTAAAGCATTTCGAATGTTGCGAGACTGTGTATTGTGGTAAAGACACATGATCAATGCCGGCCTATCCAAACGTGTGTGCATCGAAGTATTCATCGCACAGAAACAGGATATATAATAAGCAGAATGTGGAAACGACTTCACTTGCGTTCATGTGCATGATGAGAATGTAACTTTGCTTGCGCATGACATGTTCATGCGCCTGGTCTTGTGGCCTTCCGGCTCCGAGTTCCGATATCCAAGAGTGTAGGAGTGCAATCAGGCTTGCAAAATTTACACCAAGCCAGTGTCAAAGGTTTTAAGCTTACCTTTTTTCGTCGTAATTCGCGACTTGTGATAGATCAAACGAAAAATATTTAATAGCAAGAACCTTTCCTTTCCATTCGCAACAACTTCCAGCGTCCAAGTAATATTTTACTTGTGACCTAGTAAGGTGCTATTCAAAAAATCAAGAACCGCGTGGCCATATTTATGCACGCACTACTATCTTTTAATGACACTCCACGGTTTGGTATTCGTTCTTCATCGCTCCGCGGCCCCACAGAAACACCTCCGGTTTTGTGCGCATGCGAGCAGAAGCTAGGGAGATGCCGGGTAGAAGACGCAACAAGGATGAAGACATTCAAATAGGCTTATCAGCTTTCTATTGGCTAAAAGGCTTGTAGCCTTAACAGTGCTGAAAGGAAGTTATGAGATGAAGCATAGGTTGCACCCCATATATTCGAAAAGCTTCATATTGCCCGGAAACCTAAATGGCGGTTTTTATCTGTTCTTCAAAGCAAAATTTTATGTTTAATAGCGTTCCTACGGGCACCATGTATTAAATAGAAATTTATAAGCACTAAAGGAAATTTAGGTACACATGTCCCAAATAGGCATTTGTAGGCACTCTAAAATATTTGTGAGCTCTCCTTAACACCTAGTTTATGCTCAAATATAAAAGTGGCACAAGCGGAGCGCAAGGAACAAAATAGGCATTCGTCTATAATTTAGTCTCTAGTGTTCACTGTTGGTGCCCAGTCAGGAAGCTGCTGCCTTCTGCAGAGGCTTGCTTCTTGGCCCCTTCTTTGAGGACTTTTTACCTCAACATTGATTTGGCTGACACCAACACTGTTTGAGACTTTTGGACGTCCTTGAAAAGAGACTTGTGGTACCTTTTTCGTGCTTTTATCTGGGGGACGGGTGGCGGTTACGAAGTCCTACAGGTGAACCTGTGCACCTACAGTAACCAGAGGGGGTGCTCTTCCTCTCCACAACACTTCAGAGTAGGTGCCCATTTGGGCACAATCAAGACGATGGGGAGCATTTTGATGCGGTAATTCTTTTTTTGGCTTCAGTGTACGTTTTTTCATGCCGAACAAGCGCCTGAGTACGCTGCAATTGGTTTATTGCAGTTGACACAGCTCAATCTGTTAGTGCACTCTGCTTCATCGTGTTCGTTCCACAGTTTAGACAGGTTGGATTGACCCGTGGCCACACCTCCCATCCAGAAAGCACCGTCGAGGATTGGTTATTAAGCGCCTCTCAAGAAGGTATATGTATGGTGCATTAAATGCTGTGGGAAGAGACGTGCCTGAAAGGTTAAAATTTCATTTATTGACAGTACTTTCATGTTTTCTCAGTGAATAATGGTGGCTAGTGAGGCAAGAAATTCGTGATCTGCTATAGCTCCCAATGTTTCAGTGCTGGTGTAATTAGGCAGTTCATTATCAAGTGTTCTTGAGTTCTCAAGAGTTCAGTGTCTTATTAAGGGATTGATAACCTGTTACAGAGACTTCCTTTTGACCGAATTTCCCGAGCTGTTTTATTTTTTCCTTTTTTGCTTTTAACTTCTCTTAGAAGATGTTTTTAAAAACTTTTTTCACTATAGTCATTTCTGATGCATCATTTAAATGTTTTTGCTTTCGGAAATGCTGACAGGTTCAGCATCCTGGTATCAGTCTTATTAAGATAAACATTATTGTGTATTCACTCTCTTTGGTGAAGAACTGATTCAGTTGCTTCGGTGCAGCCGTTTTACTGGAATGATCATTGCGGAAAAGAGTGATTCTTTGTTCCATAGAAGGTTACGTTGTTTCAGCACCTATGCTGGCCACCTACGACAAAGCACAACTGGTAAATATATACAAACATTGGCCACACATCGATACTATAACCCCATGTTCCTGGCGAAGAGAGGTCATCCGATCTCTCAGGGTTGACCCTCATCACTGCAAAAATTAAGTCATCAGAACGTATAAGAGGACAAGACAGGCATAACAAATGTAGAAAAAGAAAAGTGGAGCAAGAGATAGAGTCAGGAAGAGGCTAAAACTGATTTCCGCTGGTTCTGTCAGCCCATGGCCGCCAGCCTCGTGAAGCAGGTGCCAAAGGGTGTGTTACCTCGGCCGGGAGCCTTATTGGCACAATCACCCTGCGTCAGCTCAACTTCCCAAATTCACTTTTCCTCTGACATGACTCTGTCACTCACGGCTAGGTGTAGGAGAAGCTCGAGATTTTTCGCATTAGCTCAAATTCGTGGTGTCGCCCTACACCAAACACCTCTTTCCTCAGACGCCCCCGCAGACATCGGTTCCCTTTGTAAGATGACCCATATAATAAAAATAATATTCGCATAAATTTACCTGCACGTGGACCAGACTGACGAGCAGGATATTATTTTGCAAAACACTAAATGAGAGCCGTTTAACTGGTAGGAGATTCTTGTGTTGTTAGCCTCTTCTGTGGTACTGGTTTCGCATGCATGATTTTCACCAATGCATACTAAAACGCTTACAGTTCCGCATTTTGTAATTTTAAAAGCTATTACTTCTTGGCTTGCTCTCAGATCAAAAAAGATTAAAAAAACAGAATACCCAAATCATGCTCTGCAAAATTTCTTGCAATATCTCATTTTAGTTTTGCTCCTTCAACTTGACAAAAGTGTATAATGCGACTACTCACTCCCTATCTGGGTGAGTGAATTCAAGAAGTGCGACCACCCTGGATCCGGGAGGTTTTTCCGCATATTCTGTACCGAGGTAGGCTGGCTGTGACGACAAAAGTGACAAAAAAAGCAAATCAAGGCCTACATGAGTCGCACTTATAATGTAAATACGTTGAAAATTTTCCAACTGCGAAAACGGAAGCCTTTAGAATGATCGCTTACGGAAACGTACTCGCAAATACACATACACAGACTCTAAAATAGGCAATAATACTTTCCATTTCCGTTTGCGCCTAATTTTGAGTTCGTCTTACTTTTTTGTTGTTGTTCTGTGGTTGCACTTTTGTATACTCATGAAAAAAATGAGCAACATTTACGTCAGAAATTTTTTTAACATGGCCTTTCTTGGCATGAATGGCAGCAGAAAAATTTCTTTCTACATCGGTCTGTCAGTTGAATCAGCCATCTAGCAAAATTGAAACACTTGCTCGGCGCCCAACTATCTTGAACTGGTGGCTAAATTTATGCTTGTGAAAGCTGTTGATAAAAAAATTATTACTTGTATTGGCCACGTCAATACGCACGTATTGGTAGCGGGTTTTTTTTTTCACTAGAGAAAACTTAAGTATGTTATTTTAAAACCCCTGTTCCTTATTGATTTTATTGATTTCAATGTAGGGTTCAATGCTCCAAAACCACCATATAAATATGAGAGACCCCAAAGTGGAGGTCTCCAGAACTTTTTGACCCCCTGGGGTTCTTTAACGTGCAAACAAATCTGAGCACACAGGGTTGGAGCATTGGCACCTCCATTGAAAATGCAGCTGCTGTAGTCGGGATTCACTCCCGTGACTTGCCGGTCAGCAGCCGTGTACCTTAGCTACTAAACCAATGCCGCATTGTCTACTGTTTCTTATACTGGTCTGAAAATGCGAAGATTTGCATGAAAGGAAAGTGCTCCTCCGAAGATATGGTGCTGCCAACTGGCAATGGTCCGTTGTACGGCTGTTTTCTTTTCGTCGTTAGCACAAGCATTACGTTTGATTGCTTTGAGCCCCTGAAACCTTTGTATTTGTCTAGACTGCAGCAACATCTTCAAAGCCACAGGCTTCAAAGCTTTTTGCTAAATTGAAGCCATGATGCGTGACGAAAAACGATATCTTAACGCTGAGGGAATCTGATTCTTTACTAAATTTGTCACAAAAGGACATGTTGCATTATATTTAGGTATACCATCGTCTACTTACTTTTTGCCGAATGCTATCTACATGAACACTTACGGAAACGAACAAGACGTCAACAAAGAAAAAAACTAACACACTGTGCCAAGTGAACTAATAAATGCTTGTGGAAGTTTAAAATATGTTTTTATTGAGAAAAAACGCGCACCTATCACATACTGAGAATTTGGTGGATCTTCTATATTCGACGTTCAGGTAATTCGCACTGCTCAAATTGCTCAGTGTCAGCAAAGAAGTAAAAAAGTAATTGAACAAACTGGTTTTGTTTCACTGAAGGACGTGAGAACACATCCCACGTAGGTTTGCAGGAACGGCAGATAGCCTTTCTAGAACATCACTTTGCGATGGAATTTGGTTAGATTGCATGAAGGTCGAAATATATGTTACCTAAATGAAAATATTTCAGTTGATAGTAACGCGTCGTCTACGTCTTTCTTTCCTTGTGTGCCGTGTTTTCGCATCACCTCAGTTTGAAATGCCAAAACAAATATTATCTTAGTGTGGGAGTAAGTTTGTATAAGCCTCAACAGCTGTGGTATTCTTTTTATTGCCCAAATATTTCAGAATTTTTCGGAGAATAATTTCTTGTTTTGTATCAACTGTTATTCCTTAAAAATAAATCATACTTTACGGAATATGTGCGTCTGCGATCATGCTAAAATAAGTTCTCAGAAAATTTTGTGACAGATGTTGATAAATCCACCACTGTGCTTTCTGTTTTAATCACTCTATATTAACCCCTGAGAATCTGGTAAGGAGATGAAAGGCTGAGAAGCGGTACGTAGCCACTCCAGGCGAAATTAACTTGAATGGTAAATCAGTTCTCAAATTTTTTGCTCGAGCAGGGGTGCCCAGAGCAGAGCACTCCTTTTTTTTTTTTTTTGCATGTCCGATGTCGAGCTTGGTGGTTTAGCAGTGGCTGGGGGCTCCTGCTCTTTTTGATGAAGCCTCAGTGCTGCATCGGGAAGTCTGTGCTGTTTTGGATGAAAATTCGTTTTCAGATTTTCATTGCATTTTGCCCGGTAGTCTAGGTAAAAAAAACTGTAGGAACTGACAAAACGTGTTGCTACGCTTGAAATTTTGAACTACCTGCCACGTTAAGAAGACTTCTTTCACTACTTGACATTCGTGTTGTGAGTTTCATTTTTACTAAGCCAATGCGCGCACAATCGAGGCTGTGCGGTAGAGTAGCTTTTTGCCAACAAGACTGACCTGCTCAGTTCTCAGTCTAGCCATAACTTTTAATATTTAATTTGTTTACATACTTTGTGATATTTCGCTCGTGCTAACGAGACAATTTTTCGTTCAGAACCAGGGATGCTCAGAAAAACGCTAACAATGACACCGGCTTTTCTTAAAAAGCAGCTATTTAATGCTATCTCAAGCAAATAGATCTGGTTTGCACCCAAAGTACTATTCTCGTATTCTCGCACTAATAAAACCAATTCTTATAGGTAATTATTCGTACAATAATAAATATCTAACATTTGTATTTATTTTTAACGTAATGGCCTTTTCTTCACGTGCTTCTCAAGACGGTGCTAAGGTTTCGCATCCCTAAACTGAAGAAATATCCCGCCAACCATATAGAGAAGCATGTGACTTCTGTTCAGGTTTCACCAACACTCTTGAACGGTGGTCGTGGGGCCAGTGATGGTGAACCGAAGTGACGCCACTGACGGGATAGATCTTTTGTTTGGGGCTGTAATAAAACACATTTATAATTTGTGGTGATGGTCGCCTGTAACAACTTGTCCTTGTTGCCTACCGGAAACATCAAGGAGATGCCTTCCTGCAACAAGCATAACCCGTTCACAATTTACGTACGTGCCGAATGAACACGAAACCGTCAAACAGCTACCAATGAATCGCCCTGGGCCGTAACTTCTTTGCGTGAAGAAGAGATATTAATGCTTGCGCCTCGCAGTTGCTTGGTTGGTAATCAAAACTGTCATCTGTGACGGCTGCTAAGCGAAGTCTGAGCGACACAGTGAATCGCGGATGGGCGGGCCCCAAAGAATGGGAACTATGGCACACGGCACTGTTGTCGTGTTTAGTCTAGCAACTTCTCTCGAGACTGCAGCTCGTTGGAAAGATTACTTCTAGTATAAACGACGCTTTGTAACGCTAGCAAACACCAACGAGGAAAACGCAAAAAGACGGGGGCTGTTGTGTCATTCTCGTTCCTGTGGGTTAACGCTAAGGTGCCTTTTCGCGCATGTAGCCAACTAGAACGGAAAGCCACCTAAAGAATTGGTACAATATCCATGCATTGAATTGGTTCTTTTCAACAACCTAAGTAAAAAAAAAAGTTACCCCATCTCTATACAAATATAACCTTGTGTAGATGCGAATTAGCGGAATATAACGCTTATGCACCAGATATAGCTCGGCGTTTTCAGCCCATCAGGTCATGCGCGTTGAGACCGGATACGCCAGTTACGTGCAGCCAACAACAGCGGGCATTTCATCACTCTTGAGTCCGACACGCTTACCATGCCGTGGTGAGCTCGGCGTTCTTCATTTGATACGCGCATGATTTTCTCGCTCTTTTTCCGTGGAACCGTGTCTTTTAGACCAGGTTGGTTGACGCACCCACATTTTTTTCTCGCACTGCGCAGTGTTTGACTTAGCATTTGAAACGTCTTTCCTCACACGCATTGCTTTATATGCTCTGGGAGCATGAAAATACCATCCTACATCAAACTGAAAAAAAGTGGATCATCTATGAACTGAGGCGTCCACTTCTACATTCAACACGGCAGCGTGCGGCCAGCGCTCCGCAGAGCGCTCTTTGTGAGCGCTTGCAGGACTAGCGTGCAAGCGGAGTAGGTCGGCTTTCGCCCCGTCATCTGTTAAAGCACAGGGGCTCCGCCGATTCGTGGATGTTTTGCGGTGAAGCTAAGTTCATTTTTGCTACGCGCACGCAAATCGAGGATCCCACACGGTTATCGAGAAGCGCAGAGATTGCACCTCATTCTCTTCGGCTCTTGCACCTAGTGGCACCTTTTTTTTCTGCATGCGGTCTCATCAGCATAGATCGGCAAAATCACTCAGTGATTGACTCACTCTGACTCGCTCAAACTCAAGTCGAGCCGCGAGTGTGAGTCCGGGTGCGTAATGTTTTGATGAGTTTCGGTCCTCTGGTGCGAAAAGTCGGGCCACTGTTGGATCATGAAAACACGTAGTAGAAGGTGTGAGAAAGAAGGAGACTCGGCCGCAATTGTCTGCCTGCATAGAAGGTCAAGGGAACAACTAAACAAGTCAGCACCCGCGGCTTGATCTCGTGCCCACCGCGCCTTCTTTCTCCTTTATTTGCAACACACTGCCGCGGCTGGCAAACTGGCCGCAATGTTCGGGGGCACAGCGGCGGAAGTTGAGGCGCACATTGGTTAGCAAGACGCGAACAAGGAAAGGGTAAGATTGTTAAACGGTTACGATGGAGAGCTTTGAGGAGGCGTTGACTCATGGGGAGGCGGTGGCTTGTCCTGCGGGGGAAGCCGTCTAATCACGCTATGATGTGTTCCTAATAGGGGCTTTTGCTCGTTTTGCGTCACTTGTATTAAGAGGAGTCAGATCTTGGCCTGCTTTCGTAAACTTGCGAGGCTTCCCGGTAACTTGCACGCTTCTTGGGGGTGATGTTGGTCTGCTGCTCCTGGTGTTGTATGTGAAGCTTCTGTAGCTGCTGTGCGATCATGCGCTGCTTGATCGCTTCGGGTGTCAGGTGGCCCTGAGCGTGTGCCAGGCTCACAGTTGCATATGAGCTAGATGAAGAGTTCGGGACCGAAAAAGATTGTTCGCTCGATGAGAATGACAACGCCGAAGCATTCTGGTTCCGTCGGGTGGTGACCTCGCCAAGGACGGGAATCTCGTCAGCGATCGAAGGCAGCACAGATTCATTCACGTGCTGTGTTGCCGGTGGTGGATTGTCGGCATTCGTGCCGGCATTGCGAACGATGGCGTACATTGAGCTGACGTTTTCAGATTCATGAGTGTATCGAATGGCGAAGTTTCGGGGAAATCGCTGCAGGAGCCTCCAGACGACTGGTTTATCATGGTGTATCTCGTTTGGCGAAAGCCTTCCTTTACTCTGGACCTCTGCATATAGCGCATGGCGTACTGCTGGAGCTGTGTGGTGTGGCGCTCGTACATCTAGCGCAGGTCTCTGGCGTCAGACGCTATCTCCTTGTGGTATTAGGCAGCGTCATAGAAGGTCTTAGGTTCCATGTACTCGGTAAGTGAAGCTCATAGCAGTGCTGCTGCTCACCGTACCTATCATTGACTTACTTGGGCTGGCTAGACACGCTATTGCCAGAATCGGGCTTGAGTAGCATGTTTAAGAAGGGTAAGAGTGCACTGAATACGAATGCACAAAGAAAGGACATACACACTCACACTTAGCGCTTGTGTGTGTGTTTGTCTTTTCTTTGTGTCTTCTTATTCAGTGTGCTTTTACCCTTCCTAAACATGGAATACCAACATGTCCACCTTTCCACCTTGTTGAGCAGCATATAGGGCGAGTAGTAGGGTTCCACGCGCTATTGCTCGTTAAGCCAGATTTGCAGATGGATGGGGCTGGGCGACGGGCAGTACGTGCGTTTGCCCTCTTCATCTAGAATGAGTGACTGCCTTGGGAAGCGGCAGTTCAGGCCGTGGGATTGTAGTCGATGTGCATAGTGATCTCGGGGCTTCCCTTGGTCATCGAACTCTCCACGGTATGCCATGCGGACGAATCCTCGCACTACAGCACCGTGAATGGCGTGGAAAGCAACATCATCACACGGCATGTACCCGAAGCTCTTCAACCTGTGAGTCTTCGTTCGAGCCCAGTTGTCCTCGAGCTCCTGCGGGACGAACCACGTAGCTTGGGTTAGTGTGATGTTAGATACTGGCGTTGCAGTCGGAAGGCCGTAGAAGTTAATGTAACAACCCGCTCGGGCGATGAGGTGAAAGAAGTTGGGAGGCCGATTGATGGTGAAGTCGCGGCTTGCAGCAACTTTGAAGTGAGAGGATTCGAGAGGACAGTGGAAGGCAAAGTCTCAACCTGCTGCGAGGTCGAAGCGAGAGGAGTCGAGAGGGCGGTCGATGGCGGTGTCACGGCCTGTTGTGACATCGATGCAAAAAGTCAGGAGGCCGATCAAAGGTGACGTGGCAGTCCATGTCTTGAGGTCATTTGAAAACGAAGTTCCTGCTTACTTGAACGTCAAGGAAAAAGGGGTCGAAAGGCTGATCGAAAGACTGATTGAAAAGCTGACCTTGCTGAGCGTGATGTTTAATTCCTAAACTTCCAGTATGTGTCTTCCCGTTGTGCTTTTCGAAAGGTGCTCGAACTGAGCTATTGCCTCTGCCTCTATAACTCCTCCATTTTCTTGTGGCGACACACATTGAGTAATTTACTCATGCTTCTATTCATCAGTAGCCTAATGCCCTGTTTGTGCTATTTGCCTAATAATCTCTCCATCTTTGTCTTTTCCGTTACATTTTTCTTAAGGTAAGATGCTACGTACGTTACTCTGTTCATTGTAAGTGCCTGAAGAAGTGTTATCATGTTGCCCTTTTTCATGTTAGTGTGTCGGTTCTATATGCGTTTTAGTATTGTGATGGTCTCAGCACTCGCCCATTCCAGCGTTCTGATTTTCTCTCTATTGTGGCCATTTGCAGCGATTTGCAAACTGACAACGCGTATGATGTCCACCCTTGGCACGGGCCGCTGATCAGATGTCGTTTGTCATATGTTTCTTCTGGGATCGTCTTTCACTTCACCATTCGGCTTGCGGCCCCAGCGCATGGGTTTGTAAATTAACGCCTCGCAGTTTTCCGCATGGCGGCTCAGGTCTGTGTTCTTTAACTATCGCTCAACAGTATCGGTTTTTCCGATGGAGGCAGAAATGTTGTAGCCCCGTGTGCTCAGATTTCGGTGCACGTTAAAGAACCCCAGCGGTCGAATTTTCCAGAGCTTTCCACTATGGCGTCTCTCATAATCATATTGTGGTTTTGGGATGTTAACCCTCCACAAATCATACAAAAACATTCAACAGTATTGGTCTCACGTTGAAACGTTAGCGCTTTTTGCCCGTTGCTACCCTCAGTAACCCACAACGTAATGTTGTTGGCGTGAAGGATTGAACCCTTCGATTTCTCGTAGCTCATCTGGCAACCCACGATAGCCATTGAAAGGCACCGGTGCTATCACCGATCTCGGCGGTGTACCGGCGCGATTTAATGCTATTTTCTCGGGACTGAGCTGCTCCCAATGTAAGCTTGGTTTTTCTATCCATAAGAGAATCTCGAATGTAGTTGTACGTTCATTCGCCGAGATGAGTTCCTGCTATTTTGCCAGTATGGTTGAGCGCGTTATGTTCTTGAAGGTCTTTTTAGGGTCCAGAGCAAGCATGTCCTTGGAGGACCTCATGGGGCTTTTATCACCTGGTGTTTCATCTTGAACACCAAGTCCCGCGTGGAGAAGTTTCTCCTGAACTTAAGCATCGTGTGGGGAAGCAGGTCGTTATCTTCGAGGTAGCTTGTGATTCTTCTGAGCACCACTTGCTTCCTTACCTTTCTCAAGCTGGAAGTCAGCGAGATTTATGTGGGGTTCTTTAGCTAGAGTTGCTTACTTGGCTTCGGTATCAACAAGCGATGTGTAAGGTCGTTTATTGCTAATGCGCCTTTCAAGTTTCCCAGCATATGTTGGCGTAAGCCATGAGCTTTCAGTCAAATTTTTGTCTACACTTCTGAGTGTCTTGTTTGTAGTGCCGTCGGGCCCGGGCGTCCATGTGGTGTTAAGTTTTTGTAATATTGCTCTTATCTCTGACTCGCAGATTCGTTTGCTTAAAACTTTGTTGACTGCACCTACGTAATTAGTATGCACTTGCCACTGGGTAGAACTCATGTACCGTTCCGTTATGTTCAGTATATTGTCCATCTCGGAGCTCTTATACACATGTATTACGTTGTTTCAGCTAGTATACTTGTGAGTGCTCAAGTTTTATGTATTTTGTGCTTATCTGTGCACCAGCAGCAGCCAGCACCATCACTACTGGCGCTCAAGACTTCTGCTTTGCTGGGATACCTTCCCAGTTGACTTACGTCAACACCTTTGTGCTCACAATTTGTGTATTATTATGTTTGTGTGGCCATAGTATGACGACGATGAAGTTTTCATGCTTCGGCGGGTATTCTTGTGAGTGCTCAAGTTTTCTGTAGTTTGTGCTTATATCTGCGCATCAGCAACAGCCAGCACTGTCCCTACAGACGCTCAAGACTAATGTTTTGCTAGAATACCTTCTCGGTGAAGCTTGCTATGGAATACATGGTAGTGGAAGCATCTTGTATTAGAGACCAACATCCCGGCACAAGAAATAACCTCAGCTCTTCCTGGCATTTGGAGCTACCGATTCCGAGTCTGATGCTATATCGGATGACACAAAAGCCTTTATACCTGCTAAGCATTGTCGTTCAAGACAGAAGATTTCGACATTGTCTTCAAGCGAGGACACTGTCATACGCAAAAATGTCAAGATCATGACTGTAGTCTATGTGCCTGTTGACGGGACGGTAAGCCTCAATGCACTCTCCAAGTGGAAGGTACATGAATTTTTCTTCAACTTGTCTCCTGGCCTTGTTCAAGAGGTTCGTGTGAACCCGTGGAAGAATATCATAGCTGCTGACACAACAGATAAAAAACGGTGGAAAACCCACTTGGTCTATCGCAACTCTGTGGTATCAACACGCGGGCTTTTTCACCGCAGGACACGAATATAACAGTGGGTGTTATATCCGACGTTGACTTAGAACTACATTATGACGTTTTCGTGAGCCTTATCGTTTACATGCTTCTATGCAACATCATCGGTACCCACAGAATAGGCTTATCAAAGTGTGTGAAGATTGTTTTCGAATGTTCAATGGATTGATTGATATGTGGGGTTTACCGCCTAAAAACTACCATATGCATACTAGAGACGCTGTAGTGGAGGACCCCGGAAATTTCGACCCCCTGGGGTTCTTTAACTTGCACTCAAATCTGAGCACACAGGTCCACAACATTGCCGCGTCCACTGGAAATGCAGCCGCCGCAGCCAGGATTTGATCCCATGACCTGTGGCTCAGCAGCCGAGTACCTTAGCCACTAGACCACCAGGACGGGGCTTGCTTTCGAATCTGAAAAGCTTCCTAGTCACATAAAGACTGGTTTAGTGCTATACCCAGTTCAACCCTTCGTACCAATGTCCCTACAGCGTCGTAAATGCCTGAAACAACGACATGTGCAGGGTTCCTGCAGAAGTGTTTTGGTTTGTGCCAAACGTGGCTAAAAGCACAACGTAAATATTGCAACAGCTCGGCATCTGGGTGTCCTAACTGTAATGGCGAGCACTTGGCAACAGACAAAGAATGTTCCATTCTGAATAAAAATTTAAAAGTTCTGAAAAAAAAGAGTCAAAGATAAAGCAACGGGAAAGAAGACACTCAACCGCAGTATGCGTCGACCCGCTGTGGACGGGCAAACTGATGTACCTACCCTTTCGAAGTACTAAAAAAACATGCGTCAGATGGAAGAGCAGAAGCGGACTCGGCAACATCATGGCTGGCGTTGTCACAGCAAAGGTCCGAGGCAGTCTCTCAAAATATCACTTGTCGAAAAAGTTGTAATCAGCTTCTACTAAGGCCCTGTCTACAGTGGAAAAGATTGCAAACAAAACGGACTCTGTCGAAGACAATGCCCAGCTCATCAGCCTACTTAAGATGCTTGACAATGTAATTAGATCACTGATTGCCGGTCGCCAGACACGAGCAGCACTAGCAGCCGAACAGTTCTCGGAGGCGCTCGTCCCAGTCCTCGATGGCCTTTACTGAAAACAGTATAAAGATTTCTTTAAAAAAACGAAGTTGGCATCACGTTTAAACACGTTTATCTTGTGACTATTTTTTGTGCGCGTGTTTGTTTTTTCAACTTTCCACTTCTCTCTTTTTTCTTCCCTTATTTCCTCTATGCCTCCCCTTTCCAAAAAGCAGGCAGGCGTTGTGTCCCTATAGGCAGCTGTCAGCCTGTTCCTTCCCTATTTGCTCTGCCTTCGGGTTTTATGTGTACTCAAACCAAATAATAATAATATTAATAATATTAATAATAATAATAATAATAAAATTAATAGTAATAATAATAATAATATATTATTATTATTATTATTATTATTATTATTATTATTATTATTATTATTATTATTATTATTATTATTATTATTATTATTATTATTATTATTATTATTATTATTATTATTATTATTATTATCTGTGAATGGTTTCCGCCTCTCGCGACTCTAGCAGGTGCCTAAGTAAGTTCCACGTCTTTTCAAATCCTAGATCATTCTCCATGCTGCTGCAGGTATTCTCCCACAGTTGTGGGCACAGCTGCTGGGCCTGAAGGTCAATCTACCTAACTAACAGGGTGAACTTTTTTGCTGTGTGGGCTGGCTCTCCCTTTTTTATCTTGCCTACTGCGCTTGGTCTTCCACTTCTGTGAGGGTGTGCTATCTTAACTATTGAGTTATGTCTCCAGCGGGACCAATCGCACCACTGTGGAAATGTCCCGTTTCAGCGAGTAGGTTCATTAACAACTGTATGTTACTGACTCCTCCGATTTTCGCGACTCTCTTCTTTTCTGAATATCCCCCCCTCAAACAATTTAAGCTGTTTGCCTCTAAACCTGCGCGGTTTTGCTTCGACTTCAATCTGTCATCTGAAATTACCCCTATTCTGATCATTTTGCGTGTTCGTTCACCTTGAATTGAAAACGGTTCTTGTAATGGTTAAGTCCAGTATCGCGTCTATGCTAATGGTGTAACCTCTTCGCGCTGCCGAAAAGTAGTTGGTGATGAGGGTTAGCACATTAGCTGCACGTCGAGCCACAGAATTGCACCCTTCATATTTTCGAATTTGTAGCCACACGCAGTAAATTTAGAGGTAGAGTCTTCGGCATTTAGGACCACCTATTTGTTGGCCATGACCATCATTTTTTAAATAAGCGTGCCAAATCCATGTTTACGTCGTCCAATGCTGTAATCTTTGAAGACGAAAAGGCTGCTAGCTACGTTCCAAGTTGGTATAATTTTTATTAAAGTGTGCTCCATTTTATTAATTTTGGGTCGTGCTGGACTTCATTGAAATTTCGTCTGACCAGTGTGGTGACAGCCAATCTCTCTCCCGTGGTGCCACTGTAGCGCCTGCAGCCCGAAAACTTGGCCGTTTTGTTAGTTTCTTTTAATTATTTATATTGTGCGAAGTTTCTTCGTGTATCAGGTATTGTGTAAATAATATATTTTCCGAGTATAATCCGTGAAATGTTATTGATAGACCGAAAACGTGTTGTAAAAAGGCATGATGGTACTACGGCTTTCCAGTGTTCTCACTCAGCTCGTTACCACAGGCCTGCTGAAAGATTTTGTAATCGTTTCGATGTATCTGCAATTGCTTGCTTGCGAGCATCTGCTAGCTATACTGAATGTCACCGGTAATTTCACTTCAAGCTCACACACACGCACTTTCATGGTACCTAACTGCTCGTGAATCTTCTGTGGCATTGTGAAAATTTGCTGCTGCATCAATTTAGTGATCTGTCTGAACATGTTTTGCATCTTCTTCTGAAGAGTTTTTCATCTTGCTTCATTCGGAGTTCTACCTCTTCCTGTACCATTGTTGCCTCACTCTCTCGCCTGTATGTTCTTACTTTACTGCAATCTTAATACACTTTTGTAGCCCTTCATTTTTTGGGCATAGTCACCTCTTCTCCGCTATAAATGTTTCTCTCGCGAACTACGCCTATTTGTACTGCGTCTTTGATGTTCTATCCTGCGTTTCTCATTTCAACAATTTCCTCCTTAATAATCCTACTCTCGTCTTTAAGGTTCGCGTTGTACTTTGCAAGATGCATAAGAATATGCTTAATCTGCGCTATCTCTTTTTAGTCTTCGCATCAGCGTTGGGGGGAGTTGGTGGTGGTGGCAGAAAATGTTTTCTATTGATAGCAACAAAATGGACACTCTCGGCGGCTGGATTTCACCACTGGCGTTGGCTTCGACACGACACCGCCATATCTCATTATATATATATATATATATATATATATATATATATATATATATATATATTAGGAATAAAGGAGCACACTTACGAAAATGTGGTAGTTGTTTACTCTAAGTTTCGGCCGTGGCATGGGCGAAACGTAGAGTAAACAACTATCAAATTTTCGTAAGTGTGCTCCTTTATTCCTAATTATATTTGCACCAGACCCACAGAATTTGTTTTTTGAATCATATATATATATATATATATATATATATATATATATATATATATATATATATATATATACACGAAAGCACAAAACAGGAAAAATAATCCAGAAGGAGACTCTGGCACCTGGTACCAATCTTCGGACCTCAAAATGACAGTGCAAGGCGTTAGCCACTGAGCCTTTAACAGGCACATCCTTCAACGTTAAACGTTGAAGCAGCAAGCTGTGTATATTATTGCAGAAAATGCAGCCTCCCCTCTTTGATATACTGTATGTACCTCAAGGGTATTTGAAATAAATATCTAGAGGACCTCCTTAACTCACAAACAGTCCGAATTCTCAACTCACACACACAAATTGAAGCCAGCAAAATCAAAGCGAGGACCAAGTGCTCACCACAACACAACACCATGTCGCTAGGTCCATGTCATTGGTGCCAATCAGTTGTAAGGGACTCGGGGTTCTTGACATGCCATCGCTGCCACCAGTTCAAAGGAACTGGTGGCTGCGATGGATGGCAGTTAGGCGGTTCTCTTTATGGTAGCTTGCTTCCACCGTTTATGCCCCATGGCTTCTCAACACAGAGGACCCACCGTTACCGCGCATCAGGTGACGTGAAATCTCAGTTGTCCATCCAACAAAAAGGGTGCAGAAGCTGGTCCACTATTGAGAATAAAAACTTGGGCGAAAATGTCCAAAGCACGAGCGCGCCCCACAATCATATTTGGGCCACCTCTTGAATACTACGCAGGGCGAGGAAGTAGATTCCTTTGGAGGGGCGAGGTTGAGGTACTCTGTGGAAAAGATGGCCGCTGACAGGAGCGTCAGCGGTGGTCCATGGCGGCGTTCAGGTGCATTGTCCTTGAATCTTCTAGAACATGTTATTTATTGTGCTTTATCACGACCCCCTGTCGGTACTTTGTCACGATCCCGCGTAGGCAACAATGGCTGTGTTGAACATAACTTCATGTGAAAGAGTGACGCCGTCTCACGGTGTTCAACCACGCTCCACAAAGGGCCGTTCGTGATGCTTCAGCCGACTTCCTTGTAACGTGACTACAGCAAATAGCCTGTTCCACCTGCAGGACAACATCATGTTTCGTGCTACCGACCAGGCGGTGATATCGGGGTGAAAGCATTCTTGCACACAGGCTGACGCTCAATGATATCTGTACGAGGAACTGCCGGGCCAAATGTAACAGTGTCTAAGACAGAGTGACGCCAACGTTTGGAACTACGCTCAAAACAGCTTTCATGATGGTCTGCGCAAACAGGACACAAAACACTATAAAGCAGACACAACAAGTGCTGTCTATCAACTAGAGAACAGAAGGCGTTGACAAAACTACATCTCTCCCAGACATGCATCTAATCATGTATGCGGCAGATGCACAATCTCAGCATGAGTGAGAGCTGTTGGAGGCTGACTCACGCACTTCTCTTTTGCTTTTATTATCACGCACTTCTCCTCTGCTTTTATTGTTTCGAATGGTTCCCAAAATTTAAGCGTGCAAAATTTCTTGCGTGACATCACTACATCAGCTGTGTTAAGCTGAGCTGCAGAACCACACTGCTGACAATACAGCAACAGGTGCGTATATGGCGTGCCTTTCAGGGAGCTGGTATTCACTTAAACAAAATGAGGACATCACTGATTGATTGATTTCTTTATTCGTTGAGTATTTCATATGTGCGGTGTAACGTCCCAAAACCGTCATACAATTATAAGATATGGCGTAGTAGAGGGCTCCGGAAATTTCGAACACCTGGGGTTCTTCAACGTGCAGCCAAATGTCAGCACACGGGACTTAAGACATCGTCCCGTCTAACCGACGTAACAGCAAAGTAAACCACGACCTCAAATGTAGTGTTGTACTTTGTGCCTCCATGCAAATAAAACGTGTGAGTGCTCTACAGAGCACATTTCCCTTGGTGGCAGCGGCCCACCCCTACTTCACCTTTTGGGGAAGGCTTGCGCACACACTTGCGATTTTGCTGCTGGCACGAAAGGCGATACTTATATCACAATGGCCGACTTCCCTTTGCACCAGTCCGATGGCACGTGGGCATTTCTCTACATCTATACTACTACATTGCACCACTTCAAGATGGTGTCGCCTTCGGTACTGGCCAAAAGCTGAGAAGTGTGTGCGCAATCGTTGACAAAAGGGCGCACAAAGGGTGAGCTGCTGCTACTATTGAAACGTGCTCTATAAAGCACTCCCCACTTTCCGAGAACTTTGCGAGCGGATTGGTCTACTCCATCCAAATGTCGCGTGATGTTACGCACTTACTTCATGCAAAAGGTACTGCACCCCAATTCCCGTGTTTGGACGGATGTTACGACATCGTCAGCTGCTTCCTCTCTATTTATATATGCCGTGTTTTTCTAGTAAAATTTTTCTAAATATACAGGGCTTGCTTCGTGTACTTTTTTATGCTTCTGGTCTTCTTTGGGCTAATGGTCACGGGTTTTAAATAGGAAGATTTGCTACATTCCTATAAAAGCATTCGTGCTTCACAAACAAACACCTTTTGTGTGTCGCTGTATGAATGTAAGGCCACAGTAAACCTATTGGAAAAGCACAGTGCTAGCGACTCTCACACAATTAAACTCATATGCAAGTAGGTAATCTGAATATCACCATAATCACTCGTTACTTTTTTTTCTTACGAACACGTAGTCAAGTGTCGTACACAAGAAAAGCTATCACTTGGTTATTCCTAATGATTTGAAGCATGTCATCAATTACAAAATTCTCACACAATGTGCGCGTGCTTTCTACACAGAAGTATAGGGTTTATCGTTGTCATAAAAACGTTGTCGAAGCGGATGGAGACCTTTTCTGCACCAACGATCAGCCACGAGTTTACTATATGCATGCATGTAGTGTGTGTTCGTGTGTGTGTGTGTGTGTGTGTGTGTGTGTGTGTGTGTTTGTGTGTCTTTGCATGTGTGTGCATTTAGGGGTGCGTGTGTGTTTTTGCGCGTGTGCATGTGTTTGTGTGAGTTTGCGTTAGTGTGTTTGTGGCTGGCTGGCAGGCTTAACTCTAGATGGCAAAACCTAGGTGCAACACCTTAAATTTTTAAGTTCGACATACCGGATAGAGTATATCTGTAGTTTCAACATCTTCTTGTGTTATATGAATGGAGAGAAGTACATGATTGCTTTGCCAGATTTTGAACCTATAGTCCGACGCTGCAAAAAAAGAGATCTAGTGTGAGAATGAAATGCTTGTGAATTCAACAGTCAGCCCTTTTCGCTTGTACATACACTTCATTTGAGTGCTTTCAGACGTCAGACGTATCTACTCGTTTTACAACGAATATCATCGTCTAGGAACTGTAGCGAGGGGCGGGAAAAAGCTTGGCTGATCCATCCATTGTATGAATTGGTGTAAGAAAAAAATAAAATGTCTTCACAAAAATACGTCGCTTTGACAGTGCATTGTTATACAAGAACTTTTGCATTGCCTATTGGTGTTTGGCAACTGTAGTAGAATCTGAAGAGGATGCCCACACGTTGACGCCTAGTCGCTGTTGATGAAAAACTGGCTAAATTATTTATC
Organism: Rhipicephalus microplus; assembly: GCF_043290135.1. Lineage (NCBI taxonomy): Eukaryota > Metazoa > Arthropoda > Arachnida > Ixodida > Ixodidae > Rhipicephalus > Rhipicephalus microplus. The sequence continues at coordinate 1,640,675 of NW_027464593.1, forward strand.
TATGCCATCAATGGTTTGTTGAAACTATTGATAGTGTACAGAAGATATCGATAGTTTTACTATTGGTAGTGCCATCGGTGGCATTACTATAGGTAAAATAAATTGTTGATCCTACGCCTATTGAAGACCAGTTTCAGGCAACGCAGTCGGCGAGTGAATGCTTACGCTGCACTTATTGGCTTAAGTAAATTGCTGCAAGCTCTATCAACTTAATATATTGCGATAGCAGTAACGTGAACACTCTCGACCATATTTTGCCGCCAGCGTCAGCGTTACTGACCGTATATGTCCACGTATACACACACACACACACACACACACCCACACACACATATAGATATGAAAACACAAGAAAGAAAAATTATGTAGAAAGGACTCCCATGCGCGAAATCGAACGTGAGACCCCTGAGGCTTCAGCGCGGGCGTTAACCACTGAGCCACCGAGCAGCTCTTCCTACAACGTTCAAACGGCAAGCTACTTATATCTACGACTTACCGCTACTCTGACGGGAAACACAGGGGGGGGGGGGGGGGACTATTGTGTTTTCAACATTACCAGCAAGATGAGTCAATGAGAGCGCGTCGCCACATTGCCACTACGGTGTGGCGCCTGCTCTCAACTCCCACGCGTACTATTGTACCGTGGAGATGGGGTGGGTTTACGCTCACTCAAGCGCCCTTATTTCGCGGTGGGGAGGATTCTACGTCTTGGCTGGCTTTGGACTTTCGCCAGAACGATTTTGTTGTATTTACTGGGCGCACAAAGATCACTACGATTGCCGCAGTGCGTCCGTTTGCGAACAGGGCACGCTTTTCAAAAAAAGTGAAGTAACAATTGCGACGCTTATTGCTTTAATCTGTAACTGTGAGTACGTTTCGTGCATCTTTTGTGCATGAGAATTGCAGGGCACATTTTGAACTTGCCATCGTGCACGTGACTTTCCAGTGTCTTGCTATCGCGTTCATTGCTTCGTCATTTTCGCAAATCTCTAACCTTTTTTATATAATTTCAGCCATTCTCTGCGCGTCATGAGTTTGCTAGGAATGTTGGCTAGACTGACCTTTTAAGAATGAACTGGGCTTCGACGTAACGTCCGCACTGACATTAAATCACATGCTTCCGTATTACCGAAACTAAGTACACTTTCTGAGGCAATTATGTGAATATCGCACGTAACCTGTCTTATTGTAATCCTACTGGGTCAAGCAACATTTGAAAAGTTTTCTGAGTAAGAGGATTAAAAGTGTAATTCTCTTGTAGCGAATCCAACTCTAGACGCATAATGGAGGTGAGGTTAACACAACATGACGCGTCAATTGTAAGGCTGCATACTAACGTTTATCGTTTTGGTATAAACCTAGATGCGGCAAGCACAAGTGGCGTTGCACTAGCATTACGTTTGTGGAGGCTTGTTTTTCCAAAGCATCATCCAAGCTAGTGCGACGCAGTGGTGTAATACGTCACAGCCATGTAGAACGCTTTAGTTCAATTTGCGGTTCCATTCTAACTGTTATTTAGTGCGTTGGTCGAGCCAACGCTGCTGACGTTGGTATTTCCTAACTCTTTAGCTTGTATATTAACAATGCTGATTATCACGCTCCCGGGTAGAAAGAAAGTATGGCGATAACAAAAACTAATTTATTTGGCGGCCAATTCTCGCATAAAACATGTATCATCTGTGGCACATACCCACATACCGTGGCCCGTTGAGTGTGCATATGTGCCATTCATTTTCAGGAAACGGTTTAACGACGTACGAAACATCATGTTATCATTATTGCTGTCATGACCAGACTATCCCACACGTGAAAGCATTTTATCATCTCAAACAAACTTTACTCTGCACCAAGTCCAGGAAGTGATCCCGAAGGCACCCGGGCGTAGGTGGCGAGATAGAGACATGCCGATGGAGAGACTCCAATCAGCTTTGGTTCACTAAAAAAGCATTTGCATTAATTGTTTTTGTTGGCGCTGTAACATTTATACCATTCTTGGCCACCAATATTTCTAAAACGCTTACGACAGCCTACTATCAGGTATGCTAAGTTTGTTTATGAGAGACATTTTGCCAAAGATATAAAGTATTCAGCAGAAAGAATGCCGAATCATTTTCATAAAAAACACATTTCAAAGCAATGATTTACATAATAAAATTGACAAAGTTAGCTCTAGATATTACTGAAATTGACGGTCCATATATGTGAGTACCACACGTTAATTCTGTTAGCCTATTCTGACTAAAAAAAATCTAAAAAAATTTACACTTAGACTATTTACCTAAACATCAGCTATTGAAATTCAGATTTGAAACCACGCAGTTCCACTCTCCGTGAAGCCTGCGTTTGTGCTATCGACGGTTGATAATTATCATGTGCCAGCGATGCAATCTGTTGAAAAAAGACGGGCATGTCAGCCTTCTCGCCCCTCAGCCAGCTCCTCCTGCTTCAGCAATTGCGAAGCATTCGAGGAACGAAGTTTATAGTACAATGAGCTCGTGTAATTGATTTTCTGCTACCGACAGACTTACAATTGTAGCTAACAAACTTACAATTGTAGCACTATTACTTCTTTGAACATACGATAGCTTCACAGTCACACAAATCATCAATATTTTCTATAGTGACATTGATAATTTTGCGTCATTATTGTGAGCTTCTCCATCGCCGTGACCATCGCTCATAATTATACGTTAAGCGTTGTTGACTCTGAGGTTGTGTACATATGCAGTATTTCATGAATGCCCCACAAAGATGGCATCAACAAGCAGGTAGTAGACAGTCAAACTCAATGTACCTTTATCGAAAGCATTGTCAATAAAGGAAAAACAGCACGTCGTGCCCTCCCCAGTAATCGGGTAACATACGCTTGAGCCAGTGCATCAACTATAACCTTGCGCTTTTGCAACAAGAGTAGCAGAAGCTTGTAGCTTCAGCCGTGAACGTGCTAAGACGTTCGACATCCTATTGGGTTATTTCTCGCTGAACGAAGGCACGACTTACCCTCGTCGACATTGTTACCTTCTTGCGCCCCTTACTGCGGCTACTTGAGTAGTCATTGTTATCGCATTCTAGGTAATAGGCGGCGGAGAACACCGCCAGAACAGTTAGAAACAGCACTATTCCTACAACATATGGCTCAGAAGGCTACCCGTTTGTGAGGAACATGCGCATCGTAGCGGCCTTCCTACCTAACATCAGTGTTCTTCCGTGCAGAGGTACGAGTGCAACGTCACCCTGATTAATGCTTTACTCAGAAAAAAAAACACGCAATTGTGTGCAGTAACTGGTACACGAATAGCCTTTCACCTGTCACGCGCAGTTCAAAAAATTACAGAAACCCACAGCACACTTGGCAAAGTTTTATAAGGCTAAATGTGTCCATAGAGATCCATACTTACGCTTTATGGTGCCCTGAGCGCTCCATCGGCTCGATACGTTATTGGCGAGTCCCTGAAATATAACAAACATTGTAATTTTTGCTACTATTCTCTTTGGTTTCGTACACGTGAAAGAGGCAAATTTCTGTGTATCTTAATCTCTCACATAGCCCCACAACCTATGCACTGGAAAATTGCGAACAGTTGAAAACTTGAATGACTAGAATGCAAGCGACCACTACCGAGTTCACACAGCAGATGAGCACATCACTATGAGTACTGTCAGAGAGTAATTTACGTAGGTATAAATGTACCGACCGAAGCCGCATCACGTGTCTACCGAAACAAATGCAGGTACAGCTTTCTGAAAAAAATACGTTAAGGGCAGCTTCTGCCATCGGTGGCGACAGGCCAAGGAATTTTGTTGCTTCTCCCCAAAATTGATAATAAATGTGAATCTCAACGGTAAACTCAAGACACCACTGTGACGTGTGACCTACTTTATAATGGTTCCAGTTGTTAAACATGGGGACAGATCTCGCCGTGAATGCGCACGCCTGTAAACCTTCATGGTAGCCCATTTGTGCATAATACGGAATACAGTGCAGCTAAATAACTGGCAATAGCATTTTTTGGGACCTCCTTGTAGAATCGCTGTCGTGAGGGCATGTTGCTTGGTACTTTCGACAGCATTTGGTTATCCTCAGGAAGATGCTATTCGGGCAAATCTATGTTGTGTTTGAAGAAAATCTGTGAGAAAGTCGCTGTACCATCAAGAACAAAAAAATGGACACGTTGTGCAAAGCACACGTCACAGTGATAGCGTAACATGGTGGAGCAGTTATTCATGGAGCCCGCTGCAATCTCTCTTAGGGTACTTGCAGTATTTTCTAATGGTCCGTCGGTAGGTCGGTCGCTCCTTAACACTTGGCGCCACCGACCTCGCAGGGTCGCCCATAAGTCGTATCGTATCTCGTTTTAAAAAATTATGCAGTGCGACGAAAAAAGGAGGGTTAGGAATAGTTCAGCCATAGCTGAATAGTAATGGGAACAACATAAACTCAAAACAACAAACATTTCCGAGAAAGTTTTTAGCACTCTTTGAAATTCGAAGCATTTCTTAGCGAACTTTGGCTACTTCGAACCTATCTATCTATCTATCTATCTATCTATCTATCTATCTATCTATCTATCTATCTATCTATCTATCTATCTATCTATCTATCTATCTATATATCTTTCTATCTATCTATCTATCTATCTATCTATCTATCCAGCTATCTATCTAGCCGCTTACGACTTTCAGCTCTCCTGGCCGTCTCAATAATGGTATTGTTACCAAAATTGGTATGGCATAACATGACTGTGCTCGACTGTTTCGCTAGTTTCACCTATACCAAATTTCGTACAACAGTGCGTAAATGGACGATGAAGGTATGTGATTGCAGCAAACATACTAATTGTGGGATACGTGTCATGTAACAACATCACTACATGCCACGCTCATAACGCACTCGCGGCAGTTCCGCCAGCTTCACATGTACCTAATTCGGTATTCCGTGACGCGAACAGACGACATAAGAAAATGACACGCCCAAACATGCTAATCAAGACGTGCGTGTCATGTAACAACATGACTACATGCCAAACTCACGATGCGATCTCGGCCGTTTCGATAGATTCACCTATACCAAATGGTAATACATCACGTAAATGAGTGACGAAGGTATATGACTGGTGCAAACATGATAATTATGAGATGCGTGTCCTGTGAGAACATGACTACATGCCAGACTCAAGGCACCAATACACTTCGCCGTGCGCGCCGGCATTCGTTTTGTCGCGTTACGCCGGCGATGCCACGTCAGGCGCTGATCTGCCTGCCATATACTCGCAGGCGTGTGGCGCGATGCGATCCTTCGACGCACGCGCTATGAGCTCACCCGGCGTACCTCCTTCATGAAGAGAGGCTGACGCGGAACTGTCTGGGTAATGTCGTCGGAGCAAAATGCAGCATGTCGCATTTCGCGCCGGCTGTAGCCGGGCCGCGCCGACGGACACTGGTCGCGCCGACTGCGCCTGGAGTAGAGTGCTCGCATTTCGGTGTCGTAGCGCCGCTGCGCCCTGCGTGTGCACGCCTCAACGTTACGTCGGAGTATGCGGGCTCTTCATGGTGCACTCACCGCCATTTCGCTAGCTTCGCAGATACCTAATTCGATATTACGGGACGTGAATGGACGACGAAGGTAAGTGACTGGTGCAAACATGACATTCATGCCTCGTGTGTCATGTAAGAACATAACAACATACCACGCTCATGATGCACTCGTGGCTGTTTCGTCGGCTCCACATATACTAAATTTGGTTTCACGTGACGTGAATATACAACGAAAGCAAACGACACGTCTAGGCATGGTAATCATGATCAGAGCGTCATGCAAAGCATGAATATATGCGGCGCTCAGAACGCGCTGTCGGCTGTTTTGCTGGCTCAATTCATATACCACATTTGTCATTACGGGGCGTGAATAGAGGACGAAGGTAAACTACACCTCTAATCAAGGTGATCATAACATGTAGTTTACATGGTGTAATGTAGTTTACATGGCGTAAATTACACGGCGTAATTTACATCCGCCTCACACTGTTACATCCGTCTCACAAAGGGACATATCAACCTTCCCCAATCGTGCTTCCCATAACCTCGATTCCCACTGTACGTGGTATCTGCCAATTTTTTTATCTTTGACAATTACCATTGGAATGTAAAAAAACGCGATGCGCACATTTTTTTTAATTTAGTAGTGCGAGCATAGATGTCATTCAGCTAGAACATATCTTTGAATGTCAAAGTTGATTTGAGAAACTCCAAATCTTAACATTATACTTTGTACTGCTTCTCTGTGATAGGTACACCATCCACTGTTTTAGTAATATTTTAGTTGTGGTTAATAGGACGAAAAAGTTTATTCTCGCAGAGAATGGACGAGGTAGGTATTTATGTGCTTTCTGTCGTTAAAAGGGGACAATAAATCAAAATCTTTAGATGCGAAGCCGCCTACGAACGAGGTCTGCCCTCTGTCCGTTGTAGCCCCGCCGCGGTGGTTTAGTAGCTACGGTACTCGGCTGCTGAACTGAAGGTCGCGGGAGCAGATCCCGGCTGCGGCGGCTGCATTTCCGATGTTGTAGGCCCGTGTGCTCAGATTTTGATGTATGTTAAAGAACACCAGGTAGTCGAAATTTCCGGAGACTTCCACTTTGGAGTCTCTCATAATTATATGGTAGTTCTGGGACGTAATAAACCCCACATATCTATCTATCTGTCGCGCTGCCACAACAACCACTGACGATGACGATGATGTTAGAACAAGCATGTTCCAGACCACACATTTTTTCTCAGCCATCACGATAGAGCACATTCAAGGTACTATACGGCAGGGCGATGATTAGGACGCTGATGATAATGACCCGTTCTTTTTCTCCTATTACGCTCATCACGTGCAAGCTGCTCACTATACGCCATGACGATGACGCTGATGGTGATGAAGACGACCATGCTGGTAACGGACAGTGATTGGTTTGTGCTATGTATGACGTCTCTATAGGCTATACTATGCAAATCGTAGTACTATAAATAGCCACCAAAAACATGCAGAGACTTCAACAGAGACGCCATCTTCAAGCTGGTTAGTGTCAATACACAAAAAAAAACAGTTATAATGGAGGCGAAACACAATTGACAACTCAACACAACATACTATTTATGACAATCAAGGTCTGTATATAATTGTAGGCCACATGATCTCTCTCTTACATGCGTGAGTGCACTATATAACGTCTGATATGTGGTGGGTGACTGCACGTTCCCGGGCCGGCGCATGGGCCTCGTCGTGTCGGCTGAGGCATTGTTGAATCTGGCCTTGCCCGGGCTCAGGCCTGAGTCAGGCCCATGTGCCCCGGGTCTCATTTATGCCGGTGTATTCGCCTGTGTACGCTGTTTCGCTTTGTTGTTAGAACTGATCATTCAACCCATTTTGCCGACTGAAAAGCTGGCGTTTTTTGAAAAGGAGACTCTTAAAGAAGTAAAATATGCCTCTTCCATGTGATATGTCTGTCCAGACGGGTGCCATCTGTGTTCAAAGCTGGCTTCGAATTTACCTCCCACCCTTCCTTCCTCACCATGGTCACTGCTTTTTACCTACTGCAATACATCGAATTCCCCTGTATTGTCGCTGCCACGAGCTACAAGCCTGCAAGCTTCACCGCGAGTCAGAGATGGCTGGATTTCGCTACCCTGTTCACATCGAGGCCTACGGGCGTCCTATAGGACGCCCGTAGGCCTCGACGTACGTACACTATAGTGCACGTACAACGTACGTACACTATAGTGCACGTACAACGTACGTACACTATAGTGTACGTACGTTGGGGACAGTTTCCTTCTGAGAAGTCGACACGACAGTTTCAATTTATGTTCGCGTATTGTACTGGGAGAAGCCAGAGCACGTTTTTGTTTTCATCGCATTGTGCAATAAGTCATGTTTTTGAGAAACCTGATGATTTTTTTCAACAGCCCCAGCACATAAACAATTTATTAAGCCGAACACAATAATTGTGTGTCATTTCGTTCTACTTTAAAGGGTATTATAATTTGTAGTCATTCAAAGAAACGCGAAAAAAGGGTTGCGTGGTGAGAACTGCGTACGTAAGACCGTTGAATATGACCATAAAATAATTTACACCGCCTTGCAATTATTTCGCAAAAAAGGTTAGCAATTTACCGAAAGTATGCTTAGTACGACAAAAAGTTGTGACATAAAAAGAAGTCATAGCACTCTAGATAAAATCTTACGTGCGGCCGCTATCTTTTCTATAAACGAAGATTGGAGAGTATCTCGCTCATACTCAAGGCATAATGGGCTGAAACGGGTGGGGTTCATAACAATCGGGCTCTGGCCAGATATCTGTCATACTTAACGAAATTCGGCAGATCCCATGTACCTGGGAATGTGAAGCGTGGTTAGAGAAGGTGACCGTGTAGCAATTTTTTATTGAGTGACAAGTCATAAAATGACGCTAAATACATGTACAAATGTTTCAAGTACATACATATGTTTAAAAGTTGCAGGTGATCATGTAACCAGTTGTTTCTACGCATATTACTTGGGTTCGATTCCAGCTGGGCTTCTGGAAATTGTTTTTTGCTTTGGTCGGGTCCACGCTACCGATGTCGAGTATTTCGTAACGCTCATGCGTTAGAATTGTCTATGTGTGTTCTCGTCGTTCTTGGGTAGATACTAAATGCCAATCACCTGTGGCACATACCCGCCCGTGGGTATGTGCCACTATCTGGCGAGAACTCTATGACGACGTACGCGATGGGATTGCGACATTATTCCTGTCTTGACCAGCGCGTCGTATTCGCTAAACCACCTTTTATGCTAGCTTTGGTTCACGCCAAGTTAAGGGGGTGACCACGAGAGCACCCGTGCGTAAGCGGATAAATAGACAGACACGCTCGAAGTCGCTAAAGTTTAAATACGTCGCATTTAAAACATTGCACCGTGCTTGGGGGCCGATGTATGGCATTGGAAGGCCAGGCTGGGTGGGGGCTGAAAAAAAACAGCCCGTGCTTTGCTGTAGGATATGCTAACGTCAAGCGATCCCGCTTTTTCACCTATTCATTACCACTCCATGGAAATGACAAAATTGTTTACTGAAAGTGATGAACACAACCACCAATAAAATATATTATGCGTTTTTTGTAGATGTCATTGAAGCAAAACCTGTGGTTTTGTTTTGAACCAGCTTTTGTTTATGCCCTTCCGCGATACATATTTACATGATGTACAGTCGTCAGCAAGCTTAAAACAAATGCTTCGACGCGTGGCCTGAATTACAATGACAAATACTAGTCTAGAACACTGTGAGCCAATATTTTTAGATGCTCATGCAACTTCCGCCGCACATGAGCGTTTGACATGCGTCAAGCGGACGCAAGGTATTCACACATGAGGAGATATCATGCGGTGTGATCTCTATCTGAAACAACTGCTCAAAACAGGCCTCAAACAGGGCTAGCAATGCCCAAAACTATGTTAAAACGAACAAAAATGTTATAAAGCAAAGTTTAGTGAAATAACCAAGTTAGCGTACCCATAAATAAAAATCACTACACTGCTGTGAAATGACAATGTAGAGTACAATAAAGATCACTTTAGAAACAGTGGAACGATTGCACTATGTAACAGGGAACTTGTCAAAACGACACGAGTGAATCCTCAGCTCATGGAGCTGAATCACGCGTATTACAACGCTAAAATACGTGTGATCTGTCGTGCTTGACCAGAGAAGTGGCAGGTCAGAAACGGCGACAATTTGATTCAGAATATGCGCAAAGCTTGCCACTGTTAATGGGTTCGTGTCGCCGTCCCTGAGTACAGTGTCATTGTATCTTTCGGCCCGCTCTCAGGTCTTCTCTTCGAAGCTTATGCGGGGTCCCTTGCGGCGTGATGAGTTGCCCGGCAACGCTAGGTGCAGTGAAACCTCGCTCTCCGCATGCGCCCAACTGCAGCGCGCTGCAGAGATAGTTTGCAGGTGGCGTGTTGTTCTGTAAGCGTGGCTTGGCTCTCCAGATGCTCGTCTCTATTAGATATTGCCCAGCTGCGGTGCTCTGACTGCAAATCCACACAAAGCGCACATACCTGTACATCGCTTACTGTTATAGATAAAATAGTATTCAACCGATCAACTTCTACTTTGAACAGCTTTACTGTTGAAACGCTTAACAACGAAGTGGCTGACATCCGTGCCCAGCAACAGCTGGCGCCAACGCCTTGCCAAATGCCTGATCACTCCTCTCACAAGCGCTTCCCCGGCGCTTCGTCCCAATGGAAAAGGACAACAGCCTCAACGAGGTGGCAAAATACATTTGGCCAACATGGTTGATACGTTGGCAAACGATGGTCAAATGAAACATAAAGATGCCAATAATGGTCTCTCGTACCCAGCCAATGTAAAATATTGGTATTGCCAATGTCCCATGGTGGCAACAAAGGGTCATTGTTGCCAGACAACTTGAAATATTGGCACCTTTATGTGAAGGGGACAAAAGAGAGACTAATCTTGTCCAGCCTACATGTATCATTGGCACATCTGTAAGGACTGCAACAACGGAATGCAGTTAATATCCATGGACAATTGGCAGTGCCGTTTCGAGAAGTTGTCAAAAGTGTCTTGTCGTTGTCACACAACAAACAATACTGCCAGTTCCAATATTGCATTAGTATTCAATTAGTGAGTTGGATTACTGTGTTCGCATTTGGTATGGCACAAAATAAAATATAAATAAAACAAAATTGATATAGTATAAAACAGGACGCGTAGCCCATATTGCCAGCACGCGCTGCCTACGTGAGGCACTTATCATCAGCGCCGTCACTACCCACGAGCGTTGTTGTGGTCATCTACCTAGCCGCGCCGCCGGAAACTTGGTTAATTAGTAACCGCCTGTTCAGTACAAATAATATTTCTCCAAAATACGCTAGCCTTACTCCATAAAAACCAAGAATGTGTTGCTATCTCATTCATTGATTTGGCCTTTTGGTGAAGCCGTGACTTTCTTCTCTTTGCTTTATTCTTTGATCAAATGTATTATTGAAATATCTTTGTTGTTTTTATGTTTAGGTTTCATGTATTTTCCCATGCTCTAATTTAAGCACCGAAACAATACTTTTGCAGAGGGGGGGGGCAACGCCACGCACGTATCTTATTTTTATTTTTGGTTGATTTGGCCCTTTACAAGGCTTGGGTCAGGAATCATCAGCGCAACGTGCGCATCTTTGTTCGAAGATGTTCGCGATCATTGTAGATTGTTCTGTTCAAATCGCGCGCAAATGCAAGCACTCGCAATTATTCCAGAGCTAGCACAAAAACGATAGAGAAGGCTGAAATATTGGACGACTCATATATAAAAACCATCGCGCTTCGCCGCTATCAGTGCTCGTGTGTTGCTGCAATGTGACGTTTAGTTTCCTGGCCCCAAGTTCGGTCGAATAAACAGTTTCATCTGAACAACAGCTCTCTTCTGCATCTCCTCTGCAGTAGTAGTAGTACTACCACTACTTTTACTACTATTACTACTAGTAGTAGTTGTAGTAGTAGTAGTAGTAGTAGTAGTAGTAGTAGTAGTTGTTGTTGTTGTTGTTGTTGTTGTAGAAGTACTATGTACCCATCTTTAGTTTATGAGCTCCTCAATAAATGGTGTTGTGTATATACATCTTTGGGAATAATATGACTAGATAACGTTAGTTATTTTGACCGCACATTTATGGAGTGCATGATGATGAGTGGAGCGAGGCACACATCCGTGCGTGCATCAGTTCGGAAAGACGGACAGAGGCACGGACGGACAGATTGAGGAGATTGAAGCACCGACAAAAGCACGAACGGACAGATGGCAGCAAGGAGGGACGCACCGACGGACGGAAAGATGGGCGGAGCGCGGATTGCCGGACTGACGCACCGGCGGACAGAGAGACGAATGAACGGGCGGACAGAAGCATGTACATATAGACGCATGAAAGCACACACGGATGGACGGACGGGCGAACAGACAAACGTTTCGCCCTACTGCCTAATATTCGCTCCGTGGAGAGGTCGTCATAGAGTTACTCTATATTCTAACTTTAGTAGCAGAGCTGCGCTACTGATCAAACTCGCCGGGGCGCTGCGAGTGCTCGATGGTGACGGACGCACTCCACATCGCCTGCGTAGATTTTCTGCTATTTCTGCGGACATCCACCCTGGCACCCCTGAAACTTGGGTTTATCGACACCACTAAGTTCTCCGCTTGACCTTGATAACACATTCGTGCAGGTGGCTCCAGTTTTGACAAATTGAGGGACGTCCTTCACTTCCGGCTACAACGCCGTCTCGCTAGGGGCTCTCAGCCCGGCGATAAAGGCCGCTAACGTGGTTACGGGCTATGACCACACCACAAGCCAAGTACTGTCCATGGAGATTTCATCCTCCGCAAACACTATGCCATCAGAAGACGAATACCTCGACGACATGGTGAGACTGTGGCAATGCAAGCTAGCGAAATAGAAGTCTGCGTCTCAACAACAACGAGACGCCACAGCTGGCCGCCATTCCCCAGCCTTGCAATGTACGCCGGCGCGCCATCCCTCCGGTGGTGCGCCTGCCTCTGCTCCGTTCTCGCCGCCAGCGAAGCAACGCAAGTGGCGTCCGCGGCAGACTCCTCGCCTCTCTGGCGACGACTACATCATAGTAGTAAAACCTCGCGTTCCCTGCGAGCTACGCACATTCGACCCGGCTGCTCGCGCGGGCGATGCCGTCCGCAGCTACTTCAGTAACCGGACCACCACGCAAATTCAAGTGTGTTCGATCTGGGAACAAAACATTTTGGTCTGTAGCACCACCATTTTGTCTATGGCACAGCGACTCCTCAGGGACTTCCAGCTGCAAGGGGGGGATCAGCAGCTTCCCGTTCGAGGCCACGCCAAGGCACCAGAGGATACATGCAAGGGCGTCATCAACATAAACCCTGCTGAAAGCCCGGAGAAGATAAAGTCAGAACTGTATTGGCCTCGAGGTACGATCCTCGCGGTCAGTAAACTCCGAGATTCCGCGGCGGCGGTGATGAGTTTCGAGGGCACGAAGTTACCCCGCTTCATCTTCTACCACTGCGTTGCGACGTATATCCGCGCGTACAAGAAAACGGTCCCTGTTTGCACTAAGTGCAGTACCATCGTTCATCGACCACCTCAGTGTCCTCACCCCGCTCCAACCCAGTGTGCCAAATGTGGAACACCCGCACCTGCAGGTCTCCATGCCCACGACTGCCACCCCAAGTGCCTCTTCTGCCACGGCGCCCACGAGACTGGGACCAGTGGCTGCACGGCAAAATATCGGAAACGCGAGCAGCCCTTAACATCTCCTCGAGGGATCATTTCATCTTCATCACAACCAGACAGCGGTACCAACCTGCATCAGTCGGCTCCACCATTCCACGCAGCCACTCAGGCATTCCCACCGCTCGAAGCACCAGCGGTGGTACCTCAGGTGAGCAGTTAGGCCGAGAATGCTGTTTCTAAGCCTCTTTCACCCTCTTCTGTCGATCATCCTTCTCCCGAATTCGTGGCCCTTCGCCAGCAAGTTGTGGCACTTTAAAGGCAAAATTCTCTATTAACTAAACAACTCGAACTCTTAATTAAGCGACTACAAACCCAACAACAGTGTACTGCAAGGCCATCCAGTATTGCCTCCTCTGTCCAGGCGGCTACGCCAGATAGGTCCAAGCTTAGTTCTCGCGCTAAGTCCACTCCCAACAAACCGCCGGTTCAAGCAGCCATGTGTACTTCAGCACTTGGAACAGGTGCCGCATCTACTCCAGAAGCTCTTGAGGCTCCTGGGGCACCTTGGGTTCTCTTGCTCACTAACCAAACTCTCCCCAGCGAGGAGCGCGCCCCACGCATACAGGAATGCCTTACGCGCGTCGAAGCTTCGATTAATCACCTCCTCACCAGCTTCTCTGTCCAACGCATAGTAGTAGAGGTTACCCAGGCTATTCAAGCCTGGGCAATCACCCAGTTTCTACACAAGGCATCGCGTTCCCTCTTCTGCTCGGTGAGCAGTCAGGGTGCAGCTCCACGGCGTCGTCGTAAGATGTCTACCACCACCCCGCCGTTGGACAATCTGGCCTCCGTGCCCCTCCCTGCCTATGAGGATTCCGAGCGGGACATGGAGGACCAAATATAAAACCTAAGACAGTCACGATGGCTACCAACCGTGGGTCCCGTTCAAATATTTCGTATAAATTTGAGATCATACAGTGGAACCCTGGAGGCTTCGGGAACAGGCGAAAGCGTTCACATCTTTACCTTTTCTTCCGCTCATTTGGCTCTCAGCCGGCCGTCTTGACGCTCCAAGAACCTGGCCTTGCTCCATCTCTTTCTGGATGCTGCTTCTATGTAGGTGGCACCACCACATGCCTCCTCGTGCATAAAGCTTACACGGCGATACAGATTGACCTCGATCTGGATCTTCCTTACGACTACTGCATGATATCAGTGCTGTCTCAGCGGAGGGGCCAACAATGAATACATATCTTAAACATGTACTGTCCCCCTCGCCTTGCGAGGGCTTCGTTTGCGCATCTCTTCCATCGGGCGCTGTGTATAGCGGCCCGACAACCACTGGTGATTGTCGGGGACTCTAATGCCCCCAGCCCTCACTGGGGTTACCACTACGAGAAGGCCCGGGGCAGAGAGCTCAAGGAGCTCATTTTCTCGCTCAGCCTCACGCTTCTTACCGATGCGGCACAACCCACACGTTCCGGCATCTCGGTCACGCGAGACACATGCCCCGACCTCTCCCTCACCCGTCACATCCATGATGCTACATGGGAAAATTTTGGCGAAACCCTAGGCAGTGATCACTTTTTTACTCCGCATTTCATTCACACCGCGGCAGAAAATGCGCCAACACTGGGGCCAAGCCCGTCTGACCGATTGGACTCAGTTCAGAATGCGACCATTCCCCGCCATCCTCTCTTCGACCGAATATGCAGCGTGGGCTTCATACGCCCTACATATAACAAAAGCAAACACTCGCACCCTTGAAACCTCTAATTCGACTCCTGCAATCGATTCACACCTCCTACATCGTCGGCACGCTCGCCGTGGGCTCGTAAGGCGCTGGAAACGCAACAAACTTAATCGGCAACTTCGCGCTCGCATTGAGGCGCTCACTGCAGAGGCGGCCGTATACTCTGCACAACTTTCCGATGCTAACTGGGCAGACACCTGTTCGAAGGTTGCAAAACAGATGAGGTCTAAGAGCGCGTGGAGACCCTTTCGAAGTCTCCTCGATCCCTCCACCACCAGGGGAGAAACGCAATGCCATCTCCGCCGTGCTCTGCATGCCTTTCAGGGCACTACGGATCAACTCGCGCGAGAACTTTGTGACCGCTACATTTGCCGCACAATTGATCCCACAGGCTCAGCATATACGTATTCCGGCGCCCCTAACACCGATCTCGACGCCCCATACACGCTTTCCGATTCACGATTTGCACTCACGAAAATGCGACGGGGTACAGCCCCTAGACGCGATGGAATCACCGTATCGCTCCTGGCAAATCTTCCCGACCAAGCACACCTCTCGTTGCTCCACCTTATAAATTCGATATGGGACGGCTCTCGCTTCCAACGGAATAGACCACATCGGTCGGGACATTCATACGCAAATCGGCAAAGTCCGTTAGTATCGAGGCACTGAGACCCATCTCACTTACGACTTGCGCAGGCAAACTCATAGAAAACTTGGTTCGCGAACGCCTTTCCGCCTACTTGGAGGCCAGGAGGACCTTTGCCGACACAATGTTTGGCTTTCACCCGCATCTGTCGGCGCAGGACGACCTGCTCCAGCTTCAACACGATATCATAGAGCCGACTACTATGCGCTGTAACGATAAAGCAGTGCTCGCTCTCGATCTCCACGGGGCGTTCGACAACGTCAAACACAGCACTATACTCACTAACCTGTCTACCACGAACTTAGGGCAGAAGACTTTCAACTGCATTCCCGCCTTTCAATAACATCGCACCGCCTTCATTCGCCTCAATTCTACCGAACACGGCCCGTACTTATTAGGCACGCGGGGTACACCTCAAGGGGCAGTGCTGTCTCCTCTGCTTTTTAACCTGGCGATGATGAACCTCCCCTCTCTTCTAAGCGAGGTCGAGGGAATACAACACGCACTATATGCCAACGATGTCACACTCTAGACCAACACCAGCTCCTTAGCGCAAATCGAAGAACGCCTGCAAAAGGCTGCCCTTCTTGCGGACACCTACGCTGGTTCATGCGGCCTGGAGTGCTCTCCAGCTAAATCGGCTCTTCTTTCAGTCTCTCCGCTACCGCCACCTCAAAGTTTTCTTTCGTCCGGGCGCCTCCCGTCAGTTCAAAGTATTCGGGTTCTTGGCTTTCACCTCACATCGTCCTTGGATCCCAAGGGCACAATGGCAGGCCTCAGACGCACCAGCGAACAGGTGAGCTGCATGATACGGCGAGTATCTACCAAATATGGCGGCCTCCGCGGGTCTCTGTCCCTTTGATTGGCCCACGCATTTGTGACCAGTCGCGTCCTCTACGCCTTGCCTTACCTTCGCCTGCGTCGTCGACACGAGCACTCCGCGGGTCTCTGTCCCTCCGATTGGCCCACGCGTTTGTGACTAGTCGCGTCCTCTACGCCTTGCGTTACCTTCGCCTGCGTCGTCGACACGAGCACCAGCTGGACGTCCTTCTTCGTTCAGTATACAAACGCGCTCTGGACCTACCTATTGCAACTTTCAACTGCCGATTCGTGGCTCTGGGTGTACAAAACACCTTTGCAGAGATGTGCGAAGCTCATCGCGTTAACCAAATCAATCGACTGTCGCAGACGCCTTCAGGGCGCCGTCTTCTACACAGACTTGGCATTAACCCGATATCTGACTAAGACCCTTTGCAGCCGGTAACAGAGCTCTGGCGTCAAAAGCAATGGGTGGAACCTCTACCCCGTAATATGAACCTTGACCTCCATTATGGCCGTAGACTAGCACGCGCCGCGGCCCTTCATACGCAACACTCCGATCGTCCTGGTATTTTCTACGTGGACGTCTCGGGTCCCTCCCCCTTGGGTCACTTCACGGCGGCCGTGATTACAGAACGCAAACACGTCGATGGCCTCTCCTTTTGAGCAGACACAGTAACGCACGCTGAAGAGGTTGCCATAGCTTTGGCCGCCTCTCACCCTGCCTCACGCGCCACCCTGACGGACTCGCGCTCGGCCCGTTCTCAGTACCTTCAGGGTTCCATTGCCCCGCTGGCGGCTCGTCTACTTCAGGCAGCCTCTTGGCGCTTTAACCCTCATCCCATTCGTATAGTCTAGACCCCAGGCCACTAGGGCCTGCCCGGCAACAAGGTGGCAAATGCTGCTGCCCGCGCTTCTCCTATCCCGGCCGTTGCCCCTTCATATCCCGAGATGGAATCTGGCAATGCCAACCTGACGCGCTTTCGCGAAATTTTGGCTTATTACCGGGTTTCGCGCCGCCTCTACCCGGACCCCGCACGCGGTTTGGAGAAAGCGGACGAACGACTGCTACGCCGCCTGCAGACGAACTCCTTCATCAGTCCGGCGGTCGCCAAGCACTTTTTGCCGGAAATCAATGGCACCTGCTCGACCTGTCGTGTCCTCACCGACACATATCACGTTGTAGCATCGTGCCCAGTTAATCCCGTCCCTTTCTCATCCCCTTTTCCCTATCCCAACTAGAGAGGCTTGAAAGGAGCACCTTCCCGGCTGCTCTAGCTTGGCTGCGCAACGCTCCTTTGTGGAGCGCGCACGGGGAGCTTCCAGCTCCACTGGCGTCCCGGAATAGGGTCTGACCACTCTAGCGCGCCGATGCGCCACGTCGGCACTCTCTTGTAGACTTTTTCTGAAATAAATGTTTTTTACCACCACCTGCTCGCACCCTCATTTGCCCAGCGCAATCACGGGCGCCAAATGCTTCGATGTTAGGGAAAGCCGACTTCATTGCCACGTGGATTCTGGCGACCACCGCGCCACTGCCCACCCCCCAGACCCCACCACCACTGCCCGAGCAGTCTGTCGAGTAGAACCCGCTGAGTACTACTTCGTTGGTGTTGTGATTGTGTCTTGTGTTGTCCGTTTTAGTGGTTGTCAGTGTAAGAAGTGTCTGTGCAGCACCATGTCTGCTGCGTAGTTGCCACGATCACAGGATGCCACAACTACGTATATATATGCCCAAAATTCTCGTTTGCTTGTGATATTTGTAAAACATGGAAAACAGCTTTATGTATTGTATATTCTAGCCACACGCTTAATCGTTTAGAGCGGAGAAAAAAGCGACGTTTAACGAGCGATTTGCGGAACTGAAGTTGTCACAATTTTTTTACACGATTTTCGACAAATTACGCCACGGATTTCTTGTTTACTATTTCAAACAGAAATATCTTCCTAAGTTGTCTTCCATCAAACAAACTGTAGTACTAGTACTATCTAAGGCAACTATTTATACAATGTTTTATTTTTTTTTCGTAGTCAAAGTCTTCGCCAGCGACAGGTTAAAAACGAGCGTGAAAGCGCAGGGAGCCGCTGAGCTGCGTCGGCTGCTTAATTCGGAGGGTGTCAGCGTTGCTCGAAAGAGTAGGTTGAGGCACGGTTTGAGTTAAAAAGTAAAATTTATTATATCGGTTACAAGTGAATCCGCGGTCACTAGGGCTGCACTTAGGGCTGCTGTATATATTCAGGATGAAGAGGCTGTTAGCTCTAGCATGTTGCCACACAAGCTCAATCAGGAAACGATAATTGTCTTGGACTGCTAATTAGTGGGAGATGGTGGTGATTGAGCGAGTAATTAGGAACTCCTCCCGAGAGGGATTAGGGGTTGTGGGTGTAATAGAAGTATAGCCAGGTAAGGTTAGAGGATTGAAGGGTTCTTGCAGGGCAAGGATATCGGGTCCCGCAGCGCAAGATAGCAGTTGGTGGACAGCATGACGCTTCTGGCCAAAACCTCAGCAGTCTCACTGCCAGAATTTCACACTACAGTTTGGACCTATCACCATGCGAATCGAGAAAGAGCGTAGCCGCCGCATATGGTTGGGAGTCGTTAGCGACATCAGGAAGAGGGTTGTCTTGACCTTACGCTTTTTGGCGCTTCTGAAATAAAAGGTATTATTATTATTATTATTAATATTATTATCAATATCATTATTATATTATTATTATTATTATTATTATTATTATTATTATTATTATTATTATTATTATTATTATTATTAT
This sequence comes from Rhipicephalus microplus, assembly GCF_043290135.1. NCBI lineage: Eukaryota > Metazoa > Arthropoda > Arachnida > Ixodida > Ixodidae > Rhipicephalus > Rhipicephalus microplus. The sequence continues at coordinate 1,659,923 of NW_027464593.1, forward strand.
TATTATTATTATTATTATTATTATTATTATTATTATTATTATTATTATTGTATTAATATTATTATTATTATTATTATTATTATTATTATTATTATTATTATTATTATTATTATTATTATTATTATTATTATTATTATTATTATTATTATTATTATTATTATTCCGTTTACTAGAGGTGAGATCACGCTTTGGAAGGCGTGTTGCGCACAAATTGAGCTTTGATTCAAGATTGTTGTAGCAGTTAGTCAAAGATTGAGTAAAGGCATCAAAACGATGATTGCGCGCAGCATTGTCTACTGTTACGCAGATTACCGCGTCTTTGAGCGTTGTGCATTGATTGATGCTAGTGATACCATATTGCAATTTCGCCTTAAAACGAGCAATAAAAGACTCAAGCAGGGTCGGTATATCGGCTAGTAAGCTGTGCGTAGAGGGAGCGTTGTGTCCTGATTTGTGTGCCCAGGAAGTTGCATGTCGATATCTAACTTGAGCGAAGCAGAAGAAGATATGGCATTGACATGGCTGGGTGTGAAAGATGTACTAGAGGCGGTGGGTGAGCTGTGCGCACAAGGTTCGGATGTAGAAAGAGTTGTGGTAGTTGGAATGGCACGGCTTGTGGCAAGAGTTCTTATCTGGGCCCCCAGCTTCGCGATGGGATCTCGAAGGGCAGCTTTGGCGGCCGCTGCCTCCTCCCGAAAATCGGCCAGAGCGTTTTATGGACTGCAAGTCGCTGCTGATAATGGTGCGTGCTTGGCGAAAGAACGGAGAGAGCCCCAGTCTTTTTTAACTGGCTCGGTTCAGGCTTGCTTGTGTTGGCTGGGGAGAGTGAGCCCCGGCGACGACTGGGTGAAGTTGACACCGTGTAGAACTCGTTCTTGTTGCTGCGTTTGAGACTGCTTTGTATGTTTGGGTGACTGATGAAAGTTGCGTCCTATGCATGATCAAGCAGCAGTAAGATGAGATCCGTTGCACAGAATGCACTTAGTTATGCAAAGAGATTCCTGGGGTGAATGTTGGATGCTATAACGTGGGGAAAGTTTAGTCTTGGGGCTTGGGCATACGTCATGACGATGACCCGGTAGTCAGCAATTCATAGAGACATCCGGACTTCCGTGGTATAGAGTGCAGCAGTGAATGGCTCCCATTCATTTTCTGAATGTGGTACCTAATTGGCGTCGAAGATAATGAGATTTAAGTGCGTCTTCCCCATTGCGAGTATTGAGCATTGAGGGCTGCGAGTATTGAGTATCCGTGATTCTGTCTGACCAGGTCTTTGTACAGCTGGTTAGGTGTCTCATCATCAAATGCGTTTGAGATTATTATTCTTGTAGCTCCTGGTGGGGGGGCCACGTACGCCACGCAGGGGTAAGCATGGCCGCCCATAGTGAGTGACGTGAGTGTCTTTAGGAGCTCAGCTGCTGCGGAGTGTGTTGTAGCTGCAGTAAATGCATTACTGATGGGGTGTACGTGCAGGAAGAAACCATCACGTAGAGTGATTTGGAGTGCGGCCTGTACTGCCTTCATCAGTCGAGGCATTGAGACATCTCGGTTAACTTCGCGGAAGAACGATGACCCGAATAGCGTTCGGTGGGAGTGGTGGCAGTTGCTTGCTGCTTTGTACAATGATACTAGTTTCTTTGGCAGCAGGTGGTAGGTGGGCCGGCGTACTGCCTCTGCCAGTTGCGGCTGCTTCGACGCAGGCGATGCTCCCGGTGATCGGGTTAGCCGTCTCGAAGGGAGCGTTGGGTCGCGAAAGTTTCAACCAGCCTGTTTACAGAAACCTGTGAACAGGGTGGTCGAGACGCATAGACTTTGTAGAGAACTGGTGTTCAATTGCCTGCCTGGAACTCTTCAGCAGTTATGGTGTGGCCCTCAACCATTACTTCCATGATAACAAGAGGCATAGCTGGCAGTGTCGACGAAGGGGCGAAGTCTCAGAGAGGGTTAGCTCGGACGCTCAGCGTGTCTGTTCACTAAGTGTCCGTTGCACACAGAATGTCAGAGCTGGCCCCGAATGGGCGTCGTCTCTGGCTTCCTCAGACCTTTATGTCGCTGCTCGAGCAGGTTGGTGACCATGGGAAAGGTTGGATAGGAGTAGCACGTACTGTTTGCCGGAGCCGACGTTACAGACATCCGCTCACTTTGGCCCTCTAGCGGCGAGTCCCACAGATGCTGAGATGCTGCCGGTGAACTCGGCCATGTGAATGCGAGTTCTGCTGACAGAAGGGGTGGTTTTGTTGAATGACATGGACGGACCTACACGCAACTTTGCTACCTAAAGGTAGCATATACAGTAACTTTATGCGAAGAAAACCACTAACGCCATTTAGCTATAATATTTCCAAGGACGTATATACACAACGCCATCTAATAGGTGAGTTATCAACTAGGGGTGGCTATATGCTACTACTACCACTACCAATACTGCAGAGGAGGGAATCACACACGGCAAAAGGTGCTTCTCCCCTCCAAAAATAATATAACAGGAATGTTGGAATGGCAGAACGCTGCAAAAGAAAAGCAGTGGACTCAGCGTTTGAACTGTATGTACGGGTCGTCGACCCGTTCAGTGCGCGGTGGGCTGCACCGGGTCTCTAAGGAATAACTAACCAACACACTAGCATTATGCCTGAAACAGGTGCTCTAGCTACCACCCTTTGACTGCTCAATTTAAACTAAACGCGATCTCGAGTAAGAATGTTGGCTATATAATTATTGCTGTTGCACATACAATATGGCGAGTTTTGATAATAGGTTTTCAGGAACGATCAACATTTGGTGTATATATGTGCCTCTCACAAATTTGGCAGATCCCTCGTATAGTGGGAGAACATGATATGCAAAGCACAGACCAGGAAGCTTATCATGTTGCTTTGCAATCAGCACAACGTTATGAGACAGAAGTACATTTTGCCGAACATGACTTCCGTGTCGTGATTATCATGTTCAGATGCGTCACTTACCTTCGTCGTCTGTTTACTTCACGTCATACCTTATTGATATATGTCGACCTAGCCAAATGGCCGCGAGCACTCTAAGAGCGTAGCACGGAGCTATCTTTTACATCACACGCATGTAATAATTATCATGTTTTGACGTTTTGGATGTGTCATTTACTTTATCATCTATTCGCATCCCGTCATGCCGAAATCAGTATAAGTGGAACTAGCGAAACGACCACGAGCGCGCAATGTGCGTAGCTTGCAGTCGAGCTTCACATGACACGCACATCTTGATTGTCATCTTTAGACATGTCATTTATTTTTGTGGTCCGTTCGTAGTCCGTAATAGCAAGTTTGGTATATGTAGAGTTAGCGAAACGGCCGCTACCAACTATGACTTCAAGATATAGTCATGTTTTACATTACACTCAAGTCATGAGTATTATTTTCAGACATCTCCTTTACCTTCTTTGTCCATTTACGTCATGTAATACCTAATTTGGTATATGTTGTTGGGACCATACTGGGGCGTGCCAGATGCAAGGCTCCAAGAGGCAGCACCTAGAGCCAGACTCTCTGAAAGTTGTCGCACAACTGGCCTGCCTGCAGTAAAGTGTGAAAAGCGTTTCGCGTTGTGCAGTGCTCTCGCCCCCTTGCTGGCCTTCCTCCAAGATACACTAGATGCGTACGTAAGAAACAGTGGGCATGTCCCACAGAGACGCTAGACGCGTCTTAATGACGGTTGTATACCCTCCTCTTCGAGCGTGTCAGTGCCTTCAAAAGTCCGGCGCATCTAGCGTCGGTGGCTTCATCGTACACGTTCTGCACATACGCTGTAAATATAAACGTTTTGTTTTCTTCTGGCTGCCTTCTGACTGGACACAGCATCGATGCTGCCTGCCAGCATTGGCCCTCGCGACACGCTACCCAAGAGACTAGTGGCGTCCCGTAACAATATGAAGCTAGCGAAACGGCCGTGAGCCTGTCATGAGCATGTCAAGTAGTCGTTTTTTATATCACGCGCATGTCGTGATTTTAATGTTTGCACCAGTCATAGACGTTCGTCATTCATACACGGATCGTACTGCCTAATTTGTCATATGTGAAGCTAGTGAACCGACCACGAGTACACCATAAAGGCGAATGTAGCCATGACACACATGAAATGAGTGTCATGATTTCCACGTTAGGGCTGGTCTCTTATGTTCGTCATGCTGCCATGTCATACCGTACCAATTCTGCCATGTGATGTGAACAAAACAAAAAAAAAACAGCAAGACCACGACATGTATATCATGACATTCATGGCATACGTACAATGATTTTTTTTATGTTATGACTATCCACTTATGCTCGTCATAGATTCATATTATTCTTTACTAGTTTTGGTATGGATTTCATCTATAAAGCGGCCAGGAGAGCTGAAAGCCGTAGGCGGCTAGATAGATAGATAGATAGATAGATAGATAGATAGATAGATAGATAGATAGATAGATAGATAGATAGATAGATAGATAGATAGATAGATAGATAGATAGATAGATAGATAGATAGATAGATAGATAGATAGATAGATAGATAGATAGATAGATAGATAGATAGATAGATAGATAGATAGATAGATAGATAGATAGATAAACAATGCTTCGAATTTCCAATAAATGTCCCGAATGCAGCAGTGTGGGAAAGAAACAATACTTCAGATTTGGGTGCACGTTAAAGAACCCCAGGTGGTAAATATTTCCGGAGCCCTCCACTACGGCGTCTCTCATAATCATATCGTGGTTTTGGGACGGTAAACCCCACAAATCAATCAATCAAACAATACTTCGGCTACTGAGGCAAATACGTTGTGACGTTGCCGTTACGTCGACGAAGGGAGCCGACTTTAGGCTGAGGATTAAGCTGTTTATTAAGCAGAAGGCGTGGACTGTCAACCAAGAGTCGAATTACAGCGATACGCAGTGGCACTGATAGCGGTGAAATGAACAACGGCTGTCGAAAACTGACAAGCGATGACGCGCTTCAGTGCTTATACAAGAGCCATCAATAATCCAGCGCTATCGCTAGCGGCGACGTAAGTTCCAGAAGAATCCGGGATGTGTTTTTTATGAGCGTATTCGCACTGGAAGGTTCCAAGATTATCTTGCTTGTTCTTTAGTCAACGGACGGGGTCAACGGGGCGCGAGAGAGGCAGTCAGCGTCAAGAGTGTTTCTTTCCAGACTTTCCAACGGAAGTCACGTCAAGTTTTTGATGCCTCAGGCTCGACCGTGAGAGGCAACCCCAAGGGTCTTTCACGATAGCTAGCTAACGGAAGGCGTGGTGGTCGCTCACAACTTTGAAAGACCAGCCAGGGGGGTAGGGGCATAACTTCGACAAAACCCAGTTGATGGCAAGACACTCCTGTTGTGGAGTGTAGCTATGTTCTTCTCCAGATAGCGACCAGCTTGCATAATTGATGACCCTTTCAAGTTCATCGATCTTCTTTTTTATAACGGCTCCGAGACCTACGCTGTTTGCGTCGGTGTGGAGTTGCGTGTCGCAGTATTCGTTAAAGTGTACGAAGATCTGCGGCGTCAGCAGGTTTCCTTTTATATATTGAAATGCTTTTCATGCAGAATTTCTCACATGAACAGGGCATCGGTCTTCGTAAATTTTGTGAGCGGCTCGGCAATGTAGGTGAATATTTGGGGCTGAAGCTCCCCTTGTTCTAGCCTTGTCCTGCGTCACGCGTAACCGACAGTATCAAAGAAACAAACAGAGAGACAGACAAGCAGATAGAAAAACGGACAGACAGATGGAAGCACGGTCGGGTGCGCTAATGGACTGATGCATGAATGGACGGACAGATGCATGGACGAACACACAGACGGAAAGACAGATAGACAGACGGACTAACACACAGACAAAGAGACAAACAGACGGGCGTTTCGCCCATCTCATCATATTTTCACGTAATACAAGAGCGATAACACACACACAATGATTTATTGAGGCCAAACTTATGCCCAGAAAAGTAGCTATGACACAAAGAACAGTCTGCGAAAAGCGTTCCGCATGCGTGTCCTTTTTTGAACAGCCACCAAGTTAGTCTCCCTGGCTCGTTCTCGTACACGAGAGGTATGCGGTTGTCGTGCGCCAAGATGTGCGACTGCGCGGGAGGCACCGTAGACGCCCACATAGGGCTTCATTGGTTCTCTCCGTAAAATGATTCGTAGGAGCGATCTCTTCAGCAATATTTCACATCGTGGATATGCTGTGGTTTTTCGACGTACCGCTTGTTATAGGCGCACAGGCCATGGCACTAGGTAGACGGCCTTCTTGTCGGTGGACAGTGAGAAGGTGGCGATGAAAGCGGTTTTCTGTAAATTGTGGAAAACTCTTGACCTACAGAAGACGTGACCTAGGAACATATGAGCTTCCTATAAGCAATGTGGCGATTTTCTGGCTGCAGGGTGGGTCCTCAGGTTCTGAGTGATTGCAGTACAGCTTCGAGGCACCGCCAGTGCCTGTCTAAAGTTGAGGAAAACACGATGACGTCGTTCAAGTACACGACACGAGTCGGTCACCTCAATCTTGCCAGTACTGTATCCAGAACGCGGCTAAAAGTCACAGGTACGGAAAAAAGACTAAAGAGTGTGGCCTTGAACTCTAAGAGGCCGTGATAAGCTGACAAGCGATGACGAGCGTCGACATTTATACATGGGCGATCAAACTTTCCAGTGCTATCACCAACGGGCCACCGTAAGTTACAGAAGAATCAAAAATGGTTCATTTGTGGACGTAGTCACATCGGAAAGTTCTACTATTATCTTTACGGTTCTTTTATTCAATAGGCGTGGTTGTGCTAGGTAGCTCATACATAAGTAATGGGGCGATCGGGATATTTGAGAAAGTAGCGTTTTTAGTACAGCTGTGCCACGAAGTGCTCAAGTGAACTTCAAGTAAAGGTGTTAAGGCAAAACATTTACTTACGACGAAGTCCCTGTGTTTATTTATCCGAAGACCGAATGAAAATATGTCTCCCACCTTTACGTGTGAAACTAAAACCTCTCTTACTACAGCATTGAATACGCCGTTCTTCTGAAGGCTGACAATATCTTCGCCGTTTTCTCTCCTAATTTCGACTTTACCGAAAAAATGGTCGCTATATATTAAGTGCACCGCTCCGATTCTGGAAAATAAAGAGATAATAATTAAAACGTGTATCACACCAGGAGAAGTAGCATGCTCTAGAAGGTGGTTTTATATATGGCTTACAATTAACTTACCGCTACAGAGTTCAACGTCCTTAAGAGTTCCTAATGCAGGCGATTAGCCTGTATTTTTGGGGTGAAGCTCCCCAAGCCGTGGGTCGTACGTCCACAATGTATGTAGTAATAGTAGTAGTAGTAGTAGTAGTAGTAGTAGTAGTAGTAGTAGTAGTAGTAGTACTAGTAGTAGTACTAGTAGTAGTCGTTGTAGCACTAGATAGCTACCTCTCGTTCAGTCCTTCAAGTGTCCGCCGGATGGCGGTACTTCTATATGATGGATATATGAATAAATGATGTGAGATGCCACAACTTGCAGTGTTCAGTAGTTGAGTGGATAAAAGGACGGACTGGCGGACAGCCAGACAAGCAAATGGACAGAAGAAAGTATGCGTGGATGGACGGACGCATGGATGGATGACAGGGACACAGCCGGACGTACGGAGGGGTGGTTGGACAAGCGCATGAATGAACGGACGCATAGACGGACGCACACACTCCCGGATAGATGCACGGACGAACAGACAGATGAATGGGCGGACGCATGGGCAGACGGAAGCGCGGATGTACTGATAGACACCCCGCCTCACTCATCATCATTCACTTTGGGGATATGCTGTGATTTTTGAACAGCGATACGAGGCAGACGAAAAGAATAAACATCACACGAACAAAAGCTATATGCTTTTTGTCTGCCTTCTTGCGCTGTTCGAATTTCAAGAATCTATGTCAACTCGCCCAACTGTTCGTACTGCCAAAACTTCGCATCAATCCTTTAATTTATTGTAAAAATGCCGTTGTGAAACGGCACGGATGTTTAGTTCGTTGACTGATTTCTAACGTTTTAAAGAATACGGTTTGGTAGCTTAGCTCTCTTTTACAAAGCCACAAGAATGAACGTTCGTTAAATACAAAAACTACGCCCCGCCGCGGTTGTCTAGTGGCTGAAGTACTCGGCTGCTGACCCGCAGGTAGCAGTGTCGAATCACGGCTGCGGCGGCTGCAATTTTGATGGAGGTGAAAATGCTGTATTCCCATGTGCTCCAAGTTCAGTGCAGTGCAGAACCTTGATCATCAACATTATCAGCAGCCTGACTACGTCTACTGCAAGACAAAGGCTTCTCCCATGTTCTGCCAGTCAATTTGGTTCTGTGCTTGCTGCTGCCAATTTATACCCGCAAACTTCTTAATATAATCTGCCCACCTAACCTTCGGTCCCCCCTTAGCCCACTTGCCTTCTCTGGGGATCCAGTTAGTTACCCTCAAATACCAGCGGTTATCCTGTCTACGTGCTATATGCCCAGCTCATGTCCATTTTTTGTATTGCAATCATGTTATGCTTAACTGCTGTTTTCTTTATTCCACTCTGCTCTCTTCTTGTCTCTTAAGGTTACACCTACCATTTTCTTTCCATTGCTCGCTGCGTCGTCCTCAAATTAAGCTGACGCCCCTTTGTACGTCTCCATGTTTCTGCTTCGTAGATAAGTACCGGCAAGATGCAGCGGTTTTATACATTCTTCTTGAGAAATAGTGGCAATCTACTTGTCATAATTTGAGAGGGCTTGCTACTGCATGTGCGATAGAGGCGGAAATGTCGGCCATGTGCTCAGATTTGGGTGCACGTTAAAGAAGCGCAGCAGGTCGATATTTTTGGAGCCCTCCACTACGGCGTCTCTCATAATCATATGGTGGTTTCGGCACGGTAAACTCCTCATATCAATAATTCAATCAGAGTCCTTGGCAAGTGTTCTCCACCCCATTCTTATTCTTCTAGTTACTTCAGTCTTGTTCAGCTCCGCGGTTATTACCTGTCCTAAGTAGGCATAGTCTTTTACAACTTCAAGTGCACTATTACCTATCTCGAAGCGCTGTTCTATTTCGAGGTTGTTGTTCATCAGTTTCGTTTTTTGCAGATAATCTTAAGACCTACTTTTCTGCTCTCCCTGTCTAGCTCCGTAATCATGAGTTGCAATTCGTCCCCTCAGTTACTAAGCAATGCAAAGTCTTCGGTGAAGCACAGTATACTAAGGCACTCTCCACTGACTTTTATGCCTAACTGTTCCCATTCTAAGCCTCTTGAAGCACGCGGTAAATAGCGTTGGGGAGCCTTACTCACTTCTTGATTCGTACTGCGTTGCTTTCATTATGAATCACTACGGTAGCAGTTTATCCCCTGTAGATTTCTTCCAGCGTGTTTATGTATGCTTCGTCGACGCCCTGATTCTGCAGTGTCAGCATGACTGCTGATATTTTTACTGAATCGAACGCCTTCTCGTAATCTATATAGGTTATGTATGGAAGTTTGCTATATTCTGAGCATTCCTCTATTACCTGACTGAGAGTATGAGCGTGGTAAACTGTTAAGTAGCCAGTTCGAAATCCTGCTTGTTTTTTGGTTGATTAAACTCTAATGTTGTCCTAATTGTGGTAGCAATTACGCTTGCAAACTGTTTGTATACAACAGAGAGCAAGCTGATCAACCTGCGATTCTTCAAGTTCTTGTCATCTCCTTTTTTGTGAATTAGGATGACGTTAGCATTCTTCCAAGATTCTGGTACTCTTCCCGTCAGAAGACAACTCGTAAACAGGGTCGCTAGTTTTTCTAACACAATTTGTCCTCTTTCTTTCACCAGATCTGATGTTACCTGAACCCCATCAGCAGCTTTGCCTCTTTGCATGCTCTCCAAGGCTTTTCTGACTCCTTCTATAATTACTGGTGGGGTGTCATCTGGGTTACTGCTGGTTCTTATATTAGGGTCGTGGTTGTGCTGGCTACTGTACGTATCTCTGTAAAACTTCTCCGCTAATTTCACTATCTTATTCATATGAGTAGTTACTTTGTCTTCCTTGTTCTTTAGTGCATAAGTCTGGTTTTGGCCTGTCCCAAGTTTGCTCTTCAATGCTTTGACGCTTTCTCCGTTCTTCAGAGTGTGTTCAATTCTCTCCAGATTATACCTTCCTACATCGGTGCCTTAAGACTATTAATCAACTTCGATAGCTCTGCAAAACTCCATTTGGTCTGTTGTACTTGAGGCTTTTGTGCTTTAACGCTTCTTATTAAGATTCTTCGTTTTTTGGAACAGCTTGCAATTGTCGTGACTAACAACAGTACCTCCAAATTTTACTGCGCACTCTGTAATGATACTCGTCAGATTATCATTCATTGCGTCAACGCTAAGACTGTTTTTCTCGATAAGAGCTGAGTACCTGTTCTGAAGCAAGACTCTGAATTCCTGTGCTTTCCCTCTCAGTGCTAGCTCATTGATTGGATGCTTGAGTATCGATTTTTCTCGTTCCTGGATCAAGTCTAGGTGGATTCGGGGCCATATCATTCTATGCTTCCAGCACCGTACCTTGCCAAGCACTTGCTCATCCTGCATGATGCCTAGGTGCGATCTCAGTATGAAGTATATTTTGTTTTTTTTATTTTCGCCATTAGGGCTCCTCTATGTCCACAAATGGTTCCCTCACCTTCCGGTAAGAGGTACTCAAAGTCCGTCAATTATTGCATTCGGCGAATTCTACTAGTAGCTCCCCTCTGTCCTTCCTACTACCAATGCCATATTCTCCTACTGCCTGGTCTACAGCCTGTTTATTCCTTATATTTGAATTGAATTCTCCCATCAGTATACAATACTGTGTTTTTACATTACTCATTGCCAATTTCACGTGTTCATAGAAGCTTTTCACTGACGCGTCGTCATGGCGGGACGTAGGCCCATGAGCGTCTACCACCTTCATCTTGTACCTCTTATTGAGTTTATTTGCGATACCTACCACCCTTTCATTATTGCTGTAGTATTTTTCTATGTTTCCAGCAATGTTTCTGCGGCTACGGAGTCCAATTACTAATTCTCATCTGTCAACCAAACCATGTTAGAAAAGAACGTGCCTGTTCTGAAGCACTGTAAAGGCCTCATGTATCCTCTTAACCCCACTGAGCCCTATTACATACCATTTAATGCTGTCTAGCTCCTCGATTAGCCCACCTAGACTTGCCTCACTAGATAAGGTTCTAGCGTTAAACGTTGCCAAGTTCTGGTTCCAATGACAGCCTTTTCGGATCCAGACATTCCTGGCACTCTTTTTGGCGTTAGAGATCTGACTGCCGCCATGGTCAGTTGCTTTGCAGCTGCTGGGGGCTTAGGGCCGTGAGTTAAGTGACGAATGCATGTGGGAGGTAGTGGCCAGATACTACACCCGGGTGGCCTATACTTCTCAGGTGAGGGAGTCTGTTACCGGCGGTGGTCACGGGTGATGCCGCACCCCAGGCCACTTAAAGCAGTTGATCGAAATTGATCCATGCGTTCATCCGTCCGTCTGTCCGTCCGCGCGTGCGTCTGTCCGGCCTTCCGTTCATTTTATGAGCACTACAAGAACTGCCACCTCGCATTTTTTCCTCATATTTTTATCCTATACACGTACTTCCATCTAGAGGACATTCCAAGAACTGAACGAGAGTCGCATGCCTACTATTATGATGACTACTACAACAACAACTGCTACTAATACTAATACTCATACTACTACTACTACTACCACTACCACTACATACGTCAGGGACTGACGAGCCACTGCTTAAGAAGCTTTGCCTCAAAAAAGAAAACATTTTTCTAACGCGGGTTTCTCACGCGCGAAGTGCCGTTATGGACGCGCTACGCATTGCAATCGCATTTCGCCACGATTTCTTTCGGGTAGATAGCACATGTGTGACATTAGCGACGCCTGCTAAAAAATCTGAAAAGGCAACGCCTAAACCACAGCCTCTACAGGCGAATCACTGCTCTCTAGGAGAAAGTGAATAAATACGGAACGAAACTTAGCGCGAATGGTTGGGTGCAGTTTTCTGGTTCCCTCCGCGGTATGCTGGGGACCAGCAAGACGTGGTAAATACTCAGGGCCATGCTAAAGCCAGACAAATTGAAGTCCTCCATGAACCGCATTTTTCAAAGAATAGTACACGGCTACCCCGGCACCGACGAAGAGTTCAGGCGCCTAAAGACCGTAATGTAGGTACTGATGTTGTTCTGCCATGCACATTACAGTACACGGGCTGCGAGAATACCACATTACACCCCCGAGTCGTTAAAGAAGAAGGTCCCTTGGCAGTTCAGGCCACCAATCGGAACTCCGTGCCACGATCACATGGTGTAACAAACGCATTGACCATAAACGTAAGAAATTAGGTCCTTAGGCAGAGAACACACTTTCTTAACGACCTCTGCTGGTCCCAAGGCCATGTTCTTCATGAATAGAATTTAGGACTTATGAAACGCGAGTGCGAGGCAATAACCACTGAGCCATGGAGGAGTATGTCAGATAAGGCGGCTAGAGGTTTCACTAATTACCTACCTGCCTATAGCAACGCCGTGGAGGACCCGGCACTCATCGATCCCAGTTACGAAGTGATCCAGCAATGCTACAGAGATTTGCGGAGCACCACACCAAGCGCCACACAATAACCTTTCAGCCAAGAATTCTGCGACGTTGCACCGACTCAAAACTAACACATACATAAACATCAACAGATTGCATGCGTACTACCACACAAAATACAGAGACATATGCCCCCGGTGTTGAATCCCACCACAGCTCTACTATTTCACATGGGAATGAATGGCCCACACCAAAGATCAGGAAGAGGATAACAGTAGAGAGATAAGACAATGCTGTCTATCCCGGCCTTTGAGGACCAGCTAAGGCTAGTAAGAAGTGCTGAAAGGATGGCGAAAGCCAGTGGTGTCTCAAGATAGGGGCTCGACCACACGGCGTTGCCCTGTTTCAGTGGCCGCGAAGTATTGTCCGCAAATAGTTTTGTTCTTATTCCTGCAGAGTGGAGGGGAGCCAAAATATAAACCATACCGAAGGCAGGTAAAACACCCTCAATCGGAATCCTGCGGCCCATTTCATTTGCGTTGTGTATAGTCAAGTTCTATGGGGTGGTAGTACACACACGGCTTTAAAGTTAGATAGGAAAATAAAACCTTTTTCTCGCCACCACGAGTGGTTTTCATTCTGGACTCTCAACCCAGGCTCCCTTTCTCCTTTAAACAATGTGGTCATAAGTTGCGTAGTCCATGGAGGTGAACATTTCATTTTGGCGCTCGACCTCAAGGAGCGTCTGATAACGTTTCGCAAGAGGCCAATCTCTCTGATCTCAACACAGCCAATGGCGGAATGAGGACATAACGATAATAAATCCGTTTTCTAAGGGTGGGCTGGAACAATAGGGATAGGCGACACGAGGTCTCCGCCGTTCTCAATGTCGAATAAAGGTATACCTTAAGGGGCATTGATCTCCCCTTGTTCTTCAACATCGATATGCGCATACTAGCTCACACCTCGAAGCGATATCGTACGTGGGCTGTACGGGGTATGCGCACGACATCACGCTCTAGGCTACGAAGGGATCGCTGGCGCTGAAAGAACAGACCCTCCAGGCTGCTGCGACCGCTGTGACGTAGTTCGCAATAAATATTGGACTGAGCTGCGCACCCGAAAAAAAAGCAGTTGAACTCAATAGAATACACAGTAAGTATTGTAAGATTAACCGCGCCATAAAGTTACAGGTTGACGGCCACCTCATATTGGTGGTTACTCAGGCGCGTATACTTGATGATGATGATTATTTGTGGTGTTTTCTCCCTAAACCATGATATGAGTCTGAGAGATACCGTAGTGGAGGGCTTCAGAAATTTCGACCACCTGGTGTTTTTAACGTGCACCCAAATCTGAGCACACGAGCCTATAACATTTCCGTCTCCATTGGAAATGCAGCCACCGTAGCCGGAATTCGATCCCACGACGTGTGGTTCAGCAGTCGAGCATCTTAGCAACTATACTACCGCGACGAGGAACGCATATATTTGGCTTCTGGGTCCAAAGGGATGGCAAAGCCAGTCAGTGGGTCCAAAGGGATGGCAAAGCCAGATAGCCACTTTGAAGACTAGGTTAAACAGATAGCCAGAATGATCCGTCGTATCGCTTATCATAAAAAAGCATTAATGAAAAGTTAAGTCTTCGGCTTATACAACCCTGGTTTTAAGCAGAGTAATGTATGTACTACCACACAACTCATATTTCAGAAGCAAGCAAAGCCAGGTAGACCTCATTAGAAGCGCTTTGAAGGCAGCACGTGGTCTACTCATCAGAACACCAACTGAGTGGCTCCTAGCACGCGGTATACATAACTCTTATGATGAGCTCAGTGCCCATAAGCGCTGTTGTCAACAACAGCATTACACTGATAACGAGTGCCTCTGTGCGCACGACTTCGGTTACAAAGGTGAAGACGACGACCATAGCCTTAGTCTTAAGTTTTCAGGAGCGTACAGGAGAGTCATCAATTATTCTATCCAGCTCCCAGGAGACCTGCCCTTTGTTTTAAATGCGAAGGATTTCTTAGCGAACTTCGGCAACTTTTAGCATATCTATCTATCTATCTATCTATCTATCTATCTATCTATCTATCTATCTATCTATCTATCTATCTATCTAGCCGCCTACGACTTTTAGCTCTCCTGGCCGTTTCGATAATGGTATCGAAACCCAATTCGGTATGGCATAACATGACTCTATGTAGAGCATATTTAGGTGGTCATAGCATGAAACTCAAGATATGTATGTGATGTGTGTCATGATTTACATTTGATGGTCGTGCAGCTCTTGCGGTACTTTCGTGCACAAGCATGTTGCACAACTGGTATGGCATAGCATCACTGCATGGCGAACACAAGCTACAGGCCTTAACATGAAAATCACGACATGCGTGTCATGTTACAACATCACTACCTGCGACGCTTATGATGTGCTCTCGGCCGTTTTGCGAGCGTCATATATACCAAATTTGGCATTACAGTAATTGAATAGGTGACGAAGGTATGTGATTGGTGCAAACATGATAATCATGAGATGCATGTCGTGTAACAAAATGACTACATGCCACGCTCATGTTGCGCAGGCGGCTGTTTCGCTGGCTTCACCTATACTAAGTTTGGTAATACAGGACGTGAATGGATGACAAAGGTATGATACTTGTGGAAACATGATAAACATGCGGTTCGTGTCAAGTACCAACATGACTACATGCTACGCTCATGATGCGCTTGCGGGTGTCTTGCCAGCTTCACATGTATCATACACGGTATTACTAGATACAAAGGGACGACATAAGTAAATGACACATACAAACATGATTATCACGACAGGAGTATCATGTCAAAATATGACTACATGCCACACTGATGATGGGCTCGCGGCCGTTTCACTAGCTTCACATATGCCAAATTTGGTATTTCGTAAGCCAATGAACGACGCAGGTATGTGAATGGTGCGAACGTAATAATCATGAGATGCGTGTCATGTGAGAACATGACTACATGCCACATTCAAGGCACCATTACATTTCGACGTGAAGCGGTGCGCTTGTTCGCCGGCGTTCATTTCGTTGCGTCACGCCGCCGTTTCCACGCCAGGCGCTGGTCTTGCTATATATTCGCAGAGGCGCGCCGCACTGTCTTCCTTTGACGCATGTGCCTTTCAGCGCGCTCGGAGTCTCTCCGTCACAAGTAGAGGGAGACGCAGTGTCGTCTGGGTAACGCATCGGCAGAAAATGCAGCATGTCTCTTTTCGCGCTGCATGGTTGCCGTCGGGTAGCGCCGACGGACGCTTGTCGCGTCTGGTGTCGGATTATAGAGTGTTCGCGTTTTTCTAACGTTGCGTCGCTGTGCCCAGCGTGCGCGCGCGTCAACGCTACATCGGAGTATATAGGGCCCTTCATGATGCGCTCGCGGCCGCTTTGCTAGCTCCACATATAACAAATCGGGTTTTACGTGACGTCAATGGATGACGAAATATATGACTGGTACAAACATGATAATCCTGACACGCGTCTCATGTGAGAACATGACGACATACCACATTCATAGCATGCTCGCAGCTCTTTCGCTAGTTCTACATATACTAAATTTGGTATCACGTGTTGTAAATAAATGTGTAATGTGTGCGACACATTCAACATAATAATTATGACACGAAAGTCTTGCACGGCATCATTTACCTGTACCTCGTAACGCTGTGCTGATTTTAAAGTGGCATATCAACCTTTCTCATTCAGACTTCGCGTATCATCGATTCCCAGTGTACCTGAAATCTGCCAATTTTTACCTGTCCGCTTTCCCGCTTTGGGGCTGAGGCTGCTAGAACCGACACTCACTCACCGCCATCGCTTGATCAAGAGCCCGGGGCACGCAGGGCTCGAAGGCAACATATGCTGACACTTTAGTTCGCTCGTTTTGTAACCGAGCGGAGAATCTATCTCTTTTGTTCATCGCACCACATTTACCTAAGCAGATTCTCTCTCACAAGCGCTTCACGCGGAAAAATGTGCAACACCTCACAGACTGTTTAATAGAGAAAACGCCACCGACGTTCGCAAAATTTAGGCAGGTGTATTTCCGCATCTACTGAAGTTACACACAATAGATCCAGGCATCTCAACCCATTATTTGCTCATTTGCAGGCGAGATGAAGTTCCTTTTTTGCTAATTATCTGCTTGAGAAGCCCCGCTGTCAATCTGTTGCTACTTAACGTCTTCTTGTGGTGTGTATAGCTGTGCGTTGTTGTGCTCTGCGGGTTGTCTGCTGTAAAGATTGTCTAAAAAAGCAAAGAGATTTCAAACAATTCGACGAATTCCGCAGGCAACTTCGTCTGAAAATTCGATCGTTGAAAGAGAGTGCGAACTTTAATCGGATACAAGTGACATTATTGCTGAATTTCAAAAGTATATGAAGGAGATCAAGCTGATATGAAAAAATCGGTAGAAAAAAGAGACAGCTAGAGAATGAGAAACAAAGACTACAGTCTAAAATAGACGAAATAGAGCAGTACCTGAGACTGAATAACATTGAGCAATTAGGTTTTCCTGATGGCCGTAATGAAACTGTAGCTATCAAACTTATTGGTTTGCAGGTGGGTTAAATCATGGACGACACGGATATTGATATTTTCCACGTGTTTGAAACATCGAACGGCAGGGCAAAGAACCTGATTGATTGCTTCACGAGCTGTTTAAAACGTAACGCTCTTTTCGGTAAGGCAAGGAAGGTGCGACTTACTACCCACTCCTTTGATTATGATGGCCCACTGAGATCCGTGTTCGCAAATGACCACCTAAACGCGGGAAGAAGCAGTTTTTGGTTGCTCCAATTTCTCAAAAAAATAGTTGTTGGCTGGAAATATGTCTGAAGCAATAACGGCAAAACACTTGCGCGTCCAGGAGGTGCTGCACCAGTACTGCGCATTCTATTGATGTCTGATGCAGACCCAATATCCTCTGCAAGTCCTATTACAGAATCTAAGACAAATGAAGTGCATGCGTGAATTCTGTCTTATGGCAGAAGTTCGCCCACTTTTTTCCAGAAATAATTTTTCTGCACACTGATGGTTTCTTGAATCCTGAGCAGTTGAAATATATGTTAGTACTCAATTAATATCTTGGCAAACCGCGCGGTCCTTTCATATCCATGTTCGCTCAATGTGCGACGAATTTGATGAGTTTGCTGCGTTGATAAATTGATTCGGTTTCCAATTTGATGTAATAAAGAAAAGTAAAACATGGTTCACAGATGAAAACGTGTTCTCCCTACCATTGTAGAACGTATTTTATTAACCACCATAGTGGACATCAAAAATGAGGTGTCTCGAAGGATGAGGTATCAAATGCCAAATAATTCCTGAATTTTCTTTTGTCTCGAATAGTTACAAAGTACTGTCTGTGCTAACAAACCGCTCTGTATTTTCTGTTTTGTACCGTCTACCACAAGGCGTTGCACCAGAAATCATTAATTGCATAGAGGGCCTCCTTCAATAGGTCAATGATTATAGGTACACCGTTTTCTGTGACGGAGATTTCAACGTTGATACACAATGTTAAAGTGCACTTCATCATGACTTCAATATCACTGTCTTCCGAAGGATGCTCACATTTGAATAATATGCTAAGTCGTGCTACGCAGCAGTCTTCAACACTTCTTGATACATTTACACCAAACGTTTTACTGTCCCTGGGAAGATCGAGTGTTGTTTGCAGTGAATTGAGTGATCACATGGGAATATTTTTTATGGGTATTGCAACAAATCACTGAACAACCATCAAAGTGTGATCGACACTATCAGTCCATAAATGACAACTGTCTGTAAACGTTTCATGCTGGTATAACAAACTCGTCATGAGATGATATATATCGCACAACTGAACCAGATACAGCAGATGAGGCATTCATACGACATTTTAAAACGTTGTATGCTGAGCACTTCCCGAAAAAAGAAGTTTCACGGTGCAGGAAAATTAGAAATCCACGGATTAGCCATTCTTTGCTTCATCGCAATCACATTAAGGATCAACTTAATAAAAGTTTTGTTAATACCAGAGACCTATTATTTTAGTGTGATTTAAAGCGTATAAAAATAAACTAAACAAGGACATCAGAATGGTTAGGACGGAATAATACGCTGTCTTCCAACGTAGAAAAATGGCAGCATATCCACGGAGTGAATGATGGAAAGTGGGGCGAAGAATTCGTCCGTCCATTCGTTTTTGCTTCCGTCCATCCATGCGTCCGTCAGTGTGTCCGTCCATTCGTCCATCAGCCCGTCCGTGCGTGCGTCTGTTCGTGCGTCCGTCCCTGCGTTCGTCCATGCAGCCGCCCCTGCGTCCGTTCATGCGTCCAACCATGCATCTGTCTATGTGTCCGTTCATCCATCTATTCAACACTCCAAGTACACCATCTCGCATCTTTTCATCATATATTCCCCATATAGAAGCGCCGCCATCCAGCGGACATTCCAAGGACTAAACGAGAGGTGGCACACGCACACTTTCTTACGGCTTGCACTTCCGGTCCACTTCCCACCTTTAACCACCTTGAGTTCGATGTATATACTAGTTCACTGTAATCATGGCACTGCGGCCGAACGCTCGCTAAACCTTTCGAAAACCAAGGAGGTTACGCCCAGCGAGTATGACGTAGCAAACGTTTTCAGTCAGATAGTGCTCAATGTACATGCCAATGGCTGCTAATGGGAAATGAGAGGCGGAGAATTCGGCTTTTACTTTCTTACGGCTTGCGCTTCGTATCTACTTCCCATTTTTAACCACCTCGAGTTCATTCATGGTATATACAAGTTCATTTTATTCATGGCACTGCGGCTCAACGCTCGCTTAACCTTTCTAAAGCTAAGGAGGTTACACCCAGCTAGTATAATGTAGCAACTCTTTCTTGTCAGATAGGGCTCAATGTATATGCCAATGGCTGCTAATGGTGATCGTAGCCTGCGCCTTAACTAAAAGTCGAATGCTCCTGTCTCTCATTCCCCATTAGCAACCATTGAAAAGTACATTGAGCACTATTTTTTATTGTTCAAAAACGCACAGAAGAAGTCTCTCACCGACACCACCTTGGAGGTCAAAATGTTATACTTGTTACATTCTACGGGGGACGAACGGGTGCCGCTATAAGGAGCTTCGCCCCTAAAATTGTCGTAGTGATATTCTTTAGAATCAGCTATCTACTCTTCTCAATCCTGCAGGTAAAACTGAAATGCCTGATAAAGTGACTGTCAATGAGGCTCAAGTGTCTGGTACATCACAGGCAGATTTCTTGAACACGTCTTTCCTAGTTCAGCCGCAGTCTGGTCCAGAGGCGTTACAATTTTTCATCCAGTAACCATGGCAGTTTTTCTTTTTTTTGTCAATAACCTAAAAGTCGTCACAACGTTTCGTAGTCAGAAAAACAGTATTGTCTTGGATGCGGACGACTTACAAAATCGGCTGGTGAAACTTCTATCAACTTTATTGCCCGTTTTCTGGTCCGTATTTTAACCAGCGCTTTACAACAGCCACATTTACAGTTCAAACGCAAATAGCTAAGGTCATTTCTATTTAAAAAAAAACAGAAATAAGCAGAAATAAGAGAAACGTTGCCAATTATAAAGTGATATCGCTCTGTCCTATTTCCTGATATCGCTCTGTCCGCAAGTTTCGACCTCCTGGGGTTCTTTAACGTGCCCCCAAATACATTACGCCTCATTTACGCTTACCCAGAGATTACCCTTCTGCTCAGCTCTTCCGGTCTACTCCTATTCTAAAAGCACTTAGTATCTATAAATTACGCCTATTTGTCCGATACAAACATGAACTAAAACAAAATATATCGATGCTTAAAAAATTGGCAGCAGTAGCCGGATACGTTCCTATATACCCTTTAAGGCTGAAGGGAAAATTCAGGTTAAAGTCCTCTTGCATAAATTACGGTGCCCAAAGTTAAGAATTACTTTACGCTCTGTTTTAAGTGTTTCAGCAAGAAGTGCTGTTGACATTGATGTGTGTTGTAGGTCTGAGCTTTTAGCGTTTTTCTGAGGAATCTTATATCTGGTATTTTAATTGTGAAGGAGCCTTCATGAATTATTCGCAGTGCTTGTTTTGTTTCAAATGCCGATTACTCTCTGCGTGTAATGAATGTTTGTCTTGTTTTATTCCGCAAAATGGGTGTACTGCGGCTGCATGACGCAGGACTGTAACCAGCTGGGAAGCCTAGTCAAGCTCTGTCGAGCTTTTTTTTTCATATGTCCTTTGCTCTGTGAAGAAGCAAATAAATTAAATGAAATTGAATGAATTGAAAATAATTCCCGGTCATGCGTCCGTGGTTCGGCGGTAGGCCTATTCTCTACCACATATTGTGGGGGTGTGATAATAAACCAAGCAATTTAGCAATCTTTCTCGACAAAATATAAAACCTAATAAGGAGCAGTGTGAGGCACGTCTCGCCAGCTCGGACCTAGAATTTCTGGATCAAGTCCGGTAGACGGCTAAGGCCAATGGAGCCTTGGACAGATGACCCCACACATAGAAACCCTTAAGTTCCCCTTTCTCTATTTCTTCAAATTAAGCTTGATTCTCCCTTTCTATCTCGAGAACGTTGGGACAATTTTTTTTCTCTAGCACACTTTGTCTGCGTTGGCCTTGTGAGATGGAATAGGGGGGCGGAGCAGCGACAGCCGGCACTAGACGCGAGCATATGCAGAGAGGGTGTCGACGGCCCCACCGATGCCGAATTTGCGACTAAGTTTGATTGTACCATGCTCCACATTTAACACACCTCCGTCGAGTAACACAAAATAGGTGATATTTCAGGCATTCCAATTCACGTAATTTGGCTTCCTTGAGTGTTACATGCAGAATTCTTGCGATAATCTCTTATTTGTGATATGAAATCGAGTTCGCGGTACTCACGCATGCATGTTAGTTCTGAACATGAAGACTCGGCAAATCCAATCTGTTGGTATATGTCCCATCTGACTTAGATTAGGTTCATATGCATTACGTTCAGCCAACCCATTCTGCAATAGAAACAGTCAAGCAAGTCAAGGATATACATGCCTCGTACATATATTATTTGCGTATTTATTAAGATACAGAATTGCTCACTTTGTATCAAAACTTAGAGCCGTTTACAAGCTGGTTCAGGATGTAGTCTCAGTGGATTGTACCGAATATGGTTGATAATTCCTATCAAGCTCATTCTGGCTTGGCTATATACAGGCAAATGCAACTATGAATGAGAGGCAGCTGCCAAATTATTTCAATTTTTCATGCTAACTCTGTGTTTCATGCCGTTTCCCTGAAGCTTTTTTTAGTGTGTTACGATTAGAAAATGGATGATGTTATGTAACTGTGATCTATTTATTTATTTATTTATTTATTTATCTATTGATACTGCAGTCTCGAACAGAGAATATAGCAGGTGTGAGACAGAGGTACAGAGTATTCTGAAAGGGCAAAATAATATACACGCAGAAAATGCATAACGCGAACAATATAATGCATACAGTTAAAGCAACAAAAATAGGGATGCGAAACAAAATTCGAAGTAATTAGTGAAATGCCAAGTAGGGTATATAAAATATACAGAGTATACATTGTTAGAAAAGTATTCCGTTTAACTGATAATAGAATTTTACAAGTGACACACAAAAAGGAACAAATGCAACAAAAGATATAATCAATGGTACTAAAGAACTAGTCTAAGCATTTTTCAAACAATGAAAGTGATTCTTGTGTTACAATGTTATTAGTTAGGTTGTTCCAATCAGGAATAGTTCAACAGAAGAAAGAGCATTTAAAGCAATTATTTTGTGGAAATAAAAGAGCTATCAATAAAGAGTGTCTTTGCCTGGTAGCATAACCCTCAGAAAAAGTGATAATGTGGGAGGTATCTATGTTCTAATGTCCTTTAACTATTTGGTACAAAAGTTTCAGTCGACAAATTTTATTTCTCTTCGTAACTGTAGGGAGCCCACTTCGTTTGATAACCTCAGTAACTGACGAACGACCATAGGAATTATAAATGTAACGCACTTTTTTCTGAATTCTTTTTAATTTGGTGATGTTTGTTTTGGTGTAAGGGTCCCAAATTGGCCTGGCATATTCAAGCATGGGACATATAATTGACTGGTATGCAAGGAAGCGTACAGAAGGAGTTGCTAATTTTAAGGATCGTCGCAAGAAGAATAATTTACGTAACGCTTTATTTGTGATGACATCTATATGTTTTGACCATGATAGATTATTTGTGAACCATAAACCCAGGTAATTATATTCAGCAACCTCCGAGAGGCCTATTCTATTAGCTCCGTAGTGAAATAAAAGTGGCTACTTTTTGTGGGTTATTCGCATGAAGACCATTTTGTCGTAATTAATAGTCATCTGCCACTGTTCGCATCGTGAAATGATTTTTTGGAAGTTTTCATTTAACCTAATCTGGTCCTGAATTGAATTGACTGTTTCATAAATCACGCAGTCGTCTGCATAGAGTTTAATCTTAACATTAATGTTGGTGGTGATGTCATTTATAAAAATGAAAATAACAGAGGCCCACGCCCGGACCCCTGAGGTACGCCAGAAGAAACTTCAACTCGGTTGGAGCAGGTGCTCTTTAGGGAAACGTATTGATACCGGTTTGTTAAGTAAGCTTTAATCCATGCTAATATCGTATGATTTGTTACAATAAAGCCCAACTTGTGAAGTAACTTATTATGAGACACTTTATCAAACGCCTTACTAAAATTCATATAAATAGCGTATGTTTGTTTTCCTTTGTTTATAGCCTCCGCGAAGTCATGTGTAATTCCAAGTAATGTGTGTTAGTAGAATACCCACGTCTGAAGCCGTGTTGTGCATCTGTTAGGACTTCATGCTTTTCAAGGAAAACTACTATGTGCTTATAAATTATGTGCTCGAAGATTTTGCAGAAAGTAGATGTCAGCAAAATAGGCCGACATTTCGCAATGTTGGATTTATCACCAGATTTAAACAGTGGTTTGATTCTGGCGGTTTTCTAGTTCTCCGGCAATGCGCCGTCACTCACAGATTTTTAAATAATATGAGCAAATACTTTGCACACCACTCTGCATATCTTTTTAAGAAGGCGTTTGGGATATCGTCCGGGCCAGGACACTTTTTAGCATCTATCATAAGCAGAAGGTTAAAAATGCCCTGCTCGGAAATTTTTACATCCGGCATAGGTGGAAAAGACATACTAAGCACTGGAAGTAAATTATTATCTGTTGTAAATACAGATTTAAAATGATTATTGAAGGCATTGGACGCCACTGTGTCATCACTTATGACTTTTCTGTTAAGAGAACATGAAGTAGTGCCACATGAACTCGGCGTAATAGACCTCCAAAACTTTTCTGGAGACGTCTTAATAAAGGAAGGAAGTGATATACCATAACACCTTGCCTTGTCCTCCTGAGTTTGTAGTTTTAGTTTTGTTGGTACTGTAGCAATGGCTTCGCCAAGTAGAGGACAAACCGAATTTCTGGCCTTTTGCTTTTTTAGTCTCCTAATTTTTTGTTGTAGCTGCATATTTTGTCAAGTGATCCAAGCATTTTTACCAGCTGATTTTTTAGTTATTAGTGGTACATAGCGTGCTATACATTCCTGAACAATGTCTTTGAAAGTTAGACATAGATCGTTTATATTGCTGGTGTTTCTGAGAATGCATTGAAGGAGAGGTCCAGAAAATCGAGGATTGACTCCTCATCAGCGCAAGAAAAGTTCGAGTACTGGTGCTTGACAGTGGAATCAACATACGAAGCATCAGTTAAGGTCAATATGACAGCTTCATGATCAGATATTCTTGGAACAACATCAAACAATACATGCTTTTTACAGTACTGCTAACAAAGAAGAGATCTAGGATTGAAATTGCACTTTGAATTCTAGTAGGTTCAGATACAATCTGTAGGAAATCATAATTAAAAATCATGTCTAGTATTTTATAGTCACTTAGATCTGAAGATTGTGTGGAAAAAGTGTTCTAATTTATACTCGGAAAGTTGAAATCACCCGCGAGAATGAACGTGTCATTTGGTTTTATATAAGAGCACATGTAGTCACCAAGAGTTTCTAGAAACGAGACAGAGGAGTCAGGAGGCCTATAAATAGCTCTGAGAATGTATCGCATTTTATTTATATATGTAGTGCAAAAAATGCTTTCAACACCTGGAATATTAGGCATTCTAATTAGTTGTAAATATGCTCTAAATATATAGCAACGCCGCCACCTCTCCTGTCTCGGTCTTTACGAAAGCAGACGTAGTTTTTCAGAACGAATTCGCTGTCGGATACCTCATCGTTTAACCAAGTCTCTGTAAGCACAGCAATGTCTGCTTCATGAGTAAGAAACAGGGCTTCAAGCAAGACAGGTTTATCAACAATGCTACGGCAATATACATTAAGGATATATGGATTACGGGTACTTGCTTTCTGGTGTCATTTGTTACGCTTTGAAATTTTATAACATTTATTGTTGGTTTCATCCCAACCATACAAAATGTCGTCTACATACAGCTTATCATATACCAGCTTTACTTTTGAACCATTTGCCTTTTCATGCGTTGCCGTTTGCCACAATTTCTTCCTGGTTTCTTTAATACCGGCAGAAAAGTCGTCAGTGACCGAAACAGGAGATCCCTTTAGCTTGAAACATGCTTTAAGTATTCACGTTTTCTCGTGATAGTCCAACAACCTTATTATCACAGGACGATTTCTAGCGGTTTTTTACCCAGTCTGTGGCATCGCTTTATGCCATTTACAGTAATTCCAAGTTTTAGTAAGAACAAGTTTTCTTTGATAGTAGTTGTTAGACTTTCAGTAGTTTCAGAGACGGCCTCTTCAATGCCATATATAACCAGATTATTTCTCCTGCTCCTATTTTCAAGTTCTTCATTTCTTTGCGCTGCAAGACCTACAGCTTCTTTAAGTTTAGCAACTGTTTTTTTCGATTCGTCTACTTCATTTTTAAGTGAAAGTAATAAGTGATCATCGCTAGCATATCAATTCCTTCTGATGGGGGCCAGCGCATGGGGTACTGTTGCTTCGATTACACCAACTCAAGCGAACCAAAGCGTCAAATAAGGCAAAGGCCAAATAAAGACAGCTGCTCAGTCAAGTGAAACAGTGCAAGAAAAATGATGTTCTACCGCCTATGTTGCGGTCAGGGACCGACATTTGTCAGGGCATATATGCATATGGCTAAAATGAATACGTGCTAAATAAGGAAATGGCAAGGAAATCTTCTATTATGCATATTTACTGGTAACAGACGCAGATTAAGACTTGCGGAGCGTTCGGTATGTGATAGCATAGATAGCGGATCAGTAGGGCGAAATGCCACAAAACAAAGCAAAATCGCACATGAAGTATATATAGATAGTATGTAGGTTAGCTGAAGGACCATTTAGATTTAACACACAATAAACAATGAATCTCTACATTGTTGATTAGCCGCATTCGTTTGAACCGAAGAGTTTGCCACCAAACTAACCCTGTTTATTTCACAATATGGAAGCAAGTGTACATGCGCGGTATATTCTCCTAACTGATTGGGCTGATGTCACTAAAGATTCTGCTATGGCAGCAAACAAATGTATATGAGAATCACGATTATTCATTTATCTTTTTTACCGTCAAAAATGTCAACTTAGCCAAGTTCTCGTTGATTCCAGATGCTATGGCATTATAATTATTAATCTAAAGGAATTCCGTGAACCTCTCTTTGATAGGACAATTTAAAACGGGATTTTATTAGCCTGGCAATCAGGTTGTCAGAATAGCGGCTGAAAACAGCAAGGAGCTTGGACCGAGGAAGGCTAGGCAGCCCCAAGAGATGGTATCTATGATTATTAAAGCGCAATTGGTAAGGTGTTTACGTTTGAGCTATGTATTGAAGGTTACACAATGAGCATTTCAGCAAGTGAAAAACATAGCTAGTGTCACTGTTGAAGTTGCCATTTATTGTTAAAATCTTTCGCAGTGCTCTTAATGAATTCGCCATGGTGGGGGCACACCTTGCAACATGCTTTAATATGCTGATGACATCCCACATGAACAGGTGCCTTTACTTTAGATGACGTTAGTATGCCCCGTAGGTTTCTCGATCACTTATAATCTGCTCGTGGAAGCTCTGCAAAGTCATGTTTGTACGATTATTCTGCGTGAAGATGTTACAGTGTTTTTAAGACTGACTTTAACATTTGGAATTGGCACAGAATGTGTCTAACCTTAATGGGTATGGTTTCATTGCACCGCTCTTCACGCGGTGTTATGAACTTCTACTTCACCGCATAGGCGCGCATGATCGCGTCATTGACACGGATATTTTCATTCAGATAAATAATCGCGAATCCTGTTACAGTTTTCACCAAAGTTTGCAATGGCAGAGCACAGCCTCTTCAAACAAAGTTCTTGACTGAAGGGCATACTGGTCTTATGTACAATGTTTCATGTGGCTGCTTTTCAAATGAAAATATTGGTGAACGTCACTTCATTTCCTGTGTACCATCGTATCTGTTTTTCCCCGCATAGCTACACTGTGATATTCAGAAAACTGAGAGATTTCTTCGAGTACTATTATGAGATTGAAATGAATAAAGAAAACCTTGTTGAAATTGCCATTAAATGTTAAAGTTCCGCCTCACCATAGTGCAAAATAAGGAAATTATTACCGATTAAATGTTTAGAACAGCAGGCTTGTAGCCTACGCGTTGGAAAAAAAAACGAGTGCCTAGATGTGTAAATATATGAGCCCACAAGGTAAAAAGAAAAGCACTTAACAGGAAAGACGCTATTCCCACAATATGTTGTACCAACTTGCCCAGCATTCCACTTTATTTAGTTTATAGGTGGCCCATCAATATATTTGCGCAATTTGTACTGATTTTGGAGCCTTCTGTATAGCACTCTCCTTTACGTAGCCACCGTCAAACTCAAATGCGTCAATTACTAGTACAGGCTCTAGTAGTTAGGCTAATGTAGAGCTGTAAAGAGATTGTTTTAGGGGTGAGTCGTCGTAAGCATTCACCACTGCATAGTTGCTGGCATCATGGGGAATGTTAGTGTAAACGAAGGCAACATCTAGGGGTGCCAGAAATGAACCACTCGGCACAGTTAGGTTGATGATGTTGGACAGAAAATTGGAAGTCTCTTTTAGATAAGATGGAAAAGTGGGAGGAAGCAACCCATTTAGACTATCGACATAGTTTCAAAGCAGTTTGGTCACAGTACTTACGCCTGACAGAGTAGGGCGACTAGGGTTATTTGAGTGTGTATTTAAGGTAATAAGTCAAGCCTGCCTGTCACAAGGCTGAGAGGGATTAGGGAATGCACTGCTTTATCAGGAAGTTTGTCGTTCAGTAATAAATGATGATGATGATGATGTGTGGCGCTTTGTAGTGCGAAGACCAATTGATAGCCAAAGAGCGCCATTTCAGTACATTAGATATGTGAACAATGATATGTTGCATCGCTGTATAGGGTCCCTAATGTTCCTCGCGCTAACGCATGCAAAAACGTAAACGTAATAAAATTATGATTTATGTGCATTAAAACATCTGCACTGAAAGTGGATGCCGAAGGGTCATAGTTATAAAAACATGGCGGGGATGTAGCCACCACAGCCACGACCTCGGTGCAAATGTCGTGCTGCGAATCATCTCGATTTATAGAGTGACTTTATATCATTTAAAAACGTAAACAGTTATCGAAGTTTGAAAAACAAGTCATTACTGATGAGCATCTCATGGTGTAGTGAGAGCTGCTGTTGGTAGGGTAACAAAAAGTGCTTCTTTCTTAGGTCATCTAACTCGTTGCACTGAACAAGGATGTGGAGAACTGTAAGTGGTTCTCCGCATCTCTCAAATAATGGTGAGTCGACGGCAGACAGAAGATATGTATGTGTAGAGTATGTATGTCCTGTTCTTGGCCTTGTAAGTGTATTTCTGTGTGTCGTGATTTTGTTAGTGGCAGCCAATGACCAGGTTCTGGCCTATTATCATGTAGTTTATTAGTTGTGCGTCTATGCCATGTGTTTTGCCGATAAACCCTGACCTTTAGTTCTTGAAAATGCCTCATGTATGACAAGTGCAGGGATTGGTATGGATGCGTTTGCGGCCTCGTCGCAGGGTGATGCAGCCAGCTGGTCTACCAAACGTTTCCCTGTATTTCGCGTTGCCCCGGGCGCAAGAAGACTACAACGGGCTGTTTGGATGAGTAGGCTGTTAATAGCAGTGAATAAAGGGACACAACAACAGAGTTTTTGCTTTTTTAAGGAGTTTTAAACGCTTTCACCACACTTGAGGAATCTGGGTAAATTACCGCTTTTTGTAGTTTTATATGTCGAATGTGTAAACCAGCCACGAGAATTGAATAGGCTTCTTCTGTTAGAATGATTGCATCAGAACGCAGTACGCCAGTATCTGAGAAGGGTGGGCCAATGGCTGCATACGAAACAGAAGTGTTAGACTTCGAGTCATCTGTAAAGAAGTCAGGACGTGCACTTTTATTGTAGTTCTAGGAAGTATCTTTGGTTATGTACAATGGTTGCGTGATTTGCAATCACTAAATACGACAGATCAGAATCTACCAGTTGCCACCGTCGTGGTGGCAGATATGCTGCGGGAGACATCAAACGATGTTCGAGTGACACACCGGTGTCCACCGAAAGGCGCCTCAATTGGAGTGGGTTGTCTCAAAGATGGTCAGTTTTCAAACAGAGCAGAAGTAGACACGTCAATAATTGTCAAATGTGAAAGGTGATCCTTGTCTGCCTTCACTTCGACATAAAATATAAAAGACTTGTGATATCTCCGTCGGTGGAGTAACCATTTGTTCAATTCCACGTACAGGCTTTCAGGGTGTTTAGTGCGAAAGGCACCCGTAAAGAGGCGAATGCCTAGGCGGTGAGTAGGATCAAGCATCTTCAGGGCGGTAGGTGTCGCAGACTGATAGGTTGTTTCCCCATAATGCAGGTGAGTGCGCACGAGGCTTTTCTACAAGTTCATGAGACACACCTTGTCACTCTCCTACGTAGTACGTGCCAACAACTTTAGAACATTTATCGCTCTGATGCAGATATTTCTCAGATACTCAATGTGTAGTACGAAGTATATCGTGACGGCATCAGTACGTTTCTATATGCCCACACAACTTTGTTGTTATCAAAGCTCACACCCCCTTTTGCCCTCTCTCTACAGCAGTATATTACTGCGGTCAATAAACAACTGCGTTCACACTTTTGTTGCTGTCCCGCTGTGTTACTTCGGCAGCCCGGGCGCCAAACATAGTGTCAGAAGTGAGATGTATGATAACTAAGCCACAATCTGCGAAGTATCTGAAAGATGGACTGCCTCAAGCCGCCGGAATCACTGCGCTTATGCGGAGACGGTGGAAGACACTGGAAGACTTTCTTACAATGGTTACAGTTGTTTCTTAAGGCAATCTGTTCGGACAAGCCAAGATCTGAGGAGGCAAAGACAGCAATCGGGCTGAGCATCGCTGGCGAAGAAGCAATAAAGGTGTATAACAACTTCTCGTTTGATGAAGAAGCCCACAAGCACAATTGTAAGACAGTGGTCGCAAAGTTTGAGGCATACTGCGTCGAAAACAAAAATGAAATCTACAGAAGGTAGGTGTTCATAATACGTCTACAAGCGAAGGCGGAACCTTTCGAACAATTTCTACGAGATGTCAAGCTGCAGGCAGCTCACTGCGACTTTGGTGCCTTGACCAATGGCATAGTGCGTAATCAGATCGTGTTTGGCACGAATTTACCACTACTTCTGGAGAAAGTGGTCCGGGATAAAAGACTCAACTTGGAAAAAGCCATAAGTACGGGCAAGGTGGCTGATAGAGCAGCTCGTCAGAACGACGTTTGAAAGAAAAGAAAAGAAGGCGAAGGCCATGAATGAGACACAGTATTTTGAAGCAGTACCCCCACATTGACGCAGACTTCAAGAGATGAAGGGAAAACCAAGCCGTACAACGAAAGCAATAAAGAATCGAAAGTAAACATGACGAGAAGGCGCGGTCCTACAATGTCGAAGTGTTACAGGTGTGGCCGACCTCACGCTTCAAGGCAATGTCTAGCGGACGACAAGTAGTGTCACCAGTGGAAACGGCCAAAACAATTTTCCTCATGCTGCAATTGTAGAGATGACATCAAGAGAATACACTAAGTAGGCAATGAGTTTGAGGTCCTCGACGTAATCGGAAGCAGTGTCAGTCACTACCGTGACTGGATAGTCAATACCAAAGTAAGCGACTAGGATCTAACATTCAAGGTTCACACTGGAGCCCAAGTAAATCTGATGTCATTGTCTCCATATTACAAGTTACTCGTTGAAGCTCTTAAACTTAGTGGGGCTACCCTGCGTTCCTGCAGAGGAAGCATTATCAAGCAATGCGGAACATTTTCAACACTGGTGGTGATAAATACCAAGCAGCGCTCGGTTCGGTTCTTTGTCGTCCGAAAGGGTCACCAGGCCATCCACGGCTTGAGAGCCTGTGACCACTTTGGTCTAATTCAATGCCGCGCGAAAGTGTAACCACCAGTCCTGCAAGTGATGTGACCCAAAGTAACCCGAGCTGTTTCGCGGAACCGGATGCCTTCAGAATAACTACAATATTGTGCTTTGCGAGAATGCGCTGCCCATCGTTCAACCGGCACGAAGAGTGCCCCTCTCCCTCCAACAGCCACATCCCACCGAGTGGACCAGGACGGAGCCACAGGGCATAATCAAGAATGTCAGCTGCCCCACGTACTGGGTGAGTCCCTTAGTCATTGTGAGAAAAAAGAACGGTAGGCTCTGAATTTGTCTAGATCTTCGAAATATGAAAGAGAGCATAAAAAACATTATCAAAGGCCGCGACGCGAAGACATTGAAGCAGAACTGGCAGGCGCTGATTTCTAAGGGCGAACCTACATAAGGCGTGAGTCTGTTCGTTCCTTGTATGTATGTCTATAGTAGTACGTAGCCACCAATGACACATATCCGCTCTAGAGCGAGATGCGAAATGGGAGATCGTGGCACTTGGAGTGTTCACTTGATGGACACACGGACGGAGAGACAGACAGACTAGCAGATGAACAGACGGATGGATAGACGCATAGACGTACGGACGGATGGATGTACTGCCATACTAATGGAAAGATGGATGGGCGGACTCACGGACGGACTCATGGACAGACTGACGGACGCATGAATGGACGCACGGATGGTCGCCCGGACGGATGGAAGCAAGACTAAACGGACGAACGGAAGCACGGACGGGCTGACGGACGTTTAGCCCCACTCATTATCACTTCTTACGAGAATGTGTTGTGTTTTTTTTTTTCGTCTTGACGCAGCTTCTGGGTTCTATCAAATTCCTCTGAACGACGAATCATCAAAGCTGTGCCCTTTTTTCACCTCGTTCAGCAGGTACAGTTTCCTTCGGCCACCCTTCGTCATAGCATTAGCCAGTGAGGTATTCCAGAAAGCATTGAACGAAATTTTTGATGGTCATGCTGGTGTTCGGGTATACGTTGATGTTGTGCTTGTCTGGGCAATCACAAAAAAGAGCATGATCAGCGCCTAGAAGACACGTTGAAAGAAGCTATGACAGCCGGGCTTACATTTAATGCAGCAAAGTGTGCGTTCTCAGCGCAAGAAATAGGTTTCTGTGTGACATCATTGCAACTAATGGAATCAAGCCAGATCCTTCACTGCTTGCCAGTTTATTCATCTCACCAGAAGTGTGAAACAAACAAGCCGTTCAGAGAAAGCTCGGTGTGCTTAACTAATTTGGCAAATATGTATCTAGTGTGACACAGTGAACTACACTCTTGCACCCGTTTGAAGCATGAGATACAGTTTCATTGAACGCTTTACCATGAACGCGGATGCGTGATGTCTGCACATCATTGATTGTGGCCTCACTTTTGGTGATTTTCGACCCAAACAGAGCCACAAATCACACCAGAAGCATCAAAGGACGGCGTTATTTCAGCCCTATTGCAGCTATACGATGATGGTTGGAGGCCAGTAGCCTTAGCTTCTAAAGCCTTTGCAACATGCGAGCAGTGATACTTACAAATATAAAAGGAAGCGCTCGCGTTAGTCTTCGGCTGCAAAAGATTTCCCCACTTCATTTATGGTTAATCAGTGACACTAAAAGCGGTCATCGTCCTCTTATCAGCATCGCAAAAAAGGCAATAACAGAACTGCGTCCACGTGGGCAGCGTTTTTTTCTTATGCTGTTACGCTATTATTTTGTGCTCGTTTTTGTTCCTGGCAACCAGCTCACACTCGCCGACATGCTGTCGAGATTCCCTGATCCTGGAGACGGCACCTCTGTGGACACTGCTGACGTCGACCTTCACGCTGTCAGCGTCGTCTCATCACTAGTTTCCGAAAAGACGTCGGAACGCCTTGCACGTAAGACTGCTTCTTATTCCAACCTCAAAATAATGGTCAAAAAATGAGACAAGGATACCCAATCGAAGGTCCACTAGCTCTAATGACACCTCAGTTGCCTGTGGTCAATGGCATACTACTAAATGAAGTAAAGCTTGTGTTACCAAACAGAATGAGAACGGAAATAATCAAAAGAATTCATGAAAGACATTTCGGCATGGCAAAATGTAAACCAAGAGAGAGACACCTGGTCTACTGGCCGAACATCAACGTTGATATATAATTACATGTACAAAAGTGTGCGTTGTGCAGGTGGCACGTCTAAAGCCAACCAGTCGAGCCATTCATGCTTAGAACAACATCTACAGAAGTATGGTATCGAGTAGGAGCAGATATATTTGGTTATGGTGGCAAGCACTATTCATGTGTCTGTGCTGCAACGTCCAATTTTGCAGACTGAATGAGCTGCGTGACCTGTCCACCACGGCCGTCTTCAACACACTCAGGGCTATATTTGCTAGGCCCGGCATACCGTCACAGGTATGCACGAACAACGGCCCACAGTTTGCCAGCCATGTGCCTAGTTGGCCACATGGTGCGACTTTGAGCACGTGACGTCAGGTTCACGATATCCGAAATCAAACCGATTAGCTGAGAAAGGTGTCCAAGTTGTAAAAAGCATCCTCAAGAAGACCACAGAGCCAAACAAGGATTTTTGACTAGGCATAATAAATTACTGCGCAAGCCCGTTGGAAGACGTGTGGTGATCTGGCAAGTTGCTTCAAGGAAGATGCTTGCGCGCCCTGCTTCCTCACTTCTTTCATCATCCAGAAGTTCAAGTGAAAAAACGCCATCAGCACAGCCTGAGCCATGGACCACTACCAACCCTCGAACGAGATCACGTCGTGAAAGTGAGGGGAAAACTATGGTTGCAAAAAGCCACCGTGAGGGCTCCAGCGGGTCCACGGTCTTTCTTTGGTCGAACGGAGAACAAAACGACGTTGAGCGAAACAGACGTCATCTTCTGCCAACAAAGGAAAGCCCTAGCCCAGAGGTATCATCCAGTGACACTAAAAACGAACTCGATGCTTAGCGAGATTCTTCCATGACGTCATCAAAAGCCACTTCCGCACAAGGAGCCCTCAAAAGAAGCCCGCTGCCCCCTGAACTATAGAGATCCCAAAGACAGTCGAGGCCAACCTATTGGCTATCGTATGACGCCAAGTTGAAACAAACATTAACACGGCGACTCAGCTTCAACAACCTTCCTTGAGGGAGGGAGATGTATCGTACTGGTACTTGTGCGCTTTCATATGCGCACACAGCATTTTTGTCGTTATCGATGCTCACACCCCTTTTAAGCTTCTTTCTACAGCAGTATATTAACCACTGTCACAAATAACTGCATTCACGGTCCTGTTGCTGTCCCGCTGTGTAATTTCGGCAGCCCTGAGGCTGATACACGAAGGTTAGCTTGCTGTCAAGAGTTAGGTCTAAGAATCTTTATTCGGCATCAAAAGACAGACGTTGTCCATGCAACTGAATGTCAGGATCAGGATGAGTGCTTCTTTTTTGGAAAACAAGACATGCGTGATTTTTGGGGTTCAATCGGAATATGCTTCCTTCTGCCCATTTGGAGACCTTGATCAAGGCCAGCTGAACCTGCCGCTCTCAGAGTGCCAGGTAACAAGACTTACATGCTAGCTGGACGTTATCAACGTATGTGCAGTAAATCAGATTTTGTAGGACGCAAAGACGCAAAAAATTTATTTCGACAATAAAAAGAGTACAACTCGCGCCTGAAAACAGTAAAACACATGCCTGAAGTAAAAAGAAACCGTTCACAGGTGACCTCAGGCATCGCAACGAGAGCCGCCCCATTGATACATATGCGGTTTGAAATCTCCACGGGGAATATAAGGCTCTGGAGAATATAAGTTCACTCATAATGGACTACAATTCACGTTTTTCTAGATCATGGTGTGGATGTATGTATAGAAAGCAGAAGGTGACGAGTTTGTTCAGAAGAACTACTCGAATAGCCACTGATTCAAAAAATGTTTTGAGTGGTAGATGAGTACATGTAACCCCATGTTTGACTATAATGGCCACAGCACCCGATGACGCGACAGCTTCATTCCCGACTTTTGCAATATATTATACTGGCCTATGAAATTAGTGATCTTGGGTTTAAAGTGCGTTTATTGTACACACAGTATTTTTGGTGAATGTTTATGTAAAAGTTTTTGAGCATCATCCAGGTTCCTCAGGAGTCCTCTGATGTTACACTGTAAAATCTGTGTCTCTTTTGTCTCCATTATCAATGTATTTAGGTGCTGTGTGTAGAAATATGTTGCCTTAGGTTACAGAGCCTGTTGATGGCTGTGTACTGCGTTTTTTTTGTATTGCTCGAAAGGGTTGCGCCTTTCTTTGGTGTCTGAGGTGCCGGAGGAGTATGGCTCGTATCCATCACCTCTTTAGGGTGGGGCATGGTGCCCACATGGAAAGCACGGTCATGGCAGATAAGGCCCTGACTGCACTTGCATTGGCGCGAGGTCCAGCAGACTCTGAAGTGTGCTGGCATTTTTGAGCAAGGGGCGGAGAAGTACAGGCTGCTCTAGCTGGAGGCGCTTCTGTCACAACTAATCTCGTGGGTTCGGAAAAACGTGGTACGGCGCCTCGACGAAAGATGGTTCAGAAGGATTTTAAGCACAAAACCGTTGGCGTGCCTCGTGGAATAATAAGTTGAACTTGACCTTAAGTTCTAATATTTGTTTCTCTTTTTAACATGCTTGGGAGTAGGCAGCATGATCTTCTTCACAGGTACTGGAAGAGGCTTCTGAAGTGCACTTTACAGATACATATTTACAAGATGTTCATTTCGAGCACCTGGCGCGCCCTCTGCACCTTTGGGATCCATGTCTGAAACGCTGGTTCTTGAAACAGCGGCGAGGATTCGGTACATAAGGTGTGACACGAAGCTTACAATAACCGGTTTTAATGGAGTCAGGGAGGTTTCTTGTACCAAAGGGAATTATGATGTGCTTTGCTGGGGTCTGTGTATCATCTCGCCTGATCGTTATTCTACGTATTTCACTATATTTTCTTCCTGCCAGCCTTCGAGTAATTCATTTTCAGATAGGTCGAGGATGTCATCATGAGATATGACCCCACGCACTGTGTTCATCAACCAAGGTAGGCTTACTTACACTGAGATATTATAAAACTCTACCAGTTTTCAGAGCTTGTCGTTCTGGGCCTTTTCGCGAGCTTCTAGAAGGATATCGCCATTTGTTGCTTTATAGCCAGGGCCAATTGCATCTGGGAGAATTTAGGAGACAATGGATGGTGAAACAGATCGAACTGTTTTCTTTTCATTCTGGTTGTGAATTACGTGGTCCTAGTGGAAGCACTGTTTTGGCTGGGCAACAAAAAAAGCTGTCATTGGTGCGCCACTTTTTAAGGCAGCGATCAGAGAGTGCGGGAAAAGCGTTTTCCTTAAGTAGCATCTTATGTTAGGCGGCGATGGTGGCCATCCATCACCGAGCCAACAAGGGGACGCTTCAAGGAAGTAAATTTGAAGTCGCAAGCCATGCATCACCGCTATAACCCAAGGTTAGGCAACTACACAGAGTGAACCCTTGCCGCCAGAAAATTTGGAAGTAAACGGCAAAGATAGGATGGCAGGACAGATAAAAGTGAGAGATAAAGACGAAGACGTAGAGAGAGACAGACAGAAAAAGGCGACTGTCGATTTCCCCTTTGCGGGTGAGCCCAGAGGTGCAGTCTACCTAAAGCCGGGACCAAATGGGTGTGTTGCCTCCGCCGAAGGTCCTTAAAAGTCTAATCACCCTGCGTCGGCTCAAGCCCTAGGATCTCCTTTTTCCCGGACATGGCAATGCCACGCACGGATAGGCGTAGGAGAGAGTCAAACGAACCCCCCCCCCTCTCCTGTTGGCCGATAGCTCGTATCCGTGATGACGCTACGCACCTAACGCCGGCTTGCGCAGACGCCCCTGCGCAATTAATAATGAATGTTTTCGTTGTGTCCGTAACAATTTCCTAAAACTTTTTGATCTGGTTCCCACCAAGTTGTCCTTAAAGTTAGTCATTATTTAGTTGCCTTGTATACTTTGTTGTGTTCATTATCAATATTGCGCCTCCTATATCAGCATGTTTATTTATATTATCTAGGCGATGCTGCAAACTTTTAGCTGCATATTGCTTTCTCTTGCTTGGGTTTCTTTTGAATGATATATGGTTCTGATAAGCCTGTAGTATGTCTCGTTGAAATGCAGTAATGTACATAACGAGAAACTCATCTCGCAGCGTTGGCGGCGTCCAGTGTTGAGGGGAAGACATATTGCTCTTGGAAGACGAGCACTCACGCAAACGTTCTCTTAATCTCATCGAAGAATCGAACTTACAGGTGGGTAGGGGTCAAAAATTCTTAGACCATGGTGACAGAGATACAAAGAATGATTGCCTGAGAAATGTTCAACCCCACTGTAGCTCTACAAATCTGAAACATTGCTTTGAGCCGGTTTCAAATTTTCCCGTGGCCTCACCGTCCTTTTTTCACACAGGGAGAGCAAGACGTAGCCAGTCATAGTGATTGGTTTAAAGGACGATTCGTTTGCGCAAAAAACGAGTGCGGAAGTCATTTTTCGAAAAGGAGGCTCTGAGCAGCTTGCAGCACTGTAATAATTGGAAAATTGGATCAGCGAGGTCTACCCCACAAACCGAGTTTTTTTTTGGTGGGTCTAAAAGAAGTTGGAGCCTGTTTATTGGCCCTATAGAATATCTCCTAATTATTTTTATTATTATTTTTATCCCTATTCGGTCATTTTACGAAGCTGTGAGCAGAGTTTTTGGTGCCGTATACTAAACAACTACTGCTAATAGAAAGGCAGAACGCTCGCGTACTTTTACTATCTGGCCGTGACTCAATACATGGTCATTATGACATGCTTGTTTGCCAAATCGCTTCAGTGGCAGAGTTCATTGAAGTGTTTGTAAATGCGCAGGCACCAGCAAACACAAAGCAGACAAATAAAGGTAAAAAAACAGTAGATAATTATTTGACTGCACTTCAGAAAAACCACATCGCACTCGTGAGACCGAAAAAAAACAGCTCACAGAACTCAGTTATGTATGAGATGCAAGAAAAGAACAATTGAGAAAGCACCAGTAATATAGACCGTAAAATGATTTCAAGAGCTCTTTAAGAAGAAACAAAAGCAAGAAAGCGGCATGTTACGCCAAGATATGACCTGATAGGCTAGTGCTAGCTCTGCTAGGTACAGCATTAGCTCAAGCGGTGCTATAGTGGCATGCTAGAGAGTGGCACCAAAATGTGTGATGTCATCGCGGAATTCATCCTAGTATGCGGCGCTTGCGAGTGGGCAAGGGGAAGTGTCCTGGCTCTGACAGAACTGAAAAGGAAGAAATATTGTAATATCACTGATAAAGCGACATTTATTGGGCCCCGAAGGCACGATGTAGGGACCACACACAAGACACAGATATCAAGCAAGCTGAGTTCCCCCCTTTGATAAAGAAGACGAACACTCATGAAGATGAACAAGTATGAAGAAGGTTAACGTGCACAATGGTTGCCCTCAGTAACTCCCTTTCGCACCGCACTCCCATGCGAAAGCGTTCATTCTGACCGCAGTCTAAACCGAAGATGAACACCTTGTCATAGGCTTCATGCACTATACGTGGACCATAGCTGCTTCCGGGCAGCGGCCCACCGTTGGAATAAGAACGGGCGCCACGCGAGAATTCACCGGAGACTTTGCTCCAAGCAGTGTGAAGTGCCACAGCTTCCTCTGGTACCATGACATTTAAACAAACCACCGTTTGAAGTTACAGAAAAAATGGGCAGATTCACGTATAGTGGGAATCGATGATATCCGAAGCACGAATGATAATTGTTAATATGTCACTCTAAAATCAGCACAAGCTTACGAGGTGCAGCTAAATGATGCCATACAGACTTTCCTGTCACGATTATCATGTTTGGATGTGTCTTTTACTTTCGCCATCTATCCACGTCACGAGATACCAAATTTAGTACATGTGGAGCTAGTGAAACGACCCACGAGCACATTATGAGTGTGGTAGGTTGTCATGTTATTACATGACACGCGTGTCAGGATTATCATGTTTGCGCCATTCATATATTTTGTGATCCATTGACGTCACGTAACACCAAATTTGGTGTATGTGAAGCTAGCAAAACAGCCATTAGCGCATCACGAAAGGCTCAATATACTCCCATGTAGCGTTGACGCGCGCTCACGCTGGGCACAGCGACGCTACGTTAGCAAAAGGCGAGCACTCTTTGGTCTGACGCCACAAGCGACTAGCGTCCGTCAGCGCAAAATGCGACATGCGGCATTTGGCGCCGATGCGTAACCCAGACAACACTGCGTTCCCTCTTTTCGTGACGGTGGGACGTCAGACATGCTGAAACGCGCAGGCGTCAAAGCAACGCAGCACGGCGTGCGCCTGCAAGCATCTGGCAGGATCGACACTTGGCGCGGCAACGCCAGCGTGACGCGACGAAAAGAACGCCGACGAGCACGCTCCCCGCGTCACTTCGAAATGCATTGGTGCCTTGACTGTGCCATGTAGTCATGTTATAACTTGATATGCATCTCATTATTATCATGTTTGCACCAGTCACATACCTTCGTCATCCACTGGCGTCAAGTAATACCAAATTTGGCATATTCGAAGCTAGCGAAACAGCCGCGAGTGCATCATCACTGTGGCATGTAGTCATGCTACATGGCACGGATGTTGTGATTATCATGTTTGAATGTGTCATTTACCAATGTCGTCCGCTCGGGTTGCGTTATACCGAGTTTAATCAATGTAAAGCTAGCGAAACGGCCGCGTGCGCATCAAAAGCGTGGCATGTAGTCTTGTTGTTACATGGCATGCAGGTCATGATTTTCATGTTAGAGTCGGTCGCTTGTGTTCGCCATGCAATCATGCCATACCATACCAGTTTTGCAACATGCCTTGTGAACGAAAGCACCACAAGGGCTGCCGGACCATGAAATGTAAATCATTACATTCATGACATAAATTTTATGACTTTCATATTATGACAACTCCATTATGTTTTTCATGATGCAGTCATGTTATGCCATTCCAAGTCTGGTATTGATACCATTATCGACACGGCCAGAAGAGATAAAAGTCTTAAGCGGATAGATAGATAGATAGATGGTTGGATAGATAGATAGATAGATAGATAGATAGATAGATAGATAGATAGATAGATAGATAGATAGATAGATAGATAGATAGATAGATAGATAGATAGATAGATAGATAGATAGATAGATAGATAGATAGATAGATAGATAGATAGATAGATAGATAGATAGATAGATAGATAGATAGATAGATAGATAGATAGATAGATAGATAGATAGATAGATAGATAGATAGATAGATAGATAGATAGATAGATAGATAGATAGATAGATAGATAGATACGCTCAATGTCACCGAAGTTGGCTAAGACAAGCTTCAGATTTTAAAAAAATCTTTTAGGGTATATGATGCGAGACCGTTCGTCTTGTCGATCAGGGTCTATGGTCAGAAAACGCCATTCCCGATGTCATGGCAGTTCAAAGAACTCTGAAGCGCAGTGCACAGGTGGCACCTCGTATTCTGATGCCTAGGTCAAAAACGACCGGGTCGATTTCTGAGGAGAAAACAACACCAGAGCACATAACTACTAAAGTATGGCCGGGATAAATAAATCCAAAGCCAAAAACGACAGCCATATATTTAAAGCCACAGCATAACCGCCTTGACATTTTGCGAGTTCAATACAGCTCTGCTTCCGCATGAAATGCCCGAGAGACTTTGATATTGTTACACGAAGACAGTAGACACACGAGCGCGGAGTCGATGTATTCACTGCCAATATAGCTGTCCAAGCGGCGATAAGAGACATCGTCTTCTTCTAGTCAAAATGAGCTTCGTCTTGTTCTTCGCCACAACAAGACTCTCCCTGCAACAAGTAACGCCGAAATTTAGCAGCAGTTCAAATGAGCGCGAAGCATTTTCATGCAGTTATCACGCAATTGCGCTTGGACGTGCAGAGAAGGCGGCTCGCGTAGGTGCCAACATGGTCGTGGCCCTGCTAATGTTGAGTGGAAACAACGTCGACGCCACGACCACTCGCGTCAGTGCGTACTTCGGTGGGTGCCGAAGGGTCAAAGTGCGAGAAAACAGGTGAACTTGTAAGATGCTTAACAAGAGTACCAAATGCGTGCTTTTGTTGTGGTCCCCGGAAGAAAGAGGAATCCTTTCTCAGAAGATAGGCGAAAGGACAAGCTACATCGGCAAACTTCTTTACAAAGCAGCATAAATAGGACCATTAACCCATGAAACTTCAAAAATCTTTCGTCGACGTAGGTATAGAAAATCTCGCGCAGCGTGAACTTTCTCCGGATCATCTTGAATTTCTGCGGTGTTTACGAGATATCCGAGCGCGGTAATTTCGCTGCGACAGAAGTGGATTTTTGGTGAATTCGATTGAAAACTACCTGAGTGAAATACAGAGGTGGCAGTTTTGAGGCGTTCCAAGTGGCCTTCAAAAGTCAGTGACAACACGATCAGGTATTCGAGGTAGCAGAAGCACTTCAACTACTTGAAGCGATGCAAGGAGTCCATCACGTGCTCGAATCGATGTGGCGCGTTGCACGATTCGAAGGGCACGACTTGGAACTGGTACAAACCATCTGATGTGACGAAAGGAGTTATTTCACGGTCATCGCTTCAACGCTGATCTGCGAATAGCCCGAATGGAGAAGGATTAAAGAAAAATAGTTCAACCCACGAAAGAAGTGACGGCCGCCATTTATTTGGGTCATTGGATACACAACTTTTTTCTATCTTGTTGAGGTAATGGTAGTCGACGAAAAAGTGCTTCAAATTGTCTTTTTTAATACTGAA
This sequence comes from Rhipicephalus microplus, assembly GCF_043290135.1. NCBI lineage: Eukaryota > Metazoa > Arthropoda > Arachnida > Ixodida > Ixodidae > Rhipicephalus > Rhipicephalus microplus. The sequence continues at coordinate 1,701,902 of NW_027464593.1, forward strand.
ACTTCCGGAGATGCCCACGGACCAGTAGACGGTTCAATGATGTGCTCGTCCACCATCTTCTCTACCTATTTCTGGATGACTGCCTCTTTCTGCAGGAGACAAGGTATGGTCCCTACGAATTAGGCCTGCTTCACCAGTGTTTATGCGATGAGTGACAAGAGATGTCTGTTCGAAAGGCTGGTCGTTCAGGTCAAATATATCCCATCGAAACGAGAGCAGGTAACGAAGACATAGTTTGTGATCCGCGGGAGATCACGGGCAGTCATCATACTGATTGCTGTCCACAGTTGACGATGGAGAAGTAATCGGCAGCAAAGGTGCGCTTGTATCGGAGAGAGCTTCAGTCACCAAAGAACAGATTTTATATTCGTTCAAAGTAGCGAGATGTGCCATGGCGATGCCATGAAGAAACACGTGCGCAAAAAATCTAAAATAGACGACTAGTACACACGCCAGATTTCCTTTTGTGTGGAGTATCGTGCTTGGCAGGGCAATGTTTCGCATTAGAACCACGTAAGTGAGCGGTGACACGACATAGTCGCCATCTGGTACGGAAGAATAGGGCTTTAGGACAACAACTCTAACGACTCAAGGGGGCAGGCGAGTGAACATAGCAGCACATATACAAGGAGATGATCCAGTTGCGGCTTGGACAGGGAAGAAAGATCCAGCTGTACAACGCCTGAAGAACAGTCAATTGGGGCTGCGCGCTTTGAATAAAGTGTATCCCCCTAATGAGGTCGTGCAGGCACTGCTTGAGTACACTACAGCAACGGTGTAGCAGCCACCGCCTCCAGAACGGGCTGTACACAATTCGACAACAGGTGCAGTGCCACCATCGGCTACTCGTACCATGCTCGTGGCTACAGGTGTGAAAACGTTCCTGAGCCTTCGGCACATTTTTGATGGAGGCGGAAATGTTGTAGAATCATGTGCTCAGATTTGAATGGACGTTAAAGAACCCCATGTGGTCGAAATTTTCGGAGTCCTCCACTACGGTGTCTCTCGTAATCACAAGGTGGTTTTGGGACGTTTAACCGTACATATCTATCAATCAGCCTTCAGCAGAGAGTTATGTTCAAAAATGAGAGATGTTTCCCGTGTCGACACTAGATCTTACATGAACACCATCAAGTTCAACGTCTAGTGGGTTCCCGCATGCAGGCAGGATCGGTGGAGCATTTGAAGGCCGGGTCATAGTTGCATAGTCACCTCTGGGGTTTGCGCCACGTTGTCTCCTGAAGTGACGCAGCCACTTCCGGATGGGGACGAATAGGGAGCATAATTGGTGAACGGGTCCGATGACCTTGCGAATACGGGGATTGGCTGAACCTTGTCGTGACACCGTCGACATCAATGCTTTGAGCCGGAGTATATGTCTAGAATGTATGACTTTCCTGGAGCAGGTGGTAGTGAGTAGGAGGCCACCACCGAGGAGGTGGCGCAAATTGGCGGTGATGGGTGACGTGTCGAATCAGAAACAATTGAAACAGATGGGGCGATTATCTGCGACGCACCACTCGATGTGGCACCCGCTGGAGGGCCCACATCTGACCTTCAGGAACTGGGCTATCCTTTGCGCCTTTCTAGCAGGTGCGAAGGCTGTCACTTGGATCCGCATACTCGTTATAGGCAGTAATCTCTCTGCATTGCCGTAACATATGCTCTAATGTGGTTCTAAAGTCAATACACTTGCACCTGTTCATTTTGTATATATCAGGATATGATGTGTGAAAATGCATGATTCGGATGCGCCCTGGTTTTTAACTGGTGCCATCCGACAAACTATTATTTTGGTAATTCCGGCTATGGGGCGAGATATGTCCGTATGTTTTTTATTGTGTTTTGTAATGCCATTGTATCTGGTCACGCTGTCTCCCCACTCCCCTCGTCTACCGCGCCGTCATCACCAGAGTATGCTGGCGCGGCACATCAGAGGGCAGCTCAGTCGTGAGCCCTCGAGCGCCGTCATGTACACCCTACTGTTGCTCTTCCCGCGTGGGCATGAGCGGGCGTCCATAAAATGCATGTATTTCTGCTGCTCGCTTGACACCCTCCGAGTCGAATGCGTCATGCTTCCGGAAAGATACAGCCGTTGGCAAAGTTTCTTACTGCCGTTTGAGAGTCGTCGACCATCAAGGTTGCGTTTAAGCTACTGCGAGCGCTGTGGCTAGCTCTTACGCTGTCATGGTACGTGTGGTACGTGTGGTGCGTATCGTCGCCCTCGTCGTACAGCGTTTGTTGCTGTGGATTATACGTGCCGTAAACCCTGTCTGCATTTGTATCGCGCAGTGTCTGCGTAAACTGCGTCCTTGTCAATACCGAACCTTTTTAGTGTTTATTTTGCTCTGCGTATCTCGTATGGCTAAGTTGCGTTCAGTGGGCATGTTTTTTGGCAAGAAGGGTATAATCATTGTTTCTCTGATCTCTCTTTGGATGTCCATCTTGACGCCGTGTTGTGTGTGATAGGATGCCTACAAGCTCTCCGATGTGTCTTCCTGCTCGTGTCTTAAATAGACGTTCTTATAGTGCCATACTTTGCGCCTCAGTGAGCTCACCTGCAATATTGTGCAGGCCTAGTTGTAGCAGTTCATCCGGTTGTTGTAGTAATCGGTAGCCCTGCGGCTATTTTGAACATTTTTCGAATGAGACAGTCTAACTTGTTCTTCTCTGCCACTTGCCATTTCACGTACGGCGCTGCGTATATTATTCTACCTATCACGGATGCCTGTATCAACCTTAGCGTGTTTTTCTTTATCATGGCACTGTGTTTTTTCTACCTTTTTTATGAGCCTCATTATTTGAGCTCCAGTTGCAACCAGCCGTCTGAGTATTTTTCTGTTGTTGCTCTTGGCTTCGATAAGCAACTCTGATACTATCGATCATGTGGATGGTTTCTTCATCGGCTGTAAATAGTTGTATTTCTTCTCATTGAGTGAGATAGTGGAGGCAGTTGCCTGTTTTGCGATCTCTACACGATGGTCTAGAATGCAAAAGCTCAGGTTTTGCTGCAGAACAGGCTAGCCCAGTGCCTTTTGCATATCGCTCGATCATTTTGACTGCTATTAGAAGGGATTCCTCCATTAGCCCATCCCTCCCGAGGATAAAATAGTTTCAAATTTCATTAACAAAAATGATTGAAACAGACATCTAGAGAATATATATTTTAAATTTTCTACAGTCACGTATGATAAATGTGATTACATAACTGCACAAAATTTAATAATTTGTTTTAAAGGACTAGACTTTCTTTAGGTACAACCTTACAAGAAAATCTCGTGTCTCTAAAGAATCTAAATACTGCTATGCAGACGTTCCTTTTGCTGTGGCCTAGGAAAGAAGCCCAAAAGGAAAATATGTTTTCAGGATGTATGTTGCTAAATTTCCTGAATATTCCTTCTGAATTTTTTGTATAGCACTGGTAAAACGTTGGCATGTAAGTAAAAAATTATCAATGTTTTAGGCTTTTGGCATTAAAAGCAGAACTGAGATGGCACCTTCACAGACTCGTACAAATAGGAATTATGAGGCGGAACCGCGCAACTAACTTCTAACTTGCGAGTGGGGCATCACTTATTATTCCAAGGAAAAGTATTATGACAGTATTCTTGAACTGGTAACGCATTTTTGTGCAATGCTGAAGTAAAGAACATTCACTAAATTGGGATTAAGTACGAAAAACGGTCTCAAGTACGATGGATATTGCAGCACCATTTAGGGACCACCGTGTCAGAGCGTCCGCCATTTCAATTATGAATATGCCTAGGTGTCGTGGCACCCATACCAACCACACTGTATTCAAGTGTTTAGAGATTAAAGGGGCGAAAGCATTCTAAATGGAAGACTCGAAAGAGAAAGTAAAGTTATGAATCAACATACGGAGAGTAAATCAGTAACTATATTGACGCAAGGCAAACGCAGTATTAAAACTATGCGCTCTATTTCGTGCGCAATCCAAGAGACCAGCCGCTTGACGATGAAACAAGAAAAGGCCGTGACGGCGCGCGCCTCCTCAGGACGGGGTTTTGATGAGAAAGAAGTGGTGCACTGCTCGATGGTCTCTCGGAGATTGATCTCCTTTTTGCTGATTGCCTGTGGGAAACGCCGCTACTTTTTCCTTTACTTTTCGGGCACAAGTTAGCCCCAATAAACAGTTATTCGTACACCATTTGGATTGTACGTAACAGTTCTGATCGAGGAGCCGGGTATTGATACTAAACCCAGTTGGACTCCGAGAAAGCAGCCCGGAACCACGAGCAGTCGAACCAACTGAGCTCACGCCAGGTCATCAGCGCTCCAGCCGTCATCTACGTGGTTAGCCGCCGGAATTTTTCCTGCCACCAGAGCCCAGAGTGTCTCCAGCTGTCTCCGGTGTGAGTACCGAAATGTCGTCTCCAACCGCTGCCGCATACGTCGTTTTGTCTCCAGTCGCTGCCACGCACGTCGTTGTCGATGAGCCACGGACGCCGGACCCTTTTCATGGCGATCCTCATGAAGACGCCGAGGATTGGCTGGAGGATTTTGAGCGCGTTGCCAACTGCAACGGATGGACCAAAGAACGAAAGCTCCGCCGAGTTTATTCCGCATTGCAGGACAGCGCAAGAACGTGGTTCGAAAACCATGAAGGTACCATTCGATCGTAGGCCGATTTCCGGCGGGAGCTACTGGACACATACCCGAGTACAGACCGCAAGAAAAGAGCTGAAGCTGCCTTGCAAGCAAGAAACCAGCGCAACAATGAAAGCGTCACAATGTATGTGGAAGGCATGTGCCGGTTATTCCGCCGGTCTGATCAAAATATCAGTGAGGACAAGAAACTTCGGCGCCTGATGCGTGGGGTGAAGCAGGAGATTTTTGCTGGTTTGCTCCGATGCCGACCACGGAACGTCGCTGAATTTCGCACCGAGGCGACAGCGGTCGAAAAGACTCTGCAACAGCGAGCGAGGCACTACAATCGAGATGTTAACGTCGCATCCGTAGACGCGGTGTCAGCAGTCTTCGGGAATGGAATCGACGTATTACGAGAGCTCATTCGATCGGTGTTTCGAGAAGAACTCCAGAAGCTAAACGGTAACCCCTCAACGGTCTCGTCATTAGCGTAAGTTGTTCGGAAGGAGGTGAGACAGGCAGTCCGTGAGCAGCAGCCACAGGCCCAGCCTGTTCAAGCGTCGGTTCAGATGCAGCCCGCAGTCTCGTTCGCCGAGGTGCTATGAGGCGCACCTGTAGCCCATTTCGTCGCCCCTGGACCTCCTTTCGCCGCCCCTGGAACTTGTTTCGCTGCAGCAAACACGCATCTGCTGAAACCTCGATTTACGCCGTGCCCAGCCGAGACTAGGATCCGAAAAGCTGATATATGGCGCACTCCTGATCGAATTCCGCTTTGTTATCACTGCGGCAAAGCTGGCCATCTTTATCGGATGTGTGAATATCGCCGAGTTGGACTTCGGGGTTTTCCCGTAAACGCTGCCTGTCCACGGAATGGGGAGCGACCTTTTGAAATCGAGGAGTACTTGTCAACGCGTCAAGGTGCTCACTCCTCCCAGCAGCATCAGTCTCGGTCGACAGCGCCACTGAGGTATCGGTCACCAAGTCCGCGCCCATCTTCAAACTCTCCAAGGCGACCACCCCAAAGCCCGCTTCGGGAAAACTAGAATCGTCGACCTGGGGAGGTAAGGCCGCTGCCGACGCAAGAAAACAACCTCCAGTGCCAATTTCAAAATATGATGATGGACACGAGACTACGTGTGGCAACGGTAACGTCGCTTCTGATTTGTCGGTAAGTATAGATGGCTACGAAACGAATGCTTTGGTAGACACAGGAGCAGAATATTCCGTCATGAGCAGGGGACTTGCCAGAATGCTGAAAAAAGTGCTGACCCCTTGGATAGGACCACCGGTGCGAACCTTATCGATCCGACATACAGGTGTACCTCTAGAGTCTGGATACACAATTTCACCTACGTCGCCAGATTCATTGTCCTGGCGGAGTGTTCAAGAGATGCAATTATCGGAATGAACTTTTTGCAGGCCACTGGCGCAGTGATAAACTTTCAGGAAACATGCGTCTCGTTCTCGACGAAACACGCCATCGCGACATTCGAGAGTGAAAAACGATTCCATGCGCTCCAGATTGCTGGTGATGATGTAACAGTACCTGCAAGATACATCATCGTTGTCACCGTAAAAAGCAATGTGTACAACGACTATGAAGGAATGGCAGTAAGCAATACTGGGCTGTCACTCGATAAAGGGATCTGTGCAGCAAGAGGTATTGTACGACTGCGTGATGGGTGTACGAGTGTCTTCCTGACAAATTTCCGAAATGAGGTGCAGCACCTTGCGAAGGGAACTGTTGTTGGTCACTTGCACGATTACGTTTCGATTACGAATTTGAATTCTTCCGAGACTGCACCACTACACCCTGACGGTATCGTTTCCATACTCGCATCTATCCACATCGAAGCAGCCCTATCACCGAACCAGAAACAAAAAATCGAGAGCCTTATACGGGAGTACGCCTCATGTTTTTCACGTCATCAAAAGTGCAAAGAACATCTATCACCAAACACCGCATCTTATTCGATCAATCTGTTAGACCTATTTGCCTGCACCCGTACCGAGTGCCACCAAAAGAGAGAGAAGTCATCAGAAGCCAAGTTGAAGAAATGCTCTGGGATGACGTAATTCAACCGTCGGCCAGCCCATGGGCCTCACCTGTAGTACTGGTAAAGAAAAAGGACCAGACCTTGCGCTTCTGCGTTGACTACCGAAAATTGAACGTCGTCACAAATAGGGATGTCTATCCCCTTCCCAGGATCGATGACACCCTTGACAGACTACGAGATGCGAAATTCTTCTCCTCTCTTGACCTCAAGAGCGGATACTAGCAGATGGAGGTGGACGAACGAGATCGCGAGAAAACTGCTTTCGTGACCCCATATGGGTTATACGAGTTCAAGGTACTCCCATTTGGCCTGTGTTCCGCACCCACCACATTTCAGCGGATAATGGATACTGTGCTGTCCGGTTTAAAATGGCAGTCCTGCCTTGTTTACCTCGATGACGTCGTGATCTTTTCGGCCACCTTCGATCAGCACGTGGAACGACTACGAACTGTGCTCGAAGCAATAAGTTCAGCAGGGCTGACGATAAAACCCCAAAAGTGCCATTTTGGTTTTCATGAACTGCTTTTTCCAGGTCATGTGGTTAGCTCCGAAGGCATTCAACCTGACCCCGAAAAGACAGCCGCTGTAGAACAGTTTTCTAGACCGACGGATAAAAGGGCTGTGACACGATTCTTAGGACTTTGTGCCTATTACAGAAGATTCATCAAACATTTTTCGAAGATTGCGGAACCACTAACCCGACTGACGAAAGAAGACACGCCTTTCGCCTGGACAAGCGAGCAAGAAGACGCGTTCAATGAGCTACGACAGCGACTCTTAAACCACCCTGTCCTGGCACATTTCCACGAAGAAGCCGAAACAAAGATTCACACGGACGCAAGCAATTTGGGACTAGGCGCCGTCCTTGTGCAGCTGCAAAACGGAGAGGAAAGAGTGGTCGCATTTGCTAGTCGCACTCTTTCGAGAGCTGAAATAAATTATTCGGTGACGGAAAAGAATGTCTGGCGGTATATAGGCCATACAGAAATTCCGACCGTACTTATATGGTAGACCATTTCGAGCAATGAGCGACCATCACTCGCTGTGCTGGCTCGCAGGCCTCAAGGACCCTTCTGGGCGACTTGCTAGATGGAGCCTCAGGTTGCAAGAATACGACATAACAGTCGTATATAAGTCGCGTCGCAAGCACAGCGATGCTGATTGCCTGTCACGCGCACCAATAGAATCTGCACCTGTGGAAGATGGAGACAACTTTCCGTTTCCTGGGGCCGTCAGCACCCCAGACATGGCTGAATATCAACAATCTGACGGGGAGTTGCTTAAACTGATCAAGCATCCGGAAGGACAACCTGTGCGTGTTCCTCGAGTTTTCGTCCGGGGATTGTCCTCGTACCTGATGAGAAACAACGTTTTATACAAGAGAAACTTCGAGCACAGCAGGGAGAAATTTCTACTTGTCGTTCCTTCGGCCTTGCGACCCGAAATACTGGAAGCCTGCCACGATGACCCAGCAGCAGGACACTTCGGAGTGAGTAGAACATTGGCTCGCGTCCCCATAAAGTAGTACTGGCCAAAGTTACCGGTATGCCGAGACAGCCTCTCTCACCAGGGGCACGGCTATAGAAGTCTGAATTTTTCGTCACTAACATTGTACTACGGCATGGTGCCCCAAGGTGGTTAACACGGATCGAGGAACTTCATTCACAGTCAATCTGACGCAGTCCATTATGAAACTTACCCACACATGTCTTAGGAAAACAACGGCTTACCACCCCCAAACGAATGGGCTAACTGAGCGACTCAACAGAACTCTAACCGATAAGTTGTCCATTTACGTTGACTTGGAGCACCGTACGTGAGACAAGATACTGCCATACGCCACTTTCGATTATAATACTGCTGTGCAGGAGACTACTAAAGTGACGCCATTCCAGCTAGTCTATGGTAGAATAGTTACCACACCATTAGATGCAATGCTGTCTGTAGGCGACAATATAGAGCACAAGCCTGACATCAGCGAATTCATTCAGCGAGCCGAAGAAGCACGGCAGTTGGCGCGACATCACATAAAACAACAACAACGCGTGGATGCAAACCGTTACAACATTCGTTGGAGAGGAGCCGACTACGCACCAGGCGACCGAGATTGGATTTGGACTCCCGTGCGGACGCCTGGTCTTTCCGAAAAGCTGATACGCCGCTAATTCGGCCCTTACCGAGTCCTTCGTAGCGTCAGCTCCTTGAACTACGAGGTGTCACCGGAAGAACAAGAGAGCTCATCAAGATGCCGAAGGAGCACAGAAATCGTTCATGTAGTCGGAATGAAGGCATACTATGACAGGCAATGAACATCAAACGATACACAACCGATCATGAAGAATACCTATTTCTCCAATGGAAACCACGCATTCAGACCATCTCAGCAACACTGCTTTTACGCATCGGGATGATGCGTTTTTGGAGGAGGGATAATGACGCAAGGCAAACGCAGTATTCAAACTACGCGTGCTAGTTCGTGCGCCCCCCAAGCGACCAGCGGCTTGATGATGAAACAAGAAAAGGCCGTGACGGCGCGTGCCTCCTCAGGACGGGATTTTGATGAAAAGGAAGTGGTGCACCGCTCGAGGGTCTCTCCAAGATTGATCCCCTTTTTTCTGATCGCCTGTTGGAAACGCCGCTACATTTTCCTTTACTTTTGGGGCACAAGTTAGCCTCAATAAACAGTTATTCGTACACCTTTTGGATTGTACGTAACAATATCAATTGGTGAGTCACATACAGAAAGTTTTCTAAGGGCTGAAATATTGCTAAAGCTCTCCTTCAAAAATGGCAATACAGTCGGGAGATGTACTGAAAATGTTCAAGACAAAGTTCCTCTAAATATGCCCACACCCACTTTCTCTTCAATTACGGAAGCATCAGTGATAATTATAGTAACATTTCCAGATTGAAGTAGATAGTCTTCCAATATTGCTATTGTATTTATGTATGGTGGCAGTTCGGCAAGCCTACACCAAGTCTCTGTGAAATTATTTTCGGTTCCGATACGAATGCCAACTGACATGGCCAAATTAAGGAAGCGTAAATTTTTAAATATAATTTGACAGTGAGCATGCGGAATGTACAAGCAATGATGGAAGTTTGGTGTTCTTGATGTAGGAAAACGTTGGCAATAAATTGCGGAACCGCTGTATAGCTCCGAAGAGCCTCTCGTGCTAAGACAACGCAGAGATTTATCTTGTACACTGGGCCCCATGGGTATAAATTGCACACAAATTCAAGAACCTGGTTGACATGCATACAATAAACCATGATTAGACTGTCTCTGCGTGGACCGATGGGGTATCGTTCTTTCAAGTTTGTGAGTTGATCAATTAGCTACACAAGCCCTAAATATATTATATTCATCTTGGTTTCGCCAAGTGAGTTTTTTGTCATAAAGCCCCCAAAATATTTCACACAGTGATTTTCTGGAGCCACCTAAAAGCGATAATGAAGGGAAATCATAACTCATGAATTTAAAAGAAAAACAAGCTACAATAATTACAATGAATCGCCCATGGTCCTCTCCAAGGCCGAGCGTCACGAACCGATGGTTAGAGCAGTCTCACAGCTCGGAGCAGCTCCAACCTTTGTGCCTGACTGTATCCCATCATATCTCAAGCTCCCTCTTTTTCTATGCAGGGGAGCTATTATCGCAGTATTCTATTCGTAGACATGCCCGATTCGGCCTCCCCTGATTCACTGGAACACGCCACCTGTTTTCTATCTTTCTTCTGCAGCATCATTTTCACGCCACTTAGATTTCACAACCCTTGAAACAATCGAGAAAGACGGATTGCGCATTGCCACAACGAGTGCTGCCACCAGAGGTCTGCTTTCAGACGCACATCTCTGAGGCCGTGCATGAACTTTGATCACATTAGCCCTTCAAGTTTAACGCGGCCACCCGCCTCACGCCCCTCAAAAGTCTCTACGCAATCCCTGCATCACTCGTCAAACATCTCAGCATGCTCATTCACACATACAGACTTGTCAGTTGTGTTTAAAATTTCTGTTACTCTGCACTTCGTCCACTTAGTTTCTATTACGTTGAGATTGTGATGGTGAGTTCAGTGCGGCTACGTGGTCAAGCGCACCATGACGTCACGACTCAGCGTTTTTTGCGTAACTGAATGCGATCCGTCCGGCGAATTAAACATGTCAACAAATTAAACAACGCAAGATTAGCTCCCCAGTGTAGCAAGCTACAAGCTCATCTCACTATCTTTCCTGCGTTCATGTTATTTTCTCTCTTAGGAAAACTACGTCACACACAGACAGTTCTGTTGGCTCCACCCTTCTACCACTAGTGTTAACCGCGAAAAAGTTTCTTACGTTAATTAATCACACCTTCATTGGTGATGATATAGTGCGGAGAGTCCTTCATTGTAGTCTTAAATTGATTAATAGCTCATCGCGTTGTTGCTTGCATTTTTAGGGTGTATATGCTGAAATTCATAATTTCCTTGTGGCTCGAAAACGCCGGCAATAACGTTTTGGGCACTAAGACCAAATATTACACGTTGAATTTTGAAAGCATAAAGCTTAAAACACTAGAAGTGTTAACTATACAATAATCATTAGTTTATTATGCGGTAATAATAAAGCCTAACTTTAATTCCTCATAAAATGCACTAGCCAGCACCTTTGTATGGTGTCATCACACTATTATGCATGTTATTGTAGGATCTGTTTTTTCTCTCACCTTGTATATTTCATGATATCCTCTGCAATCGCGTACTTCGAAAAACTTTGCCAAGACAGCAATGGGCCAAGGTGCGTTAGGATCGTACTTCGATTCCATCGCTTTTTAGCAAAACGTCACGCTTCAGCTTTCTTATCTGCGTTGTAAAAAGCAAATATGTACAACCATTCACATAACGAATCATAAACACACTTACAAACATTCTATATTTATTCAGCCACCCCCATACAATTCATCGGACATATACCATTACAAAAAGTAATTATTCCACACAGTAACAACGTACGTTTTTCCCACCTATTTTTCCTAAAAACGACGAGACATTGAAACAACCTACCTGCAACACTCACAAGCTTAGCTAACCCCATTATCTTCAAACGCGCTCTTCAGAGTTTCATCTCAAGCTAACCGCAGTGCTTGTTTTACACCTTTTGTTGTTCTATAGGGTTTTTCAATGCTTCTAGACATTTCACTTTAAGAACCTTTACTTTGGCGCGTTATGGTACTTTTACCATTATCATTAATATTTTCCGCGTTATTATAATGCCTCTCTCCAGTTTCATGAGTGTGTGTATATTCACCGAGCTCATATTCTACCACTCTCAGAACAGTTAGGTGTTTTGATTGCTTCAGTATTATTTACGCCTACTTTTGCCTCTATTTCATGACTTACATTTGTTAAGTACAACAGCGACATTTTCTATCTTTATTTTGTCCCTATAATCAAATACTTATTATGTATAACTGTTGCCTCTCTCCTGTTCAATTTGAGTTTGTACCCTGAGGGTATTTGAAATAACTAGCTAAACATGTACCTTTGCGGACTGCCAAGAACTCACAATTCTCAACGATTGGTAGAAATAATTCCTCTTTTTCTCTACACACGGTTCAGGGTAGCGACCATGTTTCAAGTTCCGGGGTGAGGTCAAGTTCCGGCAAAATCTAGAAAAAACGTCGATAAACGTGGCAGAGGGCGCGACTAGTTCAGTCTTTCACACGAACTGCCGACAGCGGCGGCATGCGAGCGCACGCGTTTTTCGGTCGGCGCGGGGAACTTCAGCGCTGTGCCGTGAGCTTAGCGCGCTGAGCCGAGAAAACTGAATCCCGAACCTTCATTACCACGATGTCAGAAACGACCCATCAAAGCGGAAGCGAAGTCCGAAATATTTTGGTGTGCCATGACAATACTTACAGTACAAAGAAACACGATTCAGCTGTAATACAGTATCGGTTCTCGTACAAGTCGCACGGGAGAGAAAGTACACAAGCGTTGATTACCGCAGTTAAACAAATACTGCTTTAGTTCTGGCTTGCTCGCCTTCTCTTTTGATTGTCTGAATCCATCGTTTGAATTTATTTGTTTCGACTACCTCAATCATTGCGTGACACGGCGCGTCCACGCAACGACTGCAGTATTATTTCTCGCTGTCGCCTCGCAGTGTGAAAGTGCAGTTACGATTTCATATACGACAAGAAGTAGCTGTCGTTTTTTTTTTTGATGTTCACACTTGCACGCATTATACCGCCGTTAGCGTTGTCATGTTCGATGTTTTCACTTCACCACCTTCGAGAAAACGTGTCACATTTTAGTGGGAAACTTATAGTTGTAGTTTTAGATTGTATAATTTAGGTAAAATCTACTTTAAAATGATGAAGCAGCTGAAATTTAAAAAAACACACTTATAAAAATCGAAATGTGCCCCATTATACATGTTGCAGCGATAGTCATAGATGAAAAACTTTTGGTCTCATCCAAACGAGACTTGGCAGCTACGTAGTGAGGGCAACACCTTCTGCCTCCAACCTACATGAATATCAAATCTCTAAGCTTTGGAGTGTTATAATAAAGATGCTGAAAACCTGATATTTGGCAAGTTATTTCAGCACGCAGTTGGCCATATTACAAAAACGTTGCCGCTTGTTTGCCATCCGTCTGCTTCAATGCACTGTACCACTCAAGCAGAAGCAACACAGGAGATTGTGAAAATAATGGTTAGAAGGCAAGCTACTATTGTCGATGTAACTGTAGGTTGAAAAAAAGTTACATTTTGAAAAAAATGAATTGAGATTTGACAAGAATGTCTATGTAACACAAAAGCATTCAATGTTCTTGAAATTCACTAAGCTTTTAGCTTAACACCTTATCTCGAGTGGCAAAGTATTTTTTAAGAGAGATAAAGCATGAATGCATTTTCTAAAACTCGTTTCGTGTCTTCAGCAGACTCTCATTCCCGTGCTCCATAGTGGGCCTGTGCTTGATAGATTGAAATCCTAACTTACTTTTACGCTTCTTTTTTGTGCTATAGTTCACAATGCTTCAGAAGTAGCTTAAATATTTGATTGAAACATTAGAACTAAATTTAACAACTCGAAATGGTGTGCAAACCAATACTGCCTGCCGAACAAAAGCGCATGCAACTTGATGGACTCTGTTCTGCAGCCATGTGGTGAAATTATTGAAATAAATTTAAAAATGGTACATTCCACAGGTGTTAGAACATACTTAGGTAACATAGCTTAACGTATATACGTGCGAAAAACGTTTGTGACGTAATTACCACTGTTGTGCAACAGTGAAACCTTCAGTTTCGGTTAGGTAGGCACCTAGTGGGGGCCGGAGAAATTACGGTAACTTTCTAGCAGCTCAAGTTAGCAACACAATTTTTTGCTGAGTATTTTTCAATGGACAGGGAGCTTGAAAAATCTGGTATCAGAAAAGGCAGTTTTTTTTCCAAAATGCGCTTTCGAAGGTCGTAATCTACCTTTACTATACTGAGGGCGTCGTCAAAGCTTCGTCGTCTCCCATTGGAACGAACATGTGAACATTTTCAGCATACTATGGTCTCGTTTAGGCGGTGTGTTATAATTTGGTTGCCTTATAAGGGGCAATTACTTGAGCCACTGAATTCACAGGCACTTACTTATACATGAATTATGTTTCTCACCGTATATTTTGCGTTTTTTTTTCACGCGCGCCGCATGTGTGCGTGGTAAGCTCCGTTCACGGCTTTGAGTGTGCATTCAGGTGCGCACTCATTGCCCAAATGCGTTGTGCGCCTGATGTAACATAGTGCTTGAAATTTGGCGCCTCTCACGCTCAGCCTTATTCACGCAGCAGGTTTTATACATCTATAAAGTAGGTAATCTCACAAACAGGAAGTGCGCGAACTCAATGAAAACATGGTTGATCTCTATATTATAACAATTGGCAAAAAAAAATAAAAAAACTTCTTGTAGCAGTAGTTTTATGTTGATTTATAGAGCATAGATACTACGCTGAGTCTTTGCTTCATCAAGAACATCGCCAACGCCCGCTGGTGCAACCTCGAAGTAGGTCTTGGTAGCTACCATTTTCTATTGCAGTACACCTCCCCACAGTCAGCACGTAGACCAAGTCGTACATGTGGGTCGACTAAGACCCGCTCAGACCAGCCTCCTCCCAATACTGCACTGGACCTCCAGACGTGGATGGCCTAGCTCAAAGCTTACGTCTACATGGCAACCAAAATCATCATTACGGACGTACCCACCGAGAAGATGCACAGTCGCCTCGCCCTCCTATTTGACGGCGGACAGTCTCCTTGACCCGCTGGAAGCGACATCCCCTTACTAACTTAACAAGAACAATATGTGCCACTGCTTCACCTTTTCCAAACACCTGTGGGACGAGGTTTGTTACTAGATCAACGGTCACGTTTGTTATGGCAAAACATGAAACCTACTATAACACCTCCTATATGAAACCAACGTCCACACGAATCAGTGTAATTGAATCTCGAAGATTCTCCATCAAGCTGATCGGACCGTACCACCAGAGACGTCGTCTAGAACCTTGTACAGAAATATGTTTCTCTACCAACAGGCCCTGTGACCCCTAACCCCGATTACTCTGATAGTGACAACATCAGCTTAGACGCCAACATTTCAATCGAAGAGATGCTCCGAGCTCTCCACGATCTCAAGGCCGATCAGCTTCTGGCCCAGATGGCAATACCTACAAGCTCCTGCGCAACCTGAGCGATTCCTTCAGCACTTACCTCATCTACACTCTCAACAAAATATAGAAAAAGGGTGAGCTAGCCAAATAATGAAAACTTCTTCACACGATTCATATCCCCAAACCAGGCAAGGCGTTGAGTCTTGATCGCCTTCGCCGCATATCACTCACTTCGTGTGTGCGCGAGGCAACTGAGCACGCCATCCTCAACAAGGTTGATCGATACCTCGACAATAACGACTGCATTCCGAACCACAAAATTTGTTTCCGACCAGCTCTATCCACTCAAGACGACCTAATACTAAGAAATCATCAAATTTTCAACAGAGCAAACACTGGAGACACTCGCCCAATACTCTGCCTCAATATAGAAAAGGCCTTCAATACCATAACGCACTCGTTCATCTTGAAAGAGATCGCGAACCTCGGCTTGAGACATCCGTTCTACTACTTTTGCCGCCCTTTCCCCACTTGACGTAGAGCTGTCCTCGGCGTGAAAGACCTGGTGACGGAAGGAGTGGAGCTCAGATAGCGGGGTACCCCTCAAGGATCCGTTATCTCAACGACGCTCTTGAACTTCGTGATGATTGGGTGTTCCGGCGTTTCTCGAGAATTGATTGGCTAAACCACACTATATATGTGGAAGATGTAACCATATTGTCACACGGTTCTATCGTGTGAGAAGCACGAGTGAAACAAAATGAAGTTCTGCCTAAGCTGCTGCTTGGCTAGTGAACTCAGCGAGCCCAATAAATCCTACTGCAGTAGTTCCGCTACACGAAAGAAGGCTACTGAGTATTGCTTCTGGGTGCCGACCCTGAGAACGCTGAAATAGCACGAGAGTTTACCGGTAGTTTTCTTGGCTACTTTGACCAGTGGCGATAGTTTGCTCAGACTCTAAAGATCTTTGAAGCATTGCGAGACAATATCATGTCGCAGCAGTTCTACGTCGTTGTGAGGAAAAGCTTGATATTTTTCTCAAAGAAATATCGTGTCACGTACTAGACACACTGGCGACTCCAGCCGAGCAATACTCGGACGCCTTAGCGTTTAGTAATCTTCCTAAAGTAAAGGAAGCAAAGAAGAGAAGAGGAGGCTAATTGGCCGTTATAAAGCAGCTGCGACGATAGAAAGCAAAGGACAACCTCTCTGCTTTTTTTTGCAGCAAACCATGGCATAAAACATCCGACTGCTTCCAAGAAACTAGAAACAACTACTTTCAAGAAACGAGCTACTAACATGTTCGTGCTGATTGACTGCATTTTTTTCCGGCATTTTCAGACTGCGAAACGGCGGGATTTGAGCAACTCGTAATTGCAAAGATACTACGGCTGACAGAAATGAGAATGGCACACGAGACATTGATCGCTGGACAGTTGGGGCAATAAAGGAATATAGACCATGTCCTTGAGGAGTTTAATTGGCCTGGAGTTGAAACGAACGTGCCAGGCTTTGCGAAAATGTGGGGCATATGTCAATGGACAGCACCCAAGCACTTCGTCGGTCATGTGCCTTTGGGGAATATGCTCCCGATCAGAACGCCTATCCACCGAGTTGCGACCGATATCATCGGTCCACTATCCCCAGCATCCAAAAGCGAAAGCAAATACGTTTTAATAATGATAGATTTCGCCACGCGCTACCTCGGTGCGGTATCCTTGGCGAGCAATGAAACAGTTAGAGTTGCGGAAGCGCTACGACCATTGGGGTACCACGAGAAATAGTGTGTGACCGTGGCAAGTCATTCACATCTTGTCTGATGCAAGAACTGGGAAAATTATTGTCATTTAGACAACTGCTGGCAAAGCCGTCCCATCCCATGGCAAACAAGCCAGTGAGAAAGTTTAAGGGGCCCTCAAAATGATGAATCGACGAATGTGCCATGGGTGCCCTAAACAATGCGAGACATATTTGAATCCAATACGGTTTGCTTATCGCGAGGTGCCGCACGCAGCCTTGTTTTTTTCATTTGACCTTCTTAGAGGACGATTCGTGGGCCAATGTCCATTTTACGGAATTGTGGACAGCTGACAATGCCGATGCTATAGCCAAGACCCCGTACGGCTACGTCATGGAGTTTCAAGAGAGGCTGCAAAACACTTGCAAGATAGCTCACGAAAAACTCAAAAAAGCAAAGGTGTCTCCATAAAACGAATGTGACAGGAAGACTGATAGAACGCGAGTGACGAGTGATTTTGGGTCTTTTTTCGTCATTTATTAGAAAAACCAATTTTGAATGCTCAGAATTTCTTAGAGAAATTCGGCAACTTTGAGCGTATCTATCTATCTGGCCGCTTACGTTTGGGTGCTCTCGTGGTCACCCCCCTAACTTAGCATGAAAAAAATTTAGCATTGGAAAGTAAGATGGCTTGAAGAATATGACGCACTAGTCAAGACATGAATAATGTCGCAACCCCGTCGCACACGTCTTCAAAGAGTTGCCGCCAGACAGTGGCACATACGCACGGGCGGGTATGTGCCACCGGAGATTGACACTTCTTATCTACATAGGAACCGCGAGAACACACATGGGCAATTTTAACGTGCGAGTGTTAAGAAATTCCCGACATCAGTAGCCAATATTAGGGTCCCAGCTGGGATCGAATCCAAGCAATCTGCGTGACAATAAAGCATTCTACCACAGAGTTATACGCCATGATTTGGAACTACTTTTCAAATACATGCTAATCTTCGTGAACCGTCAATAGTGGGGTCAAAGCTGCCTACCCAATTTTATAAATAATAGATATGTACTCTTTTGATACAGCCATCACGTAGGGTTAACGTCAATTGTGGTTTGTTACCATGCGCTGAATTTGATTTACGTAGCAGTGTCCAGGGCCAGCATCTTCGCGAGCATGAACGCTTCCTATCAGCTGCTGGGGTCGCTAACACGCAGGTTCTAGTTGGCATCGTTGCGCAACTGCAAACAACTGGTTATATAAACATCTGCCACTCTTAACATGATGATACGTGTACGGAACTGTCGCCCCGACACAGCTGAATCGGCATCCAAATGAAGAAAACGACAACGTGGTTGTTGTGGGTTGGACTCTCGAGCTTCTCCCGTTGGCCTGAGTGACTGTGCGCTCTCTAAGCCGTTAGCAAGACCAGCTCTCGGTGAATAAATCTTCCCCGTAACATCTTTTGGTGGATGTGTGGGGTCTTCACACAACCCGGCTCTGGAGCTCCACAGTGGACGCCAGCTTTGTCCAGCCGCGATGCCTGAAACCGCCACTCAGGCCTCGCCATCCGCGCCGGCTCCATCACCTGTGATTCCCCCCCATCTTCTCGACCCTGGCACGTTTTCCGGGACGGACAGCACGGACGTCGAAGAATGGCTCGCATTACTCGAGCGCGTCAGCAAGCACTCCAGGTGGGACGAAACGCTTATGCTGGCAAATATTCTATTCTACCTACGGGGTGCCGCACATGCCTGGTATGAGAGAAGAAGACCTAACCAGCTTGGACAGATGCAAGCAAAATCTTCGCGATATGTTCGGTCGGTCAGTTGCTCGTCAGATGGCAGCCAGGCACGAACTCGCGTCGCGTGTTCAATCATCAACGGAGTCGTACGTCACGTACATTCAAGACGTACTGGCACAGTGTCGGAAGACTGACAGAAACATGTCCGAGGCGGACAAGATCAGCAACGTGTTGAAAGGCATTGCTGATAATGCTTTCAACATACTAATGCGCAAGAACTGCACCACTGTCGACTCCATCATATCTGAATGCCGACGATTTGAACAAGCTAAAAGCAGGCGAATAACCCACCACATCACAAGACTACCAAACACTGCTGCGACTTCATGTTGCGAAGATTCTGCAGCGCCCGTTCACTTGCGCCTCCTGCCAATATCGCAAGGATTGTTCGCCAGGAGCTCAAAGCCATGGCACCCGCTTCCTATCAGCCCTCTGCGCAAGACAACTGGGCAACAGTCTCGCTTATTCAAGCCGTCCTACGTCAGGAGTTTGCTAACCTGGGCGCCCAGGTTCCCCAGCCCACCAGGCTTATGCCGCAGCCCATGAGCATTCCCGTCCACAACGCTGACCACCACTCTGCTCCACTTGTCGCTGCGGCAGCTGCGACTCCTCGGTTTCCACCATGCTACCGAAATCCATCTGAATGGCGCACGCGCGATGATCGACCCATCTGCTTTTCTTGCTCTCAAGTTGGGCACATCTCCCGCCATTGCCGCAACAGGTGGTATTTCCGGCCGAGCTTTCCTAACGTCGACCGCCGTCAGGACCGTGAACACTATTCGCAACCCGGTTATCCGAATGACCATATTCAAGACCCTTCAGCTCGCCGTTCATCTCCACGCTCTGAACCGTCCTACGCTGACGTCGTCACCCAAAGAAACTGGTCCAGCCACTCGCCGTCACCTCAGGGTCAGCCGTCACGCTCCCCTCAACGCCGCCGCTCTTCGTCACCAGCTTATTCTGGCCATTCCCCGGGAAACTGACAAGTGCAGCTCCTGGAGGTGGCACTGCGTTGACGACTTGGAACGAAAACCCGCAACCGGCTACAAATTCTAGACGCAATTTACATCGGGTGTTCATTGATGGCCAGGCCGTTACTGCTCTAATTGACACTGGTGCCCAAGTATCTGTTATGAGGATCTCGCCTGAAAAGGTTCTCACACAGGCTATGTTTTCTACAGTTCGAGTTGCCAACGGAAGTCGAACATCGGTGCTTGGTATGTGCACTGCCCGCGTTACTGTTGCTGGCCACCACACTTCCGTTCTCTTCGCAGTCCTCGATGCTTGACCACATGACATCATCCTTGGAATTGATTTCTTAACTGCCCACTCCGCCCTCATCGATTGTTCTACCGGTAGCTTACGGCTCAAATTACCTTTGTGCACCGATTTCACTCCTCCAATCGCACTCGGCTACGATCCGTGGAGTCTCTAGGGCTACCACCCCAGGCTGCTATGCACATTCCTCTGTCCCCCTTCCCGTCCGTTCCAGATGGAGACTATCTGGTGGCTCCCCTCATTGATTTGATCCTTACGCACCACATCGCACTACCACATAATATAGTGGTTGTTGCTAACAACATGGTGCTACTTCCAGTTCTGAACTTCTCTTCGTCGACCCAAGTTCTTCCCCAAGGCATCACTTTAGCCGATCTTTCAACGCTTAATGAATGTTCGATTTGTTTTTTACCCCTGACACTGAGACCATGGCGAAACCTGTCATCACGTCGCAATATAAGGCGTTCCTCGACAAACTGATATCCAGCGACCTCTTACCTTCCCAAGTTGCAGCACTCCGGGGTGTTCTATTTTCTTACCTGGATATCTTTGACGTCGACGACCGTCCTCTGGGCCGCACAAGTGTCGTAACCCACCGCATCGACACCGGCGACGCCAGTTAACTTCACAAACGCTCTTATCGCGTGTCACATGCTGAGCGCCAAGTTACACAGACGGAGGTCGAGAAAATGCTGAGTAAAGACGTCATTGAGCCTTCATCGAGTCCTTGGGCATCCCCTGTGGCCTTAGTTAAAAAGAAGGACAACACCTGGCGCTTTTGTGTCGACTATCGCCACCTGAGTCGGATCACCAAGAAGAACATTTATCCTTTACTTCTAATCGATGATGCGCTCGACTGCCTCCACGGCGCCAAATATTTCTCGTCCCTCGACCTTCGATGAAGATACTGGCAAATTTTGGTCGACGACTGCGAGCACGAGAAGACAGCATTCATCACACCCGACGGCATTTACCAATTCAAGGTCATGCCTTTTGGGTTGTGCAATGCCCCGGCTACTTTTGAGCGTATCAAGGACTCTGTTCTTCGTGGTTTCAAATGGTCGACCTGCCTTTGCTATCTGGATATTGTAAACGTTTTCTCGCCCTCCTTCGAAAGCCATCTGTCTCGTCTCTCGGCAATTTTTGACGTTTTTCGTTGCGCTGGTCTCCAACTAAGTTCGTCAAAATGCTCATTTGGACGCCGGCAGATTAAACTACTCGGCCACCTTGTTGACGCCACTGGTGTTCAAACCGACCCTGACAAAGTCCATGCAGTCCGAGAATTCCCGTTTCCGCGTTCCACACAAGAAGTTCGCAGTTTTATTGGGCTCTGCTCATACTTCTGCCGCTTTGTCTTCAACTTCGCGGATGTTGCTAGGCCCCCCATGAATCTCTTCAAAAAGAATGTGGCCTTTTCTTGGGGAAGGGATCAAGAACATTCCTTCGCGTCGCTTATTACCGCCCTCACATCACCACCTGTGTTGGCTCATTTTGATCCAGCGGCTCAAACAGAGCTTTGCACCGATGCAAGCAGTCATGGCATTGGTGCTGCACTCGCTTAGATACAGAATGACACAAACCGTGTGATAGCCTACGCTAGCCGCCTTTTGTCGCAAGCGGAACAAAATTATTCTATTACTGAGCGGGAGTGATTAGCCCTCGTTTGGGCTATTGCGAAATTCCATCCGTTCTTATACAGACGTCCGCTCGCAGTCATCACGGATCATCATGCGCTTTGCTGGCTGTCGACGCTTAAGGACCCTACAGGAAGACTCGGCCGATAAGAACTTTGATTACAGGAGTACACGTTCTCGGTTGTTTACAAATCTGGAAAGCTACACAGCGATGCTGACTGCTTATCCCGGCACCCCGTTGATCCACCTTGCTCCACTGATTTGGAATCCGATGCCTGCGTTTTAGCCATCACTGACTTCTTGAACGTGGTCGACGAACAGCGCCGAGATTCATCGCTGCTCACCATCATTGACCACCTTCAATCGCGTTAATCTTACCCTTCTCTTAGCAGATACCTACTTCAAGAACACGTTTTGTACCGCCGTAACTTACACTCCGACGGCGCGGAACATTTACTCGTCGTACCGCATCACCTGCGAAAGGATGTTCTGCGACAATTTCATGACGCTCCAACTTCTGGACATCTAGGAGTCTCCAGAACTTACGACCGCATTCGACGACAAGTATTCTTGAAGGACCTCTACCGCTCTGTTCGCCGTTATGTCGCATCATGCGACCTCTGAGAGCACCAAAATAAGCCTACGACTCCCCCTGCCGGTCTTCTTTAACCTATTGAAGTTTCAGCCGAGCCATATTATTGAGTGGGGTTGGACTTGCTAGGTACCTTTTCTACTTCTACAACTGAAAATAAATGTATTGCAGTGGCCACAGACTATGCCACTCGGTATGCAATCACTCGGGCGCTGCCAACCAGCTACGCAACCAACGTTGCCGACTTCCTGCTGTACATTATTCTCCAGCATGGCGCTCCGTCTCACCTGCTCATAGACCGTGGTCGCTACTTTCTATCTCGTGCGGTTGATGATCTACTCCGACCTTGTGCTACCCGTCACAACTTCACCACATCTTACCACCCTCCGACTAACGGCCTTACGGAGCACCTAAACCGCACATTGACCGACATGCTTGCCATGTACGTATCTAGCGACCACACTGATTGGGACATAGCTTTTCCGTTTGTAACTTTCGCCTATAACTCGTCACGTCATGAAACAGCGGGCTACTCCCATTTTTATCTACTCTTCGGACGTCATCCCTTACTGCCCTTCGACACACTGCTTTAATCAGACCACCCATCCTCCACTTCGTACGCTCAGGATGCGATCACCCGGGCCCTCACGGCACGCGCGGTAGCGCGCGCTCGGTTATCGTCGTCGCAGACAGCACAGAAGTCATTTATGACCGTCGACATAGAGATGCCGTTTTTTCTGCGGGATCTCTTGTTCTCCTGTGGCTCCCATCTCGACGTGTTGGCCTCTGCGAGAAACTGCTATCGCAACACGCTGGGCCCTACCGAGTCATTCGTCAGGTCACACCTGTGACCTACGAGATTGCCGCTACCACAAACGCATCAGCTGCTGCACCCAGAACGGAAGTAGTCAACGTTTCTCGTCTCAAGCCCTACAACGCCGACTCGCTCATTTAACAGGCACCGAGACGGTGCCTTACGGGCCGGGGTGATGATACGTGTATGGAACTGTCGCCCCGACACAGCTGAATTGGCACCCAAATAAAGAAGACGACAACGTGGTTGTTGTGGGTTGGACTCTCGATCTTCTCTCGTTGGCCTGCATGACTGTGCGCTCTCTAAGCCGTTAGAAAGACCAGCTCTCGGTGAATAAATCTTCCCCGTAACAATATTTGTGTGCGTGCAACATTTGTACATATATTTAGCGTCATTTCATAAAGTGTCACTCAATCAAAAAATTGCAACACGGCCACCTTCCCTCTGCATGCTTCACATAAAGTCGATTCCAAATGCGTGAAATTCACCTAACTTTCTGCTTACTTTGGAGAATTTACTGCGAACTCCAGGCTGCGGGCTGCACCGTCTCTCACTCCTGTATTTTAAGAAGGCTTTATTACCAATCTTCAGCGTTTTCTGACCATGTCTAAAAAGTTTTGCAAGGCCCCATTACTAAAGGCGGACTGGGAATCTTTGTGCCCAATCGACTTCTTAGGTCTCTGATTGCCTTTTAGCAGTGATTGCCATGTTCTAGCACAAAACACCGGTGTATCAATAGGCGCTTTGAGCCACTCCAGGTTTCTCTCCTGTGCATCCATCTCCCGCAATGGTTTTCATTAGCGTTAGATAGCGTACTTTGCTAACAGTTACTATTTTCGCAGCCAAATCTATTTTTATATTACTTCAAAAAGTCGCACGTAGAACCCTTCTAGCGTAGCAGTATCCACATCAAAGCGATCATGCGCAGCTATACACAGTAAAATTACATTCAAAAGACTCGGGGAAAATTCCACAGCGACAGTCACCCATGAACCATTTACGTACCAAAATGCAGCCTTCAGCAGTGTTAGCTAAGGCGAGGAACTAGTGTATCTTCAAAAATGAATAGTGTAGAGCCATTACGCAGCGTATATTCAATCAACTGTACCGATGAATGAATGAATTCTTTTGCATAGATTACACTTCTTTAGCATACTTACAATGTTAAATTTTCTACAATGCGGAAAACTACGTAGTTGGAGCAATTCAAAAGCTTTACAGTCTCGCGGTACGACCAGTTAGGCGAGAATTCAAGACGTTCTCTGCTAGAGAGCAGTATAGAGGCCTCTACTGTAATGCAAAGATGTGGATTTGATTGGCTCTGGCGTGTTGCTAGGGTCATTGTGTTCAAGCACTACGTGCTGCCGTATATATCGATGAGTGACACCGCAATAGCCGCTCCACTCTTTTCTTGAATAAGTGCAGGCTTCGTATGTACAACACAATAGAGGCAAGTTGCTGATGCATGATTGTTCTTCAGAAGTATTGACACTGTTATAAAGCACCCTTAAAGAATAGCCGTGTACAAATTATACTCAATATCTACGTACTATTTATATGGAGTATTCAGGCATAAGTAGTGTTTCATGATCATCAATCACTATTGTTTAACGCCGCAATATTTCTTGTACTTAAAGAGTATGAAATCGTCACGATAAATGCGATGCGGGTACTAAATTTGAGAATAAATGTTCAACTTCCGGAACGGCTTCTGGCAAATAGCGCTGTCACTTAGATTTGTATCTCAACCTCCAAGTTAATATTAGGAAACTGCTCAATGGCCTAATAATTGCTAGATCGGGCGAATTTGCGTAGCGCAACAAATTTGACATCAAAAATGACGCGTTTACTCTCTGTATAAAACGAACACTTAAAAAAGACAGGGTAGGCTGGTGCTTTGCTTTCCAGCTGCATTAAAGTGTCCGGCCCCAGGCAGCACAGAACGTTGGCCCAATGTTGGGGATATATCGGCAGTTCATGGCCCAAGAATGGCCCAGTTATGACAATGTACCGCCAATAATGGCTGAGCCAGCCAAATAGAACGGCGATGTTGGACCAGCATTGGCAACGTACGGCCAATAATGGCTGTGCAGCATAATAGAACGGCTATGTCGGACCAGCATTGACAATCTTCGCCAATAATGGCTGTGTCAGCCGAGTAGAATGGTGGTGTTGGACCAGCATTGACAACTTCCCGCCATTATTGGCCGTGGCAGCGTATAATAACGGCCACAATGAACCAAGTTGTACAATCAACAGCCAATATTGGCGGAGCCATGCAATTAGGCTGGCATTATTGGCCCGTCGTTCGAACGTTATTGCTGGCGTTATGAGCTGATATCTGCATCTGCTGCTTTTGGCGCTGTTCTGGTCCCACTTACGTTCGATTTTTCAAGTTCGAGAAATTAATATGCCGGGTGCATGAGTGATATATTTTTTGTCATTAAATCACGCTCACCTAGTTGATATGCATGATTGTTGATTGAAGTTGCGTGAGGTAGACTATTTTACTGATAAACATTTAACGAGATTGCCGCCTGTCCGACGTCCGATGCGGTGCTTTTGCAGATGAAAATCGTGCAGGTCTGTGCGATGAAGCAACCGCGGATGCCACTGCCGTACGTGACCCACATCGACGTGACCCGGCGGCGTTCGTTTCAACGCATCACGCCGGCGATGCCACGCCAAGCGCTTTCGATTTCGTGGATATCGGACGCAAAGCGTATCGTATCGTGTGTCCTGCTATGCTATCGCCACGACTGATTTGTTTTTTTCGCGTTCACAGAGCTGTACCAGTTAACGGCACACAAGTGCTTGACGTGTGAGACCTGGAGTGATCAGTTGCGTTACGGTGATTGAATCGTACAACACACGCATTTGCCGCAACCTGACACACGCACCGACGCTGGCATCCAGTATCGCATCGACCACACGAATTACCTACAACATTGCAGCGCGCGGTTGGTAAAGTGTGGTGGAGTGCGTGGGCGTCGGGCACCTTGTCTCTGTGGGTCGTCGCGCGTTACAATTTTGTTGTGGAGCGTTTTTTTGTTGATTATTTTGATTATATATATACATTGCCCTACTGTAGCCAAAGCATCAGCTAGCTTACGTAGTACGACGCGCAAAAAAAACATTTACGTGAGTTCATACGGGCTGATGCATAGAACACATAACACGGAGGCTAAATCGTTTATAAACAAGAAACACACACGCTTACGGCGTCGTGTTGTTATACCAAATACAGAACCACAGACCCCTCTCCGCGTCCTCCTTCCTGCTTTTCTTTTTTAGGTCTGTCAAAAGAAGAAAGTGCTCTGCACAGATATGGCAAGCTGGTTCCTGTACAGTAGAGATTTTTATTTCACACTCGCTGTCCTTTATCAATTTTCCGTTTAGTGGGGTGGCTAAGGCTAGCTGGTTGTCTTTCGAGAAATCAATGGACGTACACGTTACAAACCGGGAAATGTGTCAAAAATTGCTGTAATCTCCAGAACATGAGGAGGATCAATTGACAGCTGGTGTCAGTACTGGTCCTCACAACTGAAAGGCAATATCGATGACTAAATCTTAAGCTATGAGTGAGTGACTGTTTGCAGTACTGAAGACTTTTGCCTGTGTTGTCAGCAGCTGTGCAGTTTTTTTTATATTTGGCATGTGAGATCTTGCATTTCTTTCTCACAGTGTTCCTCAATATAGCTCAGTCATATTTTTATAGTTTCTTTTCTCTAGATTCAGTGCAGAATAGCAAACAGGATTGTTTTGATCAGCGAATAACTAGTTCATTTGTCTTAATTATCACATACTCTGTGTGCAATTTTGTGGTGTATGTGTCTTCAGGACGTCCTATAATCAGTGGGACAGTCAAACAGAACTAAAAGCTCAGTTGGCCAGAGTAGCTGGTGCATATCACTCTTCCCATATTTCATATCTTTGTGACTTATACTGCTCTACACACATGAAGTTCTCATTGAATTTTTTAATTTCATTTTCAAGTGGTATATGAAAATGTTTCCTCAAGGCTTTTCAAGCTGAAACAACCATTTTACTTTTAGTTTGACATGCAGATCAAAATATTTAGCTTATCTGTATTATTAACGGCTCAAATGGTCACGTGTATCAGAGAGGCAGTACAATGGATGAGCCACTGAAGGCACAAAAGTGCAAGGTGGGTGCTTCATAGTTAATGCTGTGGTGTAGCCAAGGAATGAGGCACTGGGCAAATGGCCCATCCTTGAAATTTTCAGCAATGCGGTTCCGAGAACCAAATAACACATACTCGACTTGCCAGCACTGAAGACGAAGGATGTCATACCCCTATCCCTTCACCACACAACGTTCCGCCTATATCACAGGTTATAAGTCCATGGCCCATGTTCAAGCATTTTGTCAAGGTTTATGCGACCTTGTGTTTTCAAATGGAAACATTTTTCTAAGAGAAACAAATATAACTTTTTAGCATATCAGTGGCGACATTTGTGTATGCAATTTGTTTATGCTAGCTGTGTCAACTTGAGGCCAGAATAGAGTAAAATACACAGTTAGTTAGATGAACTGAACCATCTCCCTAATCAGTATGTCCTGACTTAACCTCAGTCTAGTGCGCACAACCATAGCTCATCACTCTAGTGAAGGAACTGTTTTCTTTGATGGGTCGTTCAAATCGTGTTCTAAAACCAACGTCAAGTGTTGCTTTTCTTCTCCTGAAGTTAATGCAATCAAAAATCAATTGCACACCTATCAGGAGCTTATGATTTCATTCTTTTTATATCAAAATATATAAAACTTACATCAGAATGATGAAGTCTCTAATTTCTTAGGAATTCTAGTGGCTTGCTGAAGCTCACACAAAATAACCCATTATTTTCCTCCTTAGAGTGTAATATTCAGTGCCTGTGATTGTGCTATCTGAATTTGCCACATTTGTTGACAGTGCATTATAATTCACACTTGAAGAGCTATATTCTTAGCAAGTGTTAATAGTACTATTCACACGTGATTTGCAGCTAACTAAAAGAAGAAGCTTTGCCTGTCGAGCTAGTAATACATACTAAGGACATCAGCACAGCAAAGATACACCAGCCGCAACCAAGAAAGGGCACACCTGCAGTGATTAGTCCACATTTTTCATGTTTTCTGCTGTGCCTTATAAGGCTGGCTGAGTGAGCACTGCATGCAGTATCAGGAGGCTGCAGCGACGAAGTCCTACTTACAAAACACTCACCAGCTGAGAGGAGAAGTACTGACGTGCCAACCTTTCAAAACAGAATGCCGGAGAAAAGAGCGGCGATTAATTTTACAGTACATAAAAAGATACTAAGAGTTCGAAGTTGTAACGTTGCTGATCTTCTATCCAAGTAAAATAAGATAACATTGAGAACAGATACTGAAGGTACGCCAACAGGAAATGACAAAACAAGAACCAAAGGACGTTTTTCTTCATCACATGAACAGCCTTCAACTGATAAGGCGAGTAAGTAACTGACGAACAATGAGCGCGCGAGGGAGAGTGGTCACGCGAGGTCGTCAGCAGTCAAATGACACAGGCTGGAATCGGGGATGTTGCTAGGGTAGGCTCAGGGAGCCCACCCCCTCCCCCAATTTTGTTGTGTTAAGACCATGTGTTACGACTATGTTCCCAAGAGGAAACATAGTCATAACACAATGTCCAAGTTTCCCGCCTCTCTGTTCCTCCTGAAGGACCTCGCTTATCGTGGGTTCACCCCGGTATAAAGCAATCCTGGCGCCGATCTTGCCTAAAATATAATAAGAATAACAGAAAACTCCAAGCGAATGTTACCACCATACTTTGACTTCTTGCTTTGTGTGCAAACGAATCTAGCGAGAAGTTTGTGGAACACCAAAGAAAAGCACCACAGTCAACACCTACTAGTACCTGCTTTCATAATAGTACAAAGTACTGAAGAATCATGCAAAGAGCATTTCTATGAAGCAAAATATCATAAAGCAACGGGAGGCTGTGTGGTCCTGACTGAGACAACATGACAACAAAAAGAAAAACCTTTCAGGCATGTCAGCAGTTCATGCACAGCACTGAAGAGTCATGAAAACCTACCTTCGATGCCTTTCTTGCACAAGAAAATTCAAAGGAATGCACATTTATGGAGAAGAAAGTCATTACTCAAATCCGGCTCTTATGTACTGATGGGAGATACTTGTACCTGGATTCTTAACAATGGCTTCAGTACAGCTATTGAACATACCCTCAAAAGTGCTGACTGCAAGTGGACGAGACATGAAGGCAGACTAGAATGCGACACAATGAACACGTCAACCACCAACCATGAACTTATGCTAGAGTGGATGTTGCAAGAAATCTTGAACGCTGGGAACACTCAACGTTCCCAACCAAACTCTCGACCTCACAGACACGATAAGAATGTTCCGATGACCTGCTGTCCATCGCCATGATGTGAAACAGGGGCATATACACACACACAACTCATCTTTACGTGATTAAAATACTCTTGCTTCCAGGTTTATAGAAACCGTCTCACCAAATTTTTCTCTAATAAGCTCACAACCTCCCTCGTTGCTGGGAGTGTGTTCAAACTAAAGGAGACAGAGGGAACTGGTGGGGCTGCATGCAGATGGTGTTCTTCGAATCAATGAGGAATGGCCTGCATGGTCTTCTTTGACCACTTTTCATGCCTGAGCCATTTGTTATATTCACGTTGACATGTTAGTGTAGAAGTTGTGCCTAATGAAAGGCATGAAAGACATAAATATCAGTAAGAGAGGCATGTAAGCTTTGAGATGTCTTTTAATTATTGCAAATTTGAACTGTGTTAGAAATAAACAAACCAAACTGTTTCTCTATTGACACTGTGTATATTATAGATAAATATTTGTACTGTGTTTCTATTATTTTTCTACATCCAATGAGTGGATAAAGCCAGGCTTGCTTAAGCTAAAGTGAGGCTCGGAAGCTGATCAGAGAATGACAATGAACGTGCTTTCTTGTATAGCCCCTGTCAGAGTCGGCTCTCATGTACATTATTATCTATATTATTAAATGTATATAGATAGGGCTCACATTTTCTTCAATTTGTATGGCCTTTCTTAAAATCAAATGCTGTTCCTTGCTCCAAACAACTTCTTCAATGTGAAATTTGCCATCACTAGCTGTTCTCTTACTTGATTTGCCTTGAATGTGTGTTTGATTCAGTGAACTGCAGGAAAATTTGCTTCATTGACTTGCAGTGAGCAACAAATTCAGTTCATTGCACTAAAGCTGCCGAG
This sequence comes from Rhipicephalus microplus, assembly GCF_043290135.1. Lineage (NCBI taxonomy): Eukaryota > Metazoa > Arthropoda > Arachnida > Ixodida > Ixodidae > Rhipicephalus > Rhipicephalus microplus. The sequence continues at coordinate 1,732,339 of NW_027464593.1, forward strand.
AGTCTGAATAGTAGCATTATTACTGTGTGCTACAGTTGACTCAAAAATAACTACTTAGGAAGAAGATACATAACAATTTTGGCAACAGTGGAGTTGAAAAGAGCTCATACTAGTAGATTTTCACATAAACAAGTAGGGCAAGAACTACTATAACTAACTTTGAGATCCAGTAAGCTTTCTGGTTTTTAGATTGGCACAACAAAGGAGGAAAAAAGGCTTTTGAGTAACGTGCGCGAGCACAGGCTTCCTGAATTGTCTTGTGATGATGGTTTGAAAAAAAAGGGACAAATTGAGAAGGTACAGTCGAAATGAAAAACAATCATGCATCAGCTTTCTTTCAAATATACTGCAGGGTAAACACATTGTTCTCTTTTTTGTACAACTTTTTTTTTATTTTTGGTATTGCTGGTCAATTTTGCGTATTGTCATGTGGATGTATATATCTGTTCTGTAAACTTGAGTAAAAAAAAAAGAAACTTCAGTCGCAAATCGGCACTTGTGTTGCTGTGGCTCATTTGTTTTTAATCTTCTTCTATGTACTGTTCTAATATCATGAATCCATACCAACTTAATCTGTTAGTCCTATTCAAGATTTCTGGATAGCTGTATTACTAAACCGCATCAGAGTTATGACCAAGCATACCTCTCAAAATGTTTGGAGTATCGTTTGATGTACGACAGGGTTCACAGCATTGGTTACGTGAATATTATTTTGCTCTTCAGGGGCACATGCACGGTCTTAATCTTTAATTTTCGTAAATGTGGCTTTACAAGCTTCATTGCTTTTATGATATGAAAAAGTTAGAAAAGACAATTAAGCACGACTTACGACCACAAGCTTGTTGATCTACAAAAAAAAACAAAGTTGAGCTTAAGATGCAAGACCACACTATCTTTTATTCATATTGATTCAAAATTCAGGTATTTAGAATGGTGCCTACACGTTTTCAAGTGAGGCCTGGTGGCAGGAGTCAAACTCACAGCAAACATTAGATTACACTTTATTTTTCGTAGCACTTGAGCATAACGCGGGTTCGACTCCCGGCTGCGGTGGCTGCATTTTCGATGGAGGCGGAAATGTTGTAGGCCCGTGTACTCAGATTTGGGTGCACGTTTAAAGAACCCCAGGTGGTCAAAATTTACGGAGCCCTCCACTACGGCGTCTCTCATAATCAAATGGTGGTTTTGGGACGTTAAACCCCACAAATCAATCAATCACTTGAGCATAAGTACCAGGCAATGAAAAGTTGAAATTACAATCTCACTTTTTATTTGTGGCACTCCAGAACTAGCACATTTGTAAACCCATGCAAAGCATAAATTTACTGAATCATAAGATAAAATTACAGCTGTTATACAGTAATTTTTGTAGCCATCATAACTCAGGTGTCACAAATTCGATGGGGCATTTTTTTTCGCACATAAATTAACATTCCAGACATAACAAATGCCTAAAACACAGAAACAATATTTTCGCTTTGCCTGAAGAAATGACGCTGGTAAAGACTTTAGTAGCTAGATTGACTTGAGAACCAGTTAACGTGCAATTTTAATCATGGCATTATGAGGAATGTTTATTGATGTTACGTGAGTGGGATATTTTTGCTGTTTCAGGCCATTTGTGCACTGATGATGACTTCTGCATAGGAAGTGAATCATCTGTCTTGTTTTCATAAAACTTCACTAAAGGTTACTTGAGAGCAAGGTTTTTTAAAGTAGGCAGCCTGACACCAATCAGGGATGGTTAGCCCATATCATTTCATTATGCATGCGTGTACAAGAGTCTAGTTCACTGCTACCATATCTGCCTTCCAATGCGCTGTCACACAGCTATAGGTAGAAGCTTCTTTATGATGTAACTTAGACTAGATGTGTAGTCACTGGCAGGAAGTTGGGCTTAGTGTCGATCAGAGCGAAAGAACATGGTCACTGGGTAGACCTACAGTCACGCCTAAAGCAAGTTTTACAGTATTGCAACTAATGTCTGCCTTGAGTTTCAAGTATATACGTTTCACCAATTCTATTGCTCATTGGGAGGTAGAGCTTGGTGAAATACTGTCGGTCCATATCGGCTTTCTCTATTTGTTGGGACCAAGGATGACATGAGTAACGCAGCCAGCAGCTACAAAAGCAGAAGCAACAGCGCATGACCTAGAAATGTCTGGAGTAAGAATATATTCCACCCAACCCTGAACCATGCAATCAACACATGCCTAGCAGTTTGTATTTTGCAAGGCAGCAGTATAGTCAATGGCACAAAAGATCCTCAGAAACGTCGCTCAATCAAGTGGTTGGGCCTGCAAACCTATCCAGCAATGTCTCAATGTGATTGAATCTTGAAGTGCTCCAAAGCATTCAACACAGATGGTACGTAAACCCACGTGATTTCATGCACCTTCCTTTATCTGTTAGGGGAAGCCTTTGGATTTCCCGCGTATTTGGGCATAAAAGACAGTCTACTAATATGCCTAATTGTGCTTCCAAGTGGGCATAAATGGTCAGTTCTTGGGTCACAGAATGTGTTGAAGCTAATATGTTTCCTGTTACTGGCCAACGACCCTGCACCACTGAAAATCTAGCTGCGTCGGAGCTTATATTTCTTGCAGATGGCAGAATTCGTTGTCAAGTCAACCAGTCGCCAATTTTTAGTGTGTATATTTCTCTGGGACAGGTCAACATATTCTTTGGGCTATCTGACAGGGCATCAATGACAATGTTGATAGCTCCTATGATATGTTTCAGATATGTTTGACATCTGCTGCAGTTCATGAGAATACGAATGCAACGATTGTAACTGAGGGAGTGTAGCATGTACCGATAGAGATGTACTCACGTATTCTATGACAAAAAATCACGTAATTTCTTCCATGTAATAATGTAATCACATAAGCACTTACCATTTATGCCCACTTGTAAGCACAATTAGGTGTATCACCATTCGAGATTCTTTCACATACACCCAAGTACACAGGAGATCCAAATACTTTCCCAGGCAAATAACATAAGGTGTAGTATAGTATCAGGCACTTGTGCAACCAACCTGAGTAGATTCCTTTGCGGCACTTCAAGGTTCAGTCGCATTGTCACATTGCTAGATATGATTACAGGGCCAACCACATAATACAGTGACATTTTGAGGATCTTTTGGCTCCAGTCTCCACAAAAAATACTGTGATGCTGCTACGATAGTGGGCATAGGTTTTCAGGACATGCCAGGGAACTGATTGGCCGCCATATGTACTCCTTTGACGAGTTGTTGATCTAGCACAAATTGCATTCAAGATGTCGTACGATGATGCATTGTGGAACTCTCGTTTGATATTCAGGGAGTAGCATATACTGTCGCGCAAGCATCTGTTTATTCCCAAAAGTTTTTATGGAAGTTCTTGGTCTAAGGGAGCTCAATATAGTAGCATTTCTCTCTATCATTAGCACGAAGTGGAGGGAATATGTATAATGGCCTGGCACCATGGTACATATTGTTAGTATATTACGTAGTTCACAAAAATAAGATGAAGGAGCTTGTAGGTCTCATCAGCATCTAGTATTTGGAGATGGGAAGCTCTCAACACCTATAAATCTGCCTCGGTAGAGCTGAATACTGTATGCGGAGAACACGAGGATAGGACAGGTGAGCTTTTGAACATCAAATGCACACCTGCTTATGCTGACAAATGTGCCTTGTTCAGATGTTGGATTACAGAATTCAGATGTGAACTGTGCTCATCTGATGAACTCACAATGAGTAGGTTGTTGAGGCAAGCATGACAGAATTCAAGGCTGGGGAAAATGCAGAAATATATGTCTGGAATTTGTCATGCCACATGGCACATATAGAAGATCGGACACGATGAACGGTGTCACTATCAGTATATTATTTGAAATCTACACATCTTCCTAAAGGATTTGATGGTTCAACCACATGAACCCAATTTCGGAGGAAATTGCTGCATCATATATCTGTGACATCATATACGAATGTGAGGCGCTGGGTTAAAACAGCTAGGCTAAGTTGACTGTTGGTGCTATGCCGTCAGCATCCTGATTAAGACTTCAGCACCATTCGCAGAACACAGTCACGCCAACAGACAGCACACAATGGGCTGAGTGAAGTCGGCAAAATCTGTAACTATATGCGTAATTTGGTATGGCTGCCTCGAAAATTCTTTTGAATCGCAGCCCAATTGAGATAGTGCTTCTAATATAATTTATTCAGTACATCAATTTCATGGCTGAGTTGCCATATGAAGAATTATTTCTTCTTTATTTCTCTGTCATCAGAGCCCTGAGACTAGAGCTCTTTCTCAAATAGAACCATTCCATACTGATGTGGTGGCTCCGCAGTTTATTATGTGAAACAGTGATAGCGTAGTGTGCTATATTATCGTTGCAACGAAAAGAAGCAGGTACAATTGCTGTGCCTTAAAACACAAATAATAATCTGACCGATCGCTTCGCACCAATGCAGAGCTTTCCTTAGCGGTTAAGCTGTAAAAATGATGAAAATTAGGGCTCGTTTTGTGCACAATCGCCTTTAGTCCTCGTTATGTTTGCGATGTTTTGCTTATACGCTCGCTGTAGCATAATCAGGTACTTTTCCGGAGTAATGTTAGGACTAAGTTAATAGTGGACAGGCTTAGGTGGACTGTTATGGCTTTGCACATTGCTTACTAATAAAGCATGCACTTGTATACGCTTAGTTATTGTATTTTACGAGCTGCCGAATTGTGTTCACGCGGTCTGGCGTATGTCGCAATCAGAGCGAGGTGTATCCGAGATTAAAACTACACACACGTGTGACCATGCTGGGTCACGTATCAAGCAAGGGCGTAGCCAGTGTTTATTTCTAGGTGAAGCGTCGAACCCAAGGTGTGGCTGAACCGGTATAATTGTATTGAAATTTATAGTTTGAACCCAACCTTGTGGCACCGTCTAGCACCTTAGACTACCACTTAATTTAATTAGGATGAACATTGTGCGCTTCTTCGCCTCTTTACGGCTGTCATTCTCGCTTGGTATCTACCCGAATTCTCGCACGTACAACCGTGGCTTTTCACGCATGTCGAGTTCAAGACTAATGCAGCTGCATACCATCCGGAACTGCGGCATGATGAAATGAAATATAGGCTGCAATCGGATTAGCTGATGCTGGTTTTCGCAATTTTGCGAGGAATACTTGAGTTTTCTTTCTGATTCTTTGTAACGGTGTCTTTTGATCGTGACCAGACCTCTCATGTTGTCTTTGGCGCAGAATCACGCAAAAGTTTGGTGAAGACGTTAGCTAAATTACAGCCTGAGAGTCGGAAATTTCGATGCGCATATCGCGACCGTCTTATTCCCTCCGCTGTGATAGGTGTCCGTATGACACGCAACGCAAACTTAGCACAGTCGTAAGAAGTAGTACGCTTGTTTTGTTTACTATACAGACAGCTGGTGCTGTATAAAAGCTATCAATTGCATGCTACTTCAATAAAAATATTTCGTTTCACAGTATTTTGCGACAACCACGACCTCTGTTGTGATACCAGCTCGCCAAGTTGAGCGACAGTAGATTTTGACATTTGCTGGTTCACTACACCATCGCTGCCTTTCCGAGTTCTAAATATCACTTTTGTTAAGGAGGCTTGAAATCATTTTAGTTTTGTTGTGAATGAATACTTCCCTGGCCACATTTCTGGCGGTTTTGTCCAATTTCATCGACGCTGGCTTACCAAGACCTGGCAACACTGATTTTGTCAACCGGATTCTGGGCAGAAAAAAGAAAATTTCAGCGGCCTCAGCAACGCCAGCGACGAGCCAGATTACATTTGTGAGTATAAGTGGCTGTTCTTCTGTACGAGTGCCTTGTTGCTCATATCTGTAACGTGCATCTTAATCAACCACTCGCCGTAGTGTGCGAGTATTCGACGAGTAAGTAGGACAAACAATCACGGCTAATCGCATACGTGTGACCCGAGTCATCGATCTTTTTCCTTTCGATTCAAGGGTACATAGTAGAGTACAGGTAATATTTTATGTGCAACTTGTGTAAGCTTACCGCAACATGATGGGAGCCTATGTCGTCTGCCTATGTATGGGGTATCTTTTTGAAAAGTGCCTTCCTGTCACCAATGCTATTTTTATGGGCCTGGGTGTCTAACTTGTGCAGTGTATCGGCAGTGTGAGTTAAACAGTGCATACACGTAGCACATATCGCACCATTTTGCATAACCGCGTCTTTACAATGCACATCAAACAAGGCCAACTGCTGCAGTCTGCTGTGGGTTCAGCGTGGCCATTATGTGGAGTGTGGCCCATTGCAACTAGAGGAAGTTCTCTGTGTGGGAGGTTAGTACGCTAGACAAGGCTTGTGTAACTTGCTAGCTACACTAGATATAATGAGCAGCGACGTTTAAAAGCTTCGTGACATAAATACGAGTAAATAAAAGTGGCATCAACATTTATGTTAGTTATTTCGCAGCAAAGAAAGTTGTGGTGGTGATTATGTTATTACAAGCGGAGTTAGCTTGGCAGACAACAAAAGGAGGTCTGACTTTCTCGTTTTTTCTTGCTTTGCAAGCCAAACAATACCTTTCAGTTCGTTTTGAAAATTCACTCGTGGCGAGTCAGAAACAAAATATGAAATTTCAAGTAATAATTTATATGAATTCCAATGTTTGCCTTGTCTGTTAGCTTCGTGTGGTTTTCATAATTTAAAAGCCTCCCATTTCCCATCTAGTGATGCTGCTTCTGTCCACAAATTTGCCAAACTAAGTTTCCTGCACCATGCTAATAAAATCAATGTAGATTATGCCATACTGCACCAGAGTCCCATGTTTAACAGTGTGTATCAGTGGAAATGGCATTGCTGGTCTAAACATTTGCCGCTTGATTTCGAAACCACCAATCTCACAGCCATGCACCAAGGATTATTTTATTACCTGAACAGTGCTGGTGCTGGCACGCAATATGTGCTATACTGCATGCAGCCAGAAACCAGATGCAATATTTAACCACACAGAGGTGGAAATTCAGTTGTGGTGAAGAAGTTGTGCGCAAGTGCACAACAGCCATAAAGCTGTTAAAAATTTTTGAAACGGTGCTGTAATAGCGGAGGCAAATGCGTTTGATTATCTAAGCACAGTAATCACTCCTTTCATTCTTCTATTCACTACCCTCCGTTGGTACCTCTCCCGAAGCCGCTTTGCCCTTTTGCCAAGCACCTCTCCCAATCTTGCGCGGTATGCATCATCGATGACTTATTGCTCCAAACAATGTCTTGTTACGGTTGCCGTGGCTCCGCCCTCTGTCAACTTTGTGCTTGTTGGCGAATCGCTGTTGCTGTGCCAGCCGGTGCTTATACGAATAGTGTCGGTATGAACCCTGTAAAACGGACCACAGTACCTGATTTGCAAGCATGTGCATGCATGCGGGCATCACAACAAACGACGAGTGGCATGAACAGCTTCTTGTAGGCTAACAGGAAGTCATAGGTGCTTGCTTGACTAATTGCAGCATATTTATACTGCACATCAGATTCAACTTCTTGATGTCATGTGCCAGACCGAAAGGCCGGGGGGGATTGTTTCTTGAAACTTGTGGAGCACTGGCGACTTCTTGCGCTGCCACGTGGAGAATCACAGATCATGCAGTATTTTGCATATGATGCACGTGTTTACTTCGAACGTTTGAAAAATATTATAGGAGGTTGTTTAGGGGCCATTTAAATGGACCGGAGCACTCGCCGGTTTTTGAAATAAGGATTGCTTTAGTTATTTGCTATTTGCTATAATGAGGAACAATGCAGGATGGCTGAGAAGAGGCTATAGCGAGACACAGCTGGAGGCTAAGGAAGCTCTGTTACACCATTGCAAAGCGTAATTTACTAGAAATGGCCTATGTCGACGTGGGGGCTAATTTGTAAGTGTTTTATTTAGAATGGGAGGAGATAGAATGAAAGAACAAGAGGGATCAAAAAGCTTGTAGGCAAGCTAAGAGAATTCGGAAATGCTTTCAACACATGTAAAAATATAAAATGAATACAGCGCATCATCAATACTGGCACGTGTTGTTTTTCAAAGCTTGAGATTGCAGACCGGGACGACTTCAGCCAATTATTTGTGTCTTGAGTAGATGCAAGGTGGTGTTGCCATTTGGAGGAGTCATTTTGTTGTGATTTTCGCAGAAGAATTATGGTAAGTGGGGTGCAAAACAGGCTAATTCGATTCTTTGGGCTCAAGTGCTTCATTTCAATCGAATTCATGTTGTTCGAATGCCATTTTGGCTCCATTTTATTGACGCAATGCGGCCTCCACCCGTTATATGCACATTCCATGGCTATTCTCATGTCTAGATTATGAGAATAGCCTTGACCAATCTAGTGTAGCTTGATTTCATTCTTTTCTTTCATGTCTCCCTGCTCTAGATAGAATACTTACAAAATTGCCTCTCCAATTTATCGCACATCTAACTTTAAATGAAACTTTTCACTCCTTGTTTATATTTCAAATAAATAATGCTTTGCTGCTGTAGTCATCAACGTACGCTATATATAGCATTAACACACAAGTAAAATTTTTTAAACTTTGAAACTTCTGTGTGGCAAAAAAAATGAAAGGCGTATCCATTAAGTAGGTGCTGATTAGCTGGTATTACATTGAATACCCTTTCGGGGGGGCATGTGCTCGTAAACAGCACAGTGGGTGTAAAGTATTTGGGTTCACGTCATTACTTTCGGGGCTTATTTGCACCTTACAGTTTCACGCCATTTGCAGCAGGGCAGTTGTGTATCGCCTACTGAACATTTGGGAAACCGTCTTTGTGCATAAACAGTGGGAGCGCACCCACAGTTAAGGGTAACAGATTTGCCAGAACAGCATTTTTTCAGTTTTGAACAGTGTTGACACACTTCAGACATTCATTAACATGTTACGGCACACAAAGGTGGATACAAGATTTTTATGGAGGAGGATTACCATTTGGAATTGCATATTTACTCTTCTTGGGGTATAAAAATAATAATAACAGACGGAGGGTCACAGCATTTGCTTTTTCCTGATGAAATTGGCCGCCCCCTCTAAAAGAGCACATGGAATGCTTGAAAAATACACATAGTGAAGCAATACGTGCGCAAACCACACCACCAAATGTTACCTTATTAAACTCCACAATAAACAAGTAACTATACCCAACATGTTCAAAAACAACCATTCCATTAGATGAGAATCGAAGACATGCAGAAGCTGTGTGGCTAATATGTAATTGTTATCGCAATGTAATCGACAAAGTAATGCTGTAAACAGCAGCAAAGGCAAGCATGAGTAGCCGTGGTGCAACTTTGAAGCTCGTGCACAAGGCTGGTGTGTCTGTGCCTGCATTCACACGGTGCCAAAACCGTTTCATTCTGGCATGGCATGAAAGAGCGTGCTGTGATAAGTGCCTATGCTGTCCCACATCTGAATAGAACGGAGAACATGACCAGGCATTTAATTGTAAGCACCAAATTGAGCAGCAGACCTGGCCCTTCGCTTTAGCCACGCGGAAGTCAAATAACATAGAGGTTAATCTCCTTCAAATATTTTTTAGCATCCCAGTTTCCTCAGTCTGAGCAACATGGCACACGAAAATTTGTTGGCGTTGCCGTCCCTATCTGCCACCACACGTTAATATGGACATTACGCGCCTGCACAGGTGGAGCGCGCCGAGCCTTCAACATTGCAGAGATGCCCTCGGTGTCTGCTAGATGGCAGCAGATTCTACACAAGGTCCGTACAACGTTGTCGGGTTTTTCAAAAACACATCAGTTTTCCAATTATTTCTTTTCTTTAGCCTAGGAAGTGTTGTCGTCCTGCCATAATAACAAGTAATTCATTTTTTCTCATGCTGTTGACCTGATGTTTGCATTCCAAGGCTTGTTTAGGGCAGTGTGTTGGCTATCGCTTGGACACCAGTGCCAGTACAAGTGGCAAGTTCCAAACGTCTCGTAAGTGCTTTCTATTCATAGAAACCAGAAAGGCTGAAGTCTCAAAGTGACGCTTTCTTTAAGGGCTGAGCTCCTGGTAGTCACATGCTCTTTAAAATAGAGCAGTTTTTAGCGAACTAAAAGCACCTTAACCATATCTGTCTGTCAATCGGTCTGTGTAGTATCTATCTGATCGATCGATTTATTCTAGCCTATTAAGTTTGGGCGCTCTGTGATCGTCTGCTTAACTTGACACCCTAGGTCAGCAACTCACTTATGAGTTGACTTAGTCGAGACTCGCTCATACTAAATAAGCCATGTGCTTGAGTGAGTAAGGGTGAGTAATATTTTAGCGAGCTTGAGGCGGAGCGAGTCTGGTTCAAGAAAACTTTGGTGGGTTAGAATGAGCCCCAGGAGCGAGGTATGTATAAGTGAGTTTGAGTGAGCTCTAATTTTTTGCCAGCTAATGCTTGACATGAACCAAAACTTGCATGACAGGAAAGAGTATGTTACAAAAGGGTTTAAATCGGCAATTCACTGACATTTGGTTTCTATATTACACAAGAGGTTTATTTACACTACTTACAAATGCGTTTGAGAGCCAAGAATCTATGGTTGACTGTTTCCGAAAAGTCTCTTATCACTGTCTTTTCGACCACTGATTCACCCTGCACCGACCACTCTTGTCTTCCTCTATTGCTTGCTGCACCGTCCAGTGTACCAAGGGTCGGTCATGCAGTTTTCCTAACATATTGGGCGTGAGGCCCACCACCGGAGGCGCGAGTGCTGCAATCGCTGTGACGTGCATGGTTGCATCACGTGATCTCGCCTCGCACTGGCAAAGGAAAGCTGGCAGTTGTATGTGTGATTCTACCGTGACTTTGTAGTATCTCCATTTTCGAACAGCGTTGTTTTGCTCCGGCTTCATGTGTGCGGACTTCTGCAGACTACACAATCCGGAAAGACAGCAAAAGTTACCGGCGACATGCCACAGTGCGCTACATACGTGAGGGTACTCTCACGGCGGCTTGCAGTGCCGCTGCCTCCTCTCTCTTTTTGTGTTATGGTTGTTATTCAACTATGGGGTTAACATGAGCACCGACCATGAATGCTCGCATAAAAGCGGAACATTTAGCTTCTCGCACGGGAGCCTTGTCACAACTAATAATTAATGTGCGAACAGTCCAGTTATATATATTTCAAAATAGGATGTAGGTGTGTATATCTGGGGGAAGTTGCTGTCATTGTCATTACACTCTAGAATGTGCCCCGTTGTTGTCCGAATTGTGAGAGAGTCTAGATATAGCCCGGAAGTTCAATTCTTTTCCCTTTATCATGGTAATTGCACCTTATTCCAGTCTATTTTGTTGCTAGTTGCTTCTGTGTGCTCGGCCAGCACGTTGGACGCAACCTTTTTTCTTACATCATACATGTGCCGCTCCAGTTAGAGCAATTTTTCGCGCCAAGGTAACCTAACAGTAGCCTGTGCCACTCTCACCCTCCTCCCCGGCTCTCCTTCTCTATGTGTGTACTCGACCACACTGCTTTTTGTCCACCAGTAGTGCAGCCAGGGGGTGGCACACCAGACCCGTGCCTCTGCCCTACCAATATTTCCCTGTGGTATATAGGGGAGCAGAAAATAACGGTCTACCACATCTACTTGCCTTGCTGGGACCCATTCTAATCAAGGTGATGCCCTTTCAAAACAATTTCTTGCAAGGCCTCTGCCATCTGTGGCCTCACCTCACAGGGTTCTTTGCTTATACATTACGTCTGTAGGATGGGCCCATAGCCACTGTCACTTCCTTTCAATGCTGTTTTGATCTACAGGCGAAAACTTGGTAAGCTTCGAAAACTGATTTATTTTCTAAGAGCTGCCGTGAAATATCGCACAGTTCGTGAATAAAGCTTAAAAGAAAAAAAACTGGACACTCCCTATTTCATTGAAAGGTCTGAGCCCCCCCCCCCCCCTTTGTTTTGTCTTGAAGTTGCGTCGTTCCGGCCACGGTCCTGGCGATGGACATCTGCGGTACTTTCGCTAGGCAACGGGTGCACGCCGTTGTTACTTTACCTGGTCGAACGCGCCTTCGAGGGAGAGCCGAAGCGATACCTAACCCCACGATGGCGAAAAAAAAACAAGGTGGGAAGTTGGGGAAGGGGAGTTGTAGTGATTCGAAAATTTCTTGGCTAGGATTTCTAACCCGTGCAGGGAATCCTGAATAGGCCACCTTTGCCATTTTACACCGGTGCTTTATGGAAAAGCGTAATGAGATTTGGAAGGGGCTGTTATCCCTAGTCACGGGACACTGCACGTAATATTCACTTACTCATGCGTTTGTACGCTGCCTAATGATGAGTATCAGTGTAATCACTGATGTATAAATATGCTACTGGAAATAATTTGGAGCAGTGTATGACATTTCTGCTTCCCTAAAAAAAAACTAAATTGTGCACCAGTTTTGTTTTCTTCCACCACCCCTGCTCTTCGGTTTCAGATATCTCCCAAATTTCATGGTCGCAAGCTTGGCAGATCCATATTTAAATTGGCAGAGTCTGTCAAATAATTTTACAGGCACAGCAAATGCTAATATGGACTTTATCATTGTTGGCTCAGTGGGGCGGTTCAAAATACCACTTTCGTTGAAACAGCAGTGCTCATGTTTACACTGCACAATTTAGGTGATGTCGAATGGTTTATACATATTTTGTTTCTAAATGTAAGCTTTCTTATTTATACTGCTCAAAATGTGGTATCTAGTGATGAAAATTGAGCATCTTTTCCCCTGTAACCTGCTCAGAATTTACATTTTAGTGCTTCAAAAGTGATATTTTTCTGCTCCTAAAATTGCTCCAAGTTGTATTTCAGCTGTTGCACCCCTGACCTTGTTGAACAGTAGCTTTCAGTGACGTTGTGTTCAAAAGCTAACAAGTTTGATATTCGGACATTTTTTTCGCATTTTCTGCTGCCCCCATAATCAAACATGCACCTACCAGTCTGACCAATACAACTGTTGGCGCATGACTGAGGAATCTTGTACACTACTCCTGTAACACAAAAAATGGAGAAGCTTCAGTTTTTCTGACCACATTCACCTTTATTTTTGTTTTTGCCTTTGGCCCCGAGCTTAACAAGTGTGCTAGTGCTGCCCAGCTTCTTAAGAGTTGTACATACCACTGCCACATGATATCTGGATGCGACACAGTTAATTGTGCGCCATCTTGTGAACAAGTCTAACAAGTGTTGCGTATTTCATGTACTAATAAGAGCTTGTATCAATAAAGAACTTGAACGTAGGGCAGCAGGCTAAAGTGATTTTCATTATTTTTCTCGCGGGCTTCGCATTTGTTGAAATGTTTGATCCATCTTACCACCTTTTCGCAGGATGTAGTGACCACATAATCAGTCATAGTCAGGATGTAGTGACCACATCTGGAAACCCTGCCATTGGAAACCTCTGGATGTGAGCATAAACACTGCTCATTACCTTGTGCACACATGACTTGCACACAGCCTCCTGTACCAAAGATGCAGCCAATCCATCTTCGATCACTTTGGAATAAGCTAATGTGTAAGGCAGACGAGACTGTTGCGACCTGGGCCTGTACTGCCAACACCCATGCATTGGTAAGGAGTGAGACAGCTGCTCATATTGCGCATTTTTGATACATTTCTGTTTTTTGCGCCAAGCTGCTCTAAAAGCATAGTAATCAAGAAAATTGCACCGAACTGCTCCAAAACAGCCTCGAAAGCTAGAATTTTGATGCCGACTTCAGCTTCAGTGAGAAAAAAAACGACGAGTTTGACTAATAAGATGCATTCAATTGTGTTTTTTTTTACTTTCCACATTTCGGGTAACAAAGGCCCCCATGGTGCCACCATAATCTTTAAACTTTAGCAAATATGCGTGACTCACAAAAATGTGCTGCCGTGCATCAAGCTAGCTGCTTCTACTTGCTAGGCTATGTGTTCTAGCGCCACTGTCGGCTAGCGAAAACCACCGACTTTGGTGGCAAGCATAGCGGGGTTGACTCTCAGGTTCTCTGTCGTGCATAGCGCATTCCAGGCACTGTGGCTTTCATGTCGTCAGTGCTGCATGTGGTCACCTACGAGTACGCGTTTGCTGTGAGCGAGTAACTGTAAACGCGGAGTTATTTTTTTCCTGCATTCAACGCGTCTCCCGGATGCTCTGGCACGTACACATGGGTTCTCAAAATGGGTTCCGTGAGCGAAAGAATGTGTGCAACCTATTCCTGGTTTACACTCATTAGCTACTAATTTATTTAGACAGGCGAGAGTTCTCATTGCATTTTATATTTAAAAAAGCCATCGAAAGTGAAATCCGCACATCAATGTTAGCAGGTAGAGAGAAACACTTGGTTACATGCGAAGCCGCGGTGACAATACGAGTGTTCAAACCATTGTAAACAATATTAACGGGCACCTTGGTGCTTCATTCGTGACTCCTTACACATCGGCAATCACTTGAAACAGTTTTCAATAATGGCAATTTGCCACTGCTTCGTTTTGTAATCGAAACTCGCAAAAAGTGCTTAAACAGGTGTCGCTGCATGCGTGCCGGCCTTGGGCTACACGAACTTTTGGCTTATGTCAATCAGTGTTTGGGTCGGTGGCAGTGTGACTTCGTTTTCTTTCTTTTCTCCTTTTTTTGCAATAAAACCCGCCTCTCTACATTCAGCGTTTTGTTTGCGTGGACAGGGATTTTTTCACCTGTGGTGCGCGAACACTTCACGCGAGTCACGGAACGGCGCGGGCAGCAATCGCAAGCCGATGTATTGTCGGGAGTTCTTCATCGACGGTGATGACTTATAGATATTGAAAAAAATATCAACACTGGCCAACCTGTGCTATAATAATAGCGCGTGGTTGCTCATGTGGAGAAACGTTATCAGTATCACTCGCTTATCACTTAGGGCCATATGCACATGCTTTACGAGATAGTGTATGCGGCAAGACTTTTCGGATCTCGCGCTGCAATCTTGGAGCTGGTCCTGCATGAGGTGACCGCAAACGGCAGTGCAGCATGCTTTTGTTTTTTATAGGTCTTGACGCTATCATGTCAGGCTTTTTATTAAACGAACGACCACTCTTACGTCACTGAGATTCTTGTGCAATCACAATTATTTAATTTCTTTTCGAGTGTGATGTGTTCTTTTTTAATGTCTCCGTGGAACCTAGCTTTCAACAAAACCTTTTTAGATATTATTTTACGTATTACGAGGGCTAGATAGGTCACGTGTGTTGTATGTAAAAAAGTAGTGCAGTTCATACCTAGCGATTATCTGTTCAAAAACTTCCTTCAAAATCTATTTCAGTGTAATGTGTATTATAAGCAAATTAAACTATGCACTGGTGCCCCCACGTTGCTAAACATGGGTATTTTTAAGCTCCCAGGACAGCTTAGTAAAGGCTGCTAACTACTCCAAAATTCAAATTTCGCTGCTCCAGAAACTGCTCCCAATTTAGTTTCAGCTGTTTCACCCCGGTTTGAGTAAAGCGTTAGCCTTAGGTCTAAAACTGAAGGTTTTAGTTCCTGCGGCAGTTTTGTCGTTAGGTGAAGTACGCTTCCATTCTCTAAAGAGACAATAAAGAGCAAAACAATTTTTTGCATATTAGTACTTCTAATTTCACTATTCGACAAACACTTCTCTTGCGGCGACATGATGCTCAGCAACGGATAAAATATGCAAGAAGAAAATTTGGGTGGAGATTTCACTGAGATTGCCGTGCCAAAACAGTGACGTACGAAATATTGAAGGCGTCTACTGGGGGAGTTCCACATAGCTTCTACTCAATAAAAATGAAGTACATTGTGTTCAGTGGGTGCTAGACCTAGCATACAATGGTTGGAAAATTTCATTGGGCCATTGTCGTGAAAATACGAAAAAGACACTTTGAAATTTGCTACGCGATGCTCAAATGCAGGGTGCAACAGCTGCGCCGATTGCGTCCACTTGATAAAATTCCTCATTTGTTCGCCGAGCTGTGCCAAAAGCATAATATTTACCGAAATTGCGCCACGCTGCGCCAAAATACCCGACCAGCCTCAATATTTTCTCGTTTGCCCTAACTTTAGCGAGAAATGGAGACCCCTTTAGCCATTTCTAGTTTGCATCATCAATCAATGCGGGCAGACCCTAACCATAAACCGCAGTGTAAGACAGCTGCTTATTAGCTCAAGACACTCGCGAAACTCTATCAACCAGATGAAGTTACAACGCTGCGTGCCTGTCGGTCTGCTTACCGCAGCGGATATATTTACCGGCGGGACGACGCAACTACAACACAAAAGATGTGTTGCTGTAGTAAGGAACACTTTGTTGGAAATATGAATTTTCTAGTCAGCAAGTGCTGCCATGGCATGTTAGGATCCATTAGGAACTAAAGCTGGAAGTGTACAAACTCTCAGCACATCGAGCTTGTACACTACCAGCTTTAGTTCATGCCGTGACGTCTGTTGCCATAGCAACACCACATGCGATAGATATCCGGAACCATTGCGAGACCAACTGGCGGGTTGGTCTCGCAATGGTTTGACCACATTACTTTATCTGGTCAAACGCGCCTTGCAAGCAAGCAGAAAAGTTGTGCCCTAAACCTAACTCCTTCATGAAAAAAAAAAATGAAGGAAGGGGGGGGGGGGGAGTTGTGGTTCTAAAATTTCTTGGTCTTGTTCTATCCTGTGCAGAAACACCGCTTAAGCCACCTTCGCCATAGTACATGGGTGGCGTGCGAAAAAGCGTTATAATATTTAGAAGGGGCTTATAGTTGTAGTCTCTAGACACTGCACAGTTTGTTCAATGACTGATGTATGTATATGCCACATATTTGTGAGTAGGAAAAGTTACTGGCGAAATTATTTGGAGTACAATGTGACATCTCAACAGCTGTAAAAAATAGTTTTTTTTTCAGTTTTAGGAATCTCATGTTCACCGTCTTGGGAAATCCACATTTGAATTCTCAAACAGTTTGACAGGCCTGGTGACTTCTAATGTGGACCTCATGATTGTTTGCTGAGTGGGGTGATTAAAGAAAATACTACTTTGTTGAAATAGGAGTGCTCATATTCACTGTGCATGATTTAGAGAATGGTAAATGGCTTGCATATATGTATATATATATATATATATATATATATATATATATATATATATATATATATATATATATAAATCTGAGCCTTCTTTCTCAAGCTGCTCGAAATTTGGTCTTTCGTGGTAAAAAATCAATGTTTTTTTGCTTGTAACCTGCTCCAAATTAGAGTTTTAGTGCTTCAAAAGTAACATTTTGCTGCTTTGAAAATTGCTCTAAATTCTAGTTTAGCGGTCACACCCTGGGAAATGTCTAAGCACGAAATTTAATATTAAAATTTTTACCTTGATTTTTATTCATCATTAATGAATTGATGACGCTGAAACTTGTAGCATTAGAGTTCTCAGACCACAGTTTGTTCATCTAAGTCAAGCAATTGTTTCTCTTTATTGTCCCGACTACATCTACCTGCGGCCGGTCTGAAGGCGCACGCTCGCTTTCTTTGCGGCCTGTGTACAGGAAGGAGGTTGTGCTTCTACCTATTGCCGCAATCTTCTTCCAAACTAACTCGCCGCCGTCCATTTGAAAAAAAGGCTAGCACACTCAAATGATGCTCAGGTTTATTTCTACTGTTGCACTTCCTGGTGGTACCAATGCAATGAAAACCTGGTAGGAAGCATATGTGACACCTCTTTCTGATACTTCAAGACAGGAGCAAATTTTGATCCATTCTGCACGCATGTACCATTGTGCGTCGGGTTCAGAAGGCTCGGCCACAAGATTCGTCACAAACTGGAAGAGGAAATGACAGACAACATAATCTTTTTTTTCTTAGAAAAATAGCTTTGGGAACGTTTACTTCGAATTCATATGCAGGCAGTCAGTGCCCATGATAATGATAAATTTTGCACATTCTTGTTCAAGGTATCAAATTTCGTGCTTATTGAAAAAACTACTACAAAAAGGTGAAAGTAAAAGTATAAGAGGGATGGTCACTATTTTTCACAAGTAGGTCTGAATAGCACTCACAATAGAAAGAGTAATAGCAGTAGTAATAAGAATGTCAATAAAAATAATAATTGTTCATAATGAAAACACAAAAAATAGAGACATGAAAGAGCATGTAGTGGTGCACTTTTGGAAAGTAGATTTAGTAAAAAAAAAACCCAAGCCCGCACAATCCCAGATGCAATCTTGAGTGCCAATGAAAAAATGTGAAACATTTTCATGTGCAATAAGGCTCGCCAGAGACGCACGGGAACAATATAATGTTACAGAATCAGAAAACGTCCTCATTAGTACTAATATATTTCCATTGCGCCTGAAGAAAAAAAAGCACTGTTGGCATAAATTTGTTGTGATGATTTTAGCTGAAATAGCTACATTGTTTCTAACTAGAAATGCTTTTGTGTGGGCTTGTAAACGAAGCGAGACGGCATGTCATTTCGTTCCGTTAACATTTTTATGCAATAACTAGAAGAATCTGGAGAAACTTTTCAGAAGTAATTAGCGCCGACGCTTTTGCGTGACTCTTGTCCACACTTTCCGAACAGGCTAGCAGCAGTGAATCTTCATTGTATTGCTCAAAAATCAACTGTTATTGTCAAGAATTTTTATTCGAGGAAGTTAGTTCACTGATATGTTTATGAAAGACGCCATAGTAGAATGCTCTGGGAATTTTGACCATGTGGAGTTCTTTAACGTGCATCTAAGTAATAAATCCAACCACACGAGCCTCAAGCATTTTCGGATTCAGCAAATAGAATGTGTTCGAGCCTTAAAAAAATAGTTTGTGTCGTTGAGCGTGCGTATTCATTAACCAATGCATGCGTGCCAAAAAATGCAGGCTGTGCAACACACACCTCTACTACTCTCACTGCTTCGCACAAATTGAAAAGTAATTGGCGCGAGAAAGTGGCCGAGGACAGCTGATTTACAAAGCAGTGCGTATGCGGCGAAATGCGTTTTTAAGAGTTGGCTCTCGACGCCATCATGCGGAGTGCACTGACAGTGTAAAACAACAACTATATTTTACTCGTGGCGGCTGCTTTGGCCATAAAAGCACGGAGCGAGTGAGCACCTATATACCGGCTGTGATCTACCATTCATGTTATATTGCTCCCTTCACAATTTATCAGGTAATCGTACATGTAACAAAATACATACTGCCAAACCATCTGGTATTGCTGTCTCGATTCATCTTGTTGGCATCACTTAAAGGAGTACTGAGACAAATTTCAATATTTAGGAATTGTTCTATAGAAGACGATTGGTTTCAAGAAGATAACTTGTGTTGCGTGGGAAAGCATCGCATATGTTTTTAAAACCTCTACCTTTAAAAGACACTATCAATTTCGATATCAAGTGGGTGGCTTCTCCGTGATACGACAAGGCAGTGTGACGTTGCAGGAACTTGGCAATTCGCTACGTACTAATGGCAGAAAAGTGATCTGCTCGTGGTACATATAAACCATGAGTGCATTGTCCCTATTGACCATGACAGTAATTTCTGTGATTCAGGCTGCATGGAAACTCCGTTTGCAAACTCGGAGAAACCTTGTTGACTCGTCACGATAATGTCCACTCCATTGCTTCCCAATACTCTGGAAACAAAAACTTTAAAATCAAAGTAACTATTTCATGCACGCTGGCTGGATATTGTGTGGCAAGTGATAATACTACTTGCATACCGAGGAAACAAAAATGTCCTTTTTGCGATGTCTCAAAATTATCTCGGTACACCTTTTAAAGACACTAAAACAAAAAACTTTTTTCGCGTATTAGTCAAGTACAATTTCTCAATCCAGGAAATACCACCCTTACCACGAAACGATGCTTGGTAAGTGAGATAACGCCCGAAAAGAAAATGTGGGTGGAGATGCTGACTTGATCTTCTCGCACGAAACCAGGTGACATCACAAAATTTAAACACCTGTACTGGGTCTTATGTATATATTAATTCGTCAAAATTAAGTGCACTGTTATCTGTAGGTGTGATGAACCTAAGATACGGAGTTCCAGGAATATTCATCAAGCAAATGTTGCAAAATACAATTCATTTTAAAAATTTTAGCATCACAAAATACAAATAAACTTCATCCCTAATTTTCTCCGCTGATAATGAACTTGTGGCATGAGAGGTCTCGGTGTGCAGCGTGTTTAAACTGAGACATTGGTTCTCTTTAGTGTACCATTAAGAAAATATTGCCAACTGCTGGTGCAACACGAGTCACTGGAAACACTGTTTTGAAGCAATATTTCATTTTATTCAAGTAAAATATCAGAGGTTCACTGGCATTTTAGTCCTATCACTTCATTGAACTCGGACTTGTCGTTTACCTCGTGTTCTAGCGACTTAACAGCAGTGATGAGTTCTTTTTGGGGCATGGCATAGCATTACTATGATCCCTTTCTTGTGCCCGATTCTGGGGCTATCGTGATATTTCTGCGGCAGAATGATCCGAAGACATGCCGTGAATTTAGCTTAGATGTCGAAGACCTGTACTACCATGAAATTGGGTTACTTTGTGACAGATGCACGTTTTTTTTCCTTGCTGGATAATCGTCCATATAAAGGCGAATGAAGAATGGCAGAATGTTTAAAAACATTCCCTCGCACTACGGAGTGTTTTACTGATCCCAATTTTCAATACAAACGGCTCTATTGAGGTGGGTAGGTGAGGTGGGGCAAATGACTCTACATCGTGTGGGCAGCTTTGTGACAACGTTGTTTTTGGCTGAATATGATTGAGAAAAAAAGGCTAGCACAAAGTTACACAATAAAAAGTTCATTTGAGTTATCTACAACTGGTTTCTGTTTTAGCAACCTCACAGTTGTATGAAAATTTATTCATATATGTACCTCCTCAATCAAGATGTTTTACCTCAAAGATACCTTGTTTGTCTAGTGGATTCAATTGAGTACAAAATTGCGTCTTCACATCCGGTCATTTCCAGTTCTTTAGAGTCCTCCCCATAGTGCTGATGATGTGCCTATCAGGTTTCACTTCTGTCGCTCAAAGTTTGCTATGTCGAAGTTATACTTCTCGAAGGTTTTTTCTCCGAAACTCGTACCATCGAATCATAAACGTTGCTAGTATAGGAAACCAGCGCTGGAGTTTCCATGGCCACACTGGCGGTGAGAGCACGCACTTCTCAGCTGCTCCCGCAGACGAGTGACGGCTGGTAGAGGAATGCTGGCGCACATCGCCGTAACGAAGCCAAAGAAGTGGCTACTTAAGCAGGTTGGTATTGCATTTTTTGAGATAAATATACTTCCTTAGTGCGCAGAGAATGTTTCAGAGGGAAGATATAGCAGAAAAATAGGACAGAGCGCACACTTACAGCCAATGTTATTGCACAAACGGCGGGAATATATATACGCGGTCAAGAGAGCGAGAAGATAACACATAGAAGAAAGGACAAATGATGGCGCATGCGCCAGAACACCTTTTTCCAATCCTAAAATGACAATTTAATTGAAAATAAACCTGTCAATCTGTCGAATAGTGAATACAGGTATCTTCTTCAGTTAAGTTGTCATTTTAAGACTGGAATAAAATGATCTGGTGCATGCGCCATCATTCGTCCTTTCTTCTGTGCGTGATCTCCCCGCCCTCTTGACCGTATATATATTCCCGCCATCTGTGCAATAAAAGTGGCTGTAAGGGCACGCTCTGTTCTATCTCTCTGCTATATCTTCCTCCTGAAACGTTCCCTCCGCACTAAAGAAATATATTTCTCTAAAAAAAACGAAAGGGCGCTGGCGGTACTGCTGCGTAATCAAGTGCAAAGGTATGTAAAAAGGAGGACGTGTAGAGGAAAGGGAGAACGTAGAAAGAGGAAGCAGCGTTGCATGCAAGCGGTCAGCTGAGCGAAATTCTGCTCTTGCTCTCCTTTCTAGTGGTGTCGGGCTCGTTTCTAAACTGGATGGCACGTGTCTGCTATATTTATTCGATAGTGAAGACAGCCACCAGTGGAAGCCGGGGCGAAACAGTCGAGTTTAAATGATGTTTTGTTGGAAATAAAACGAGCATATTATGCAACAAACGGCATTGTAAACCTTTTTTTAATCTGGCCCGCTGAGCGTTGAAGAGTGAACTTCAAGACTAACAAAGTTTTCATGCGTCCGTCCATTTGACCATCACCACCAAACTTTATCTGGTAGCACTGCGTGTAGTGAATGAAACGATAGGCAGGTAGTTTTTTTTTTTTGTAAACGGTTGCGTGTAAAGGAAAGGGGAACTGCCCACAACACTTGTGCAGGGCCACAATCATACGCCTCTGGGCAGTTTAAAAGATACTCTCGCGGTGAAAAGTCGATGCCTAAGTGCTTCTGCTTAACTTAATTTGTGCAAAAGACAGGGTTCTTGTTACAAAGGAGCAGGTTACTCAAAGCTTAGCTTTATGGGGCCAGCCAATTAGGTAAGCGTTTTTCTCACTTGCTGCCGTGGCTAAGTAACATCGGAATTTCTGCATTGCTAGAGAAGTGTAAAATGTCTTCGATGTTTACTTGTTCTTTAGTTCAGCTAACACGCAGTTTAAGTTTATTCCACTTGCCTGTGTCGGCCTAAAATGAACATGTCTGTTCAACATCGATAATTGCTAGGCTTTAATGTGCCAACAAGATATTCTTAGGTACGCTGTAGTGTGCGTACCAAGATTGTGACCGCTTAGGGTTCATTAATGCGCACATATCTTTTGGTTCACGGGTGTTCTTTTCATATTTCGTCCCCATCTAAATGCAGCCATTATGGTCGGAAATCCATCCCGCGCTATCAAGCATACGACCGCGACACCACTCGTGCTATGCTGTCACAGTTGTTTGCCTGATCAACGTCAACGTACATGCATACCACAGACAGGGTGCACATATGCCGCCAGAAAAAGTGATGCCGCAGCCACTACTTATTTGCTTTTTTTTACTATAGAAGTGCGCAGTGTAGTATCGTCGCCTCACGGGAATATAAGCCAGTACTGTACTACCATAGCACAAAATCCCAATTAGACAATGATGACGAGGAAGTTGCCATCACTGCACAACACTCTCTTCGATGCCACATGCATAGATGCAGTCCGCTTTGCAGAACTTCTCTCTGTTTTCAAGTGCTATTTATGTGAGCGTAGCCTTCAGACAGTTTTTTTAAACCTCAGTACAGTATTACTGGCGCAATGGCTTTTAGAGCTGTTCGTTCCAAAATGAAGCACAGCAGCGCCACAAGTACGTGCTCTCCCTGCAGCCGGTCCGCATATGGCTGAATTGTGTCGCGAGTTTCTGTCAAGTACTGCTTTTTGGTGAGCTACCTATCCAGTCCTGGTCTCCTATAAAACGAAGGCTTCGGGTCAATGCAAGTCTCCAAAAGCACATGAAATTTTAGAGGTTTATTTAATGCGAAAAGAACAACATAAGAAACCACATCAGCACTTCTTTTATAGTCTTTGGAGATATCATTTTAAAATTGATACAGAAGTCTTGCAATTATCCACAAGTGACAGTGCTTAAATTGGGTTAGCATAGATTCTTTCATCTTGTGTTGTCTATTTGGTGGTCTGTCGCCTCTTGTGCAGTATTAGCTGACATGTGCCGAAGAATAATCCAGAGTTGAAAGTTCGTGCGGTCGTGTGTCTTGTCCTGTTATAAATTTTTACAGCCCTATCGCTGCAGACCAGTTAACCTGGCTTGCAACCTTGTAGGTCATATGTAGAAATCATGAAAGGCCTGGTGTTTATTTGTAAATTAGTCCCACGAGCTTGTTTTAATTCATTTTATTTGAAACCTATTCCTGCATATTTTGGTCTGTTGCAGATTTTTTTGCACAATGACTATTAAAGTATTTGTTCATTTCTTTTCATAATGGCCACATGGCATTTGATTTGGATAGTACATTATAATATCTGCTGTAATTGTTTTTCATTGTGTTCGCTTGCATATATGTTATACTGCAGTGCTTAGAACTTATTTTGAGGTGTTTATTTCTATTCACGTATGCAGGTGTCTGAAAAAGCTCAGCGTTTCATCAAGACGTGGCTGTCAAAGTTTGTTGGCCTCGATGGAGGTTAGGAAAGGAACTTCACTGATGTGTTCATAGATTTGCAGCCCCGTCGCTGCTGCCCTTCAGAGCAGGGATCTGCGACAGCCTGTGATGGATGGTTTTCTGCCCAATCGCTGCTTGCAGAACCCTGGGTAGCCCACTGTCATTGCCTCATCTCCTGCTTAAGCCTCTGAATCATCGCCCAACCTCTGCTGCCCTGGTCAGCCCTATGCCTATAGAGCCTTGTTGAACTCGCCTCCTAGTTTGGGCTGCATTACTGAACTGCCGTAACTTGAAAAGCCAAACTGAAACATAAATGGTTTGACTTGATATACTTAGAAATAAAGTTACAAAAGTTGTGTTCTGGTATTCTTATTTATAGATTGCTTGTGTGCTGAATATTTGCACGGAGCAGTTATTTTAGTTAATGTTTTTTAGCTAATACTTGATAGAACAGCCTATGTTACATTTTCTCGCAAATCTGAGGAAGAATGTATGAAGAAAACTGGAGAGTAATTAGAATTGTGCAGTTCTATGCTCTACATGTGGGGAGGGTAATAGGCAATGCAAGAACAAAGGCAAAAATGGTCGATTTAGTGGAATCATGTAGTGCTTCTACACAAGTCATCCAGTGGTCAGTCGCCTTGACGTATACTACACCGCGAAGCTCGTACGGGGCTGCTATAAGCTGCTAGAGGAAGTTCTTGGGGCGTAATGTAAAGTCCACCGGCTAAAAAGTGCCAGTTGTAAAAAGCCATATTATTAACGGTGGAAAATTGGCAAGCCAATGGTAGTGTAGCGGCCGGAAATGTCGGCTGCCGGAGGCAGCGAGAAAGGAGACGTGAAGCAGGTTTGGAGTTGCAGGGCAAGACTGTTTATTTCCACTCCGTGCGAGTGACGAGAGCTCCCCTCGACGAGGGAGAGAATGAGGCACCCCCGCGTTCTTCTACAAGAAAGAGGAAAAGGGGGCCACCGAGCGAGCAGGCGTAGCATGCCGCCGGTCTAATCCCCGGAGCCGGCCCCGACAACACGTTGTTCCCCGAACACGGAGGAGGTGGAGCTGGCGCCGCGAGTAGGCGCGCTGTCGACGGCCGGCTGCAGACGGGATAGAAAAGAATGCGGTGGTGCTTAGCAGCTTCCGCTACAAAGGCTCCCCCCCTAGATTGCGGAGCTTTTAAAGAAGGACAGCAGTTACGGGCTGAAAGTGAAAGGTCACAGTCCAATGGTTAGCACTGAAATCGTACGTGAGAGGCTGCTTGAATGGAAACTTCAATATGAGCAGGCTTGGCGCGGTCAACGGCGACGACTTTTCGTTTCCCCCGCACGTCGATTGCGATGGTTTTGTTAGTACGTCCCAAAACTTTGAATGGGCCATCGTACGGCGGAGTAAGGGGCGGCTTCGTTGCGTCGTGTCGCACGAACACATGGGTAGCAGAGTCCATGTCAGGAAAAGTGAAAACTTTCCTGTTGCGGGCGATGCGAGGTGCTGTTGGCCTGAGTTGCGCGAGCCATGCGCGCAGCTTCTCGATGTGATCGGAGGCTGTTGGGGCGGAAGGTGTCTGGTCGGAGAAGAATTCTCCCGGGAGGCGCACTGTTGAGCCGTAGACCATTTCCGCTGGCTGAACGGCCGCTACAGTAGCCAATATTCGTCGTAAAGCGAATGATGGCGTAATAACGGCATTTCATTGGCTACGAAATGGCCCGAGAATGATCCTATGCTGGATGTATGTTGGCAACTACGTCGGTGAAAGGACGGGCATTCATTGGCATGTGTAGAGTGAGCCGGCGTCGGCTAGATATCGACAAATGCAGCGGCAGAACGTCGGCCCCGGGTTGGCTTGAACATCGGTACTACATCGGAAGAAGTTGCACTTTGCCGATTTGCCAACCTTGGACCAATATTACAGCCGACGTTAGCCAATACCGGTCCAAGATCGGTCCAACACCGGTGTGCTGCCTGGGGCAAAGCCCCCAATCCATGTAACAGTGGTACCAAACAAATCAGTCATTCCTGGGTTCATCCGTCAACGACACGCCACAGTGTTCAGGGGTTGTGGCAATTACAGCGCAGAAATCTGGCTTTTGTTATACAGTGGGGTGAGTCACTTTCTCTATGGGACGATTGTTGTGAACTCAGCTGCGTTAACCTCTACCTCACAGGTCAGTGCTAGCTCACGCGTAAGTTGAGCTATAAGTTCATATACCTGAGCTTTTGAACATTGTCTCATTTAGGCGGTCAGCTAAGGGAAATGGGGACACTACAACTCACTCAAAAAATAACTTGGTTAAGCGATTTTTTTTCTTTTCTGGGTTCTACGTTTCTGGATAGATGCCTTGTGTATGGTATGATAAGGTGTATGATTGGCGCACCAATTGAGATTTTGAGACGCATACTGTGCTAATATACTCCGTAGCCCCATCCTACTGAAGCTTCGTACCAAACAAAATTTGCACAACCATTCTTGAAAGTGCAGTGATACTTTTACAAACAGCATTAGTTATCGTAGACATTTCCAAGTACGTCAATACAATGCGACTGAATGTTATAAGGGTTAACAAACGACGAGCAGTCAAGACGACGAATAGAGCCACGCACAGCTGTTTTGTCTTTTGATTTATGTACCCTGTGCATTAAAAGAGAAAAAAATTGGCATATGCAACGGGCAGCGCAATAACTTTCAAAGTTCCCATGGGCTCGGCCAATGACCCATAATCCTTTTTTACGACAAAGACCGATCATCCAGTCTATCTGGAGCGGCAGTCAGTTCTTGTTTTGGCGCGTTGAAATGGGTGCATTCACATAGAAGGTGTGCTATGGTTTTTCGCTGTTTCAGTAGGTGCATGTAGAAGAGCTGGTCGTTCCAATGAGATAAGAGTATGCGTTCGTGAAGACCACTCCAAGTTACAGGCGGCATGGAAGAGTCTCCTCAGCTTGAGATATCCCTGAGGGAAGTCGAAGCTGCAGATTGGGATCCAAGTTATGTAGGCGCGTGTTTGTAATTTCTGTCGAGTTCCACTGTTTCACCAACAAGCCTACATCGCAACTCTTGTTCACTGTACCAGTTTGAGACCGGGTGAAAGTGAACGAAGTCTTGTAGCTGCGTCGGTTCTTTAGAACGGGATGGCTGTGTATCGGGTACCGTCGTGTGGAGATCTAGCGGCCTCATCTGCGCGGTCATTGCCATATATACTGCAATGACCTGGTATCCACTGATACACTAAGCTGTGCTCTTTCTCGATTGCTTTGTGATGAAGAAGCCTTATTTCCGCTACTAACTGTTCATTAGGTCCATGGCGAAAGGGTGACTAAAGAGATTGAACAGCTGCCTTCTTGTTCGAGAAGATAGACCAAGTTCCCAAAAGTTCTTCAACTGTAAACTCCAGAGTGCCCATTATGCGGTGAGTTCTGCAGCGGTCGATGACGTCAAATGCGATGTCAAGAATTTATATGTGATGTGCCTCGCGGGAATAACCATTGCCCATGAGCTTTCTGAAGACACAGAGCCATCCGTGTACATATGAAAGCGTCCGTTGGGATTCCCTTGCAGGAAAAGTAATGTGGCCTGTTTCAGAGCTAGATGCGACGACTCTTTCTTATTTTGGATGCCAGAAATTCAAAGAAGGGCTTTGAGTGGGTGTAGGCACCACAATGGTGACGGCAGCCGTGGTGCATGCGTGAAGTGCAATGGGAGCACTGCGCAATGCTGAGCCACAGTTGCGCTGAGTGCTGAGTGGGGCCTAGAAGTTCGAAGTGAGGCGAGGTGATGTGATGGAAGACAAGCGAAATGTCTTAGGTGCATTCTGAAAGCGTCTACGCGGATTTATGCGTTGACTGGATAATCACTTGCAATGATGACTGTCGCTGCTGTAGACTCGCATCTTGGAAGACCAAGACATATCGCAGTGCTTGGGCTTTGATCGACTGGAGGACGCCCAAATTTGATCTTCAGATCCTGCAAAGCACTGGTAAGCTGTTGCGTATATAACCGAGAAACAGAACAATGCAAAACTGAAGCATTGCTCGTACCGATGCACCCCACGTTTTTCAAGCAAGAAACCTCAGCACGTGGGTAATTATGGTGAGTTTTGTTTTTATGTGGGCGATGTGAGGGCTCCAGGAAA
This sequence comes from Rhipicephalus microplus, assembly GCF_043290135.1. Classification (NCBI taxonomy): domain Eukaryota; kingdom Metazoa; phylum Arthropoda; class Arachnida; order Ixodida; family Ixodidae; genus Rhipicephalus; species Rhipicephalus microplus. The sequence goes on from NW_027464593.1 coordinate 1,760,483, forward strand.
GGACGCGATGAACTTTGACTCCGAGGAATTGGTAGGTTTTCACTGAGTAGATCGTGTGTTCGTGGATTTCAAAAACATATGAACTGATCGCCTTATGCGTGAGTGCTATAAGGGAGCACTTCTCTGATATCAGCTCTAGTTCCCGTTCGTCCAGGTACTTTGTCGCTAGTGTAGCCACTCTCTGAAGTCGGACACGCAAATGAAGGCGTGTTATGTCTGATGCCCAGATGCAGATGTCACCTGGATATATTGATAGATGAACTGATTATGGAAGTGCGTCAACCAGGCCGAGGAGCGCTAGATTGAAAAGTTCGGGGCTATTAACACTATCTTGAGGCCCACCACGACGGATGCAATGATGCGTTGTTGTGACATTCTGCGTCTGTACAAAGAAAGTTCTGCCTTTCAAATAGCTTTCGATCTATCGGTAAACTACCCCCCTCATCCAACATTTTCCATGACATCCACAATGGTTTTTTGTGATACATTATTGCACGCACATTTCACGTCTAAGAACAATGCCGCCAATAAACGTGGCAGTCTCTTTTGATGCTGCAAAGATGAGACCAGGTCAATGACGTTATCAATTGCGGACCACCCACATAGAAAGCCCGTCATAGCATCAAGGGGCTCCAGCTACCACAGCCAAATCATCCCCTTCATCACTTTCCCGAAACAGCTGGTAGGCGCGATGGGGGGATAAGAGGTCAAGTCTAGTTAATTTACCTGTTGTAACAGGGACAAGGCAGCTGAATTTTCATGAATGAGGGACAAATCTGCTGCTCCACGAGTAATTGTACACGGATAGAAGGGCCAGTGAAGCTGCTTCACCGTGGTTGCAAAGAGCCATGTAGGTGATCCCATCTGGACCAGGCGATGAAGATCGTTTTCATGACCTCAAGGCTGCTTGGAGTTTGTGTAGAGAGAAAAAAAGTGTTAATTCTTGAATCTCCAAAGACTTGGGCGTTTTCTAGGTGGCGCGTGGTACACGTGGACGCCTGCCAAGCAACCTTTATGCAGAAATCTTCTGCTACTTCAATTTTTGTGTGGCCTTGGTGGAGAGACAGACACTTTAAGGGGCGATGTTGTGTGGCGATGTTCGTAGGCCACGAACAATCCTCCATGTCTGCGTCAAAGGCTTCTGTGGATCCAACGATTCACGAAGAGATTTCCACCGAAAGGATAGAAGTGAATTGATTCGCAGCTATTTTTTTTTCTGTAGGCGCCTTGCCTTCCTCAAGTCGTGAATGGACTTAGTGCGCCTATATCTTCGTTCTGCACGACAATGGATCGCTTTGAGCCGTTCCGATTACGCTTCATGTTGACAATATTTTGAAGTACACGTTCAATATGATAAGTCGCTTTTTGAGCAGTACCTCTACTTATATCTTCGAGGGTGTCAAAAAGAGGCGCTTCATTTTCTTGACACTACTCTTGCGTCAGTGACTTGAACTTTGTCCAGTCGATGCGAGTCGAAGTTTCGTAGTTTTGTGGTTTTTCCAAGCCCTAAATCTTTATATATGTTTTTATGTGGTCGCTTCTATGAGTTTCATAGTCTGCGAACCACTTAACCTTTCCATTTAGGCTTCGTGGCACCAATGTCAAGTCAAGGCAGCTGCTGTATGTCGTTCCCCGTAAAAACGTCGGGCTTCCGTTGTTTACACAAAGCAATTGCTGCTCCACAGCAAAGGAAAGTACTTGCCTCCCGCGACGGTCTATCTTCTGACTTCCCCATAATGGGTGGTTGGCGTTGAAATCTCCGGTCATGATCGATAATTCAGGTGTGGTTGTTACTAGCGCACGTAGTTTTTCAGGTTCAAAACGGCTTGAAAGTGATATATAAGCGCCTGATAACGTAAAATTGAGGTCTCTACGTTTTACTGTGAAGCAGACATACTGGTTGTCATCGTGAGGTCAACACAGTGCTCGATATGTCAGGTTCAAAACGGCTTGAAAGTGATATATAGGCGCCTGATAACGTAAAATTGAGGTCTCTACGTTTTACTGTGAAGCAGACATACTGGTTGTCATCGTGAGGTCAACACAGTGCTCGATATGTCAGGTTCAAAACGGCTTGAAAGTGATATATAGGCGCCTGATAACGTAAAATTGAGGTCTCTACGTTTTACTGTGAAGCAGACATACTGGTTGTCATCGTGAGGTCAACACAGTGCTCGATATGTCAGGTTCAAAACGGCTTGAAAGTGATATATAGGCGCCTGATAACGTAAAATTGAGGTCTCTACGTTTTACTGTGAAGCAGACATACTGGTTGTCATCGTGAGGTCAACACAGTGCTCGATATAGGTAAGGTCACATCTGATATATACAACGACTTTGCTCAGTTCATGGCAGGTAGCGCACTTGAAGGCTTCGTACCTGGATAGTTGTGCTGATGGGGATTCTGTATATGCCAACGTGCTTTACCACTGGACAAACTTCATAACAACCAATTTCTTGCCGTTACACGTGTAAAACGTGAATGGCATAGTATTTACGTTTGATTGTATAGATACATGTTCGCCTCATATGCAAATTACGTATGTGCCGGTTTTGCTGACGTCTTCTTCAACGTCACAATAACGTGGCTGAGTTTTCAAAGACAATACAAACGTGAAGCTGTATTGCTGTGATGAACGTTTCTTGAAACAACATCACGTGTGCAAGCATACATGATAAAAACAATTTAAATACATAACTTTTATTTGAGTACAGAAGCCACTTTGAGCATCCATCTACGTATTTATTCATTTATCTAGTCTCCTTCTGGCTGCTCTCTTAATCAGCTCTTTAACTTAGGCTGAACCAAAGTTACTAAGGAATTGTACTACGGTTTGACCATTATGACTTGCTGGTCAGAAGAAGAATAATAAAACAATCTCGTCACTCTCATTGTTAAACCTTTTCCAGCAGATGTGCAGCTCGTAGCTCGGGCGTATATGTGCCACAGTTGTAGGGGAATGCCCCACAGATGTTTGACACTTCATATCTGCCCTGGAGCGTCAAAAATATATATCGATAACATTAACGCCTGAGCGGTAAGAAGTAGCTTACATTGGCAGCGTTGACGTGACAAATGCGAAGAACATATGTTATGCCTCCAGTGGGAACTTAACTGAAGTATTCCACGTGGCAATCAAGTGTTCTGCCACAAATTCACGTCATGTCTCGGAACTGCTTTTCGAATATATCACATAGTTCGTCAGACGTCCATTCAGTTTTCAATTCAGTGCTGGTAATGCGTAATATAAACAACATATTTAAATTCCGGTGACACAGCCATTGCGTGGCCTTAACGTTAGTTGTAGTGGGACGCTATATACTCAATATTGCTACACTGCTTCGTAAAATTATATACGTATAAAAATCTAAGTATTGCTCTTTTCTAAGAATAAATTCGTTTATGTAAACAATGGTATGCCTTACATTAAGCGCCACACTTTCCTAGGCTATCGGTAATCTTTCTGTTATATCTACAATATTCCAAATTTGAACAATCCTTTTTAAAACCACTCAATACTTGGCCAAGCACCCATAGTGGGTATGCGCCACGATCAATAGGTGAAAATCAACAAGTTGGATCATCGCACCATTACATGCGTTAGTGCTGCCTTTCACAACCACGGTGACGGATTCAATAACCATCAAGATAATCGTTGAAACTTCCGATGCGATTACGCCAACAACGGAACGTAACAGATTGTTCGGGAACTAACGTGGCCCATAGTGATAGCACTAGAATATTCAACTTCACATGTAGAAATGCCACTGTTCGTCATCTCTTGTCAGTTGATCGACGGCCGTTTCTCGCTATCGCGCTATCAGTGGCTGTGTGTATACTTGTTATTTGAGTTTTCGTTGACCGTTCACAAGTTTGGCAAAAGTAAATAGTTCATTCTTGGACCTACAGTCTACTTCCTTCGTTGACGTCACGACCCTTTGAGAGCTGGGGAGTCGCTTCCTGATTCATGTACCGAACACCCCCTCTAGTCGTGAGCCAAGCGCATGTCACGTGGTAGACCCCTACGCCAACCACAACGAGCGAGACAGACGTAAGCAGCAAACTCTACCACCGCAGTACGGGTCTTTACCCGGTAAGACTCGCACCGCCATGACAATGATTGGAGCGACGATGACAGCTGCTGCGCCACCGCTAACGGTGATCGTGACGCAGCCACGCAGAGAGCCACTGAGCTTCCATGAATCGCCTAGTGATGTGATGGTGGTGGGGAAAAACATTTGTTGATAATAATAGAAGTGAGAGAACTAGGGGCGGTGTTAAGGCCCGACACTCTATAAACTCTAGGAGTTCCTTGTCTGGGTTTCTTGTGGTGGCTTCCGCGGTGGCACGCGCCCTGACTACGAGGCCTCTTTCAGCCTTCAAGATTGATAAGCCGAGCAGGACAGCCTCCCAGCTCCCTTCGGCAAGGGGTTAAAGGGGAGTGATTATAGGGGGACCACCAGGTTATAAGGGCATGCCCACACCATGCGGAAAGTATCTGCAAGCGGATGATCACAGTGTGGGCATTCCCCGGAGAACGCCCGACTGAAATACCAAAGTATTGCCAAGCACAATACTGGGTTAGTGTATAGGTGTGACAGCCAGCGCCCGTCCGCCTTATTCAGGCCCTTCACGGGGGACGAAAATCGGAGCCTGTTCCATTTTTATATCGGCGTGATCTCGCGAAAGGAGGTGACCTGATAAGGTTTTGAATCGTCCCATGATGGAGGACGAGGAAGTTCCCGGTAATCAAGTGCGTGGGCGGAGCAGTTGGCAGCCTCGTTACAAACTAGTCCTCCGTGAACAGGCGTCCAGATGACTAAACGTGTCTTCGGGTGGTCCCGATATTGAAACTGCTTCAGGATTAGAGGGGCTCAAGAAGTGGCGCAACCTTTTGTAAGGTTTTGGCATGCACTCCGCGAATCGGTAATCACAATCTTAGATTCAGGGTCCGCTGCGACAGCAGCTATAGCGACTTGCAACGCGTGCGTAATGTCCGGGGCTCGAAAAGGGAGTCCTCGAACGGGAAAGTTTCATGGACTATGGCTCCTGTGTACTAGCCCCCGTGGTGAGAGCTAGACGCGTCCGTGTAGATTACTGCAAAACGGGATCCAGAGCGGCCTTGCAAGGCCGTAACCCACGCAGTTCATCTGTCTTCGTGAGTTTCCCTAGCCATGTTTGGGGCAGAGGCTGAATAGCCAACGCACCCGGCCAGTACTCCGGGATCGTGTTGCGTAATGAAGCAACTCCTGCATTAAAGCATACGGATCCTGTATGAAAGAGTTTACGGATTTTGAAAGAATATAGGGCTCACGTAGCCCTTATGTGTACGCTGCTTTCCCTAGCCCATTAACGAGGGCCTTGTACTGACGGACTTGGTACCTTTAGGTTTTATACGAGGAACAGTTGGCCAGTTGACAGCTCGTAATAAGCTCACGTGCTACGTGATGCCGAACAACGAACAAGCTGATAAAAAGTGTACCACACTCGCCGCTTTGGCTACTGTGGCGCTGACTGACACACTGCCGTGTAAATTCAAAGATATAACTAATGAGGTGGCTGGGGAGGTAGTCGCCTGGGTAGCCACAACGTGCCCATTTTGTAGTAGTAGTGAAAACTTCCACTCGTCTTTCCAGGCTTACTCTACTGATTGCCGCTGTGCAATAACGACAAGGCATCGGCGCACTTATTAAGAGATCCCTTTATGAGATAAAATGAGATGTACTTCTGTAACGCCTACGCCCAGTGGGTCTGGCGAGCACTATATGACATGGAGTGGGTCAGGTAGGTTAGCGGGTTGTGATCAGTTACAACCTTTTTTCCGGCGCCAAATCGCCAGGTGTCCAACCAATCTAGCCCCCACACAACAGCGAATGCCTCTCTTTCAATTGCAGGCCACTTTGCCTGCTAAGGAGTGAGCCTCTTACTGATGACAGTCGAAAAATCTACCCGGCGGTGTCTGGTGTGTTTTTCCTGATCACGCCAGAGCGGGAATGCTGACACGGTTTTGGCGTATACAGCCGGTCTGGTATATACGGCTGTTTTCTGGTGCGACACAGACTGGTGTGTTTTGGGGAAACCCAGACTGGAGTGGTTGGTAAGAACCAGGCTGGTGCGTTTTTGCATGACGGGTTCTCGTGTATTCCTTCTCTTTACGTAATTAAATGCAATGTGGATGGAAACAAGCTCATTAACGTCCGCATGGGCAAAAATAGCAGGCTTGCACAGTAGTGTAGGACTGAAAATGACTTCTCTGTTTACTTTTTTTTCATTTTTTCGTCTCAGCTTGGTCTTTAAGTTGGCCTGCGTTGCTTCGTTTTTCCATAAGGCTTCAAGCAGTACTGCAGGGCGTAGAAAAAACGAACATGTTATTACAACATTGCCCAATTCAATAAATGAAGTTAAATATGTTTGTTGCAGATCTGTGCACTTAATTCTAGAAAACAAAGCTAACAGTGTGCAAATATTCAAACTTCCAAACATTTTTCGTATAGCAATTGCCAGTAGATTATTTTCCACTAAAAGTTTTACTACTAGAACTTCCCAAAAACGACAGTTAATGCTGAATTAAATGCAGCCCCTTCAGATTTTTTCCAATTGCTTTACCTCAGTACATTTTCATTTTGCGAAAAAGCTGTCTTCCAGGCTATGGTAAAAAATGCATTGATTTGAGAAAATGCTGGTTCCAACATGGAGATGCACTTTGCCGTTACAGTCACCCCTTCACTTCTATTAATATGCTTCACCGCTTCATGGGTTACGCTACGAGTATAACCAGATTGATTCACGAAAGCGTTGGTTCCAACCCGCGTGGCAGGAGTGGAAGCTCTATGCATTGTTTCAGACCAAAAGGTCCAAGAAATTGTACGATCCTTCTTACTATTTGAAATTTTAGGTGTTTTATACAGAGACATCTGCACGGCACATCAGCAACTTCAAATTTTAAAGGAGCACGCCATGGTCTACCAAAGCAGAAGGGCCTCCACAGAAGTTGATAGTGGGGAGGGGTGGCGACCCTTCACGTGTAAACTGCTGTCGGCACCACATTGGTTGCACCAAATATGATAAATAAATACAATCCGGTCGGCAATGCCTCATCTTTGACAAAACAAGGGAGCACGTTCCGCCCAGATCTTCACCAACCTAGGCGAAAAAACATTGCCATATTTCTATCCAGTAATAATGTGCTTAGGAATATTTTGCAACATTTTTTCACTTCAACGTATTGAAAAATATTCAACAAATGTTCAGAACTAGTTGATTCACGCTCACACCTAATATTTTAAGTTCCTTTCACTCAGAAAATTTTGGTATTTGCACAGGTCTAAAAAAAGAAAGAACACAAATTCATTTCTGTTCATTAAAAATGCCTATCACTGAACTACAGCAGTTCATTGTCAGCTCACTCAGGAAGCACTAGCAGTAAATATACAGTTGCAAAGAATTTTATGTGCTTCTCATACAGCCTAACCTACTGAGGAACTCATTTTTAAAAGTAGGACTATCGTTGAAAGCAACCGTTACTAAGGGAAATCTCACATATCTTGAAACAGAAACGGCAGGAATGTCAGTGCGATCATGGATCACAGTTGAGGTTTTCCTTCCGCAGACCACTACAGACAATGAAGAACATGCAACAGGTAGATGCCACCTAAGTTTCACTAATACCAAATTTTTTTCTGTATACAAATATTGACAAAAGCAAAGTAGCGATGCCTTTCAGCATTTCCGCCATCAGGCAAGTACAGCCGTCAGCAGCTTTAACTGGAATGCTCCGATGCGTAGCCTCGGCTCAATTGAACTGAGATTAGCGCCACCAAGCGTTAAACATGATATACTTGCTACAGTACCAAACAGATGTAGCGCACGTTGGTTTTACAAGTGAATTTCTGCTTCCAGTTTGCCCGAACGACGGGTCTAATGCACTACTTCGCATCCCGTTTTAGCCCCGTTTCACTCGTGGCTACGATATCGCGCGCGCCCATGGCGTTTCTTGTTTAATGCTTATCTCGACGATGAACCATTGCGTGCGGCAGCTTACCCACCTTATGAGTTTGAATTCGCAGCAAGGAATCACATGCATAAACAGCAGAGCAAACACACGTTCATGGCGTTTGTAAAAGTTGCACCATAAACAAATCTAAAATAAGGCGGCTTTGTTCCTGTTCTGATTCAATACCTTTCAGACAGTGTAAATTGAACTGTTCTCGAAATTTAGAGTGTGCCTTTCTGTTCGGTTCATGCTGCACGGAAGATATCGTATGGAGTGCAATATTTGTGCGTGTTTTCAGCAAGGTGCACGAATACAACGTAAACAAAGCGATTTTTGTGAGTAGTTATCACATAAAAGCTTCAACTGCCGTCTTATAATTAAATCGTAGTAGGCCCGCTAAAGCCCAGGCAGTGTTGCCTACTCAAATGTTGTGCCCCAAGACCACATCTATCGTGTAACCAAACCGAGCAGGAAGGCCCGCTCTAAATCGAGAGAGCAGTTCGATTCACGCCATCTGAAAATTACTGAATCACAACATTATCATTGCTACTTAATTTCAGACATATTGTGTAACTTTTACTAATGCTTTGTGCGTTCATTTGATGTGCTTTTTATATGTGTGATTCCTTTTGACCAGCAGCTCTCTATAAGAACACAAAAGGTGCATAAGCTATACCATGCAATGCTTCTTTAACGAGCAAGAAATGAGAAAACGAATGCTATGGGTGCCCGTGGGTGCACGCGATAATTTAGCCACGAGTGAAACTTGGCGAAAACGGGATGCAAAGTGAATGCATTCGGCCCGCCGGTCAGGTAGTCTGGAGCTACAAATTTACTAGAAAAACAGATGCGTGCTACATCTATCCCTAACTGCAGCAAGCATATCATTTTCAACGCTTGGTGGCGCTGACCTGAGTCCAAGCGAGCTGAGGCCACGCGTCGGAGCGTTCAAGTTAAAGGTGCTGACGGCTTTACAGCATCAGCTTCACTCCACCACATGGGACCTGTTTGACTGATGCTTACGCTGCGAAGTGTTGGACACGGTCATCCCACCATTGACCCATTGTGTGGGAAAACTCACGCACCTTTTTAGATTGAAATTGCAGCTGCTATTAAAAAAAGTAAAGTATTGGAAAAACAGAGCAAACTCACATACATGGCGGTTGTAAATATTCACAAAAAAAATAAATCTTAAATGTGGTGAACAAGCAGTTGACCTTCCATACGAATATTTTACTTTGTTCAATGAGCAACTGCAATTTCGAACACGAATGGTGTGTTAGCTGCCACACACAATCGTTCATTGCAGAGACAAGCATATGGCAACAAGTTTTAAGGGGAAGAGTTGAACATAGCCATAAGCGAAGCATTGCAAAAATGGACTTGACAAGTGAGTGCAATAAAACCAATGGTCAGGCAGACATGAAACAAAAATTTACTATTCAAAACAACCCCTGCTCCATCTATACTATAAGGTGCAGCAAACATGCAAAGCCCGACACTTGGCAGCACTGGCATCAGTCAAACCAAGTTAAGGACCTGCGTCGAAGCATTCAAGTTAAGTATGCCGATGGCTGGAAATTTTGTGGCTGGAATTATAACTCTCAGCTGTGCTCATAAACAGGGCACTTTATTCGCCAAACTGGATACAGCTTATAGAACGCCTGCATGACAAAACATACACTCTACTGAAATCAGCAAGCTTTCTCACTAACCTCTGTATGCTTCTTCTTGTGGAGGCAATAGCTGGCGTGCAGGCTTCTAGATGCCTTTTGCCGCAATCGAATTCCACCAGTTTCCGTGAAGCTCCTATGCGTGCCGTACCAGCCTCTGTCCATCTCATTGTGATGGTAGATCACTTGACCAAATAGAAGTCCTTGGAACTCTCATCACCCGACTCTAGGCGGCCCTTCAGGGCATCATAATAATAGCGAGGTGAACCTGCACACACACAAACCGAAATTTATTTCGTAATAAAACAGCAAACCAACACTGATTACGTCATCCCGATGACTGAAACGATGCGCTGAGTTTAATAAGCTCTTATTTACACTTTGAACTGAAACATATGCACTAGAACCACACTGATTTATCCTTGAAAGGAGAGAAAGAGAAGAGAGAAGGAATGTAGGAAAGGTAGGGAGGTTAACTAGACTATGCGTCCAGTTTGCTACCCTACACATGGAGAGGGGGAGTAGAAGAGAGAGAGAAGGATAGGCACATGTCACATCACACACGCAATGCCGAGTTTCACAGGTGGTCCCTCAATGAACTTGCTGACAAGTATCTCAGGAGGACTCGTGTGGCTTTCTGTGCTGATGTGCTGCGCGACCAGGCTCCTAAGATCTTTGCTTCATTATATGGCCGGTCATCGAGTCTATTCAAGGCACACTGGAGAGTCCGGCGATCTTCATCAAATTGGGCACAGTGACACAAGAGATGTTCAATAGTCTCTATACAGTTGCAGCTTTCACACATGGATGAATCCGCCATGTCAATGCGATCGCTCAATGACTTAGTAAACGCTACCCCAGTCCACAGCCGGCACAGCATTGTAGCGTCACGTCGAGAAATCTTGAATGGCAGTTGTTTCTGACGTAATGACTTAAGATGCTTAGGGCGATGATTGGAGTTATGTGGAAAATTTCAGTGCGCAAGCGTGGCATTATGCGTGATGAGACGAAGTTCTCTAGCTGCGTCTACTCTTGACAAGGGTATTAACAGTGTGGGCGCTTCATCGTGGGCTCATCGGGCAGCGTCGTTGGTGAGGTGGTTACCACTGATGCCACAGTGGCCCGGCAACCATTGTAAAACAATGTCGTGTCCTTGATCAGCAGCGCGATGACAAATTTCATTAATACGATACACCATCTGGTGGTAGTTACCACGTCGTAGACTTCGCACGCGTTGAAGGGCTGCCTTGGAGTCGCAGAAAATGGCCCATCTACTAGGGGATTCTTGCTCAACAAACTCCACAGCGCCTCAAAGAGCAGCGAGCTCGGATCCCGTAGATGTCGTGACGTGTGATGTCTTGAATTGGACGGTGATTGATCGAGATGGTATGACCTGTAGAACTTCCTGAGACCGAACCATCCATGTAAACATGAATTCGGTTAGCATACGACAAATGCAAAAGGTCCAGTGAGATCTGCTGTAGGGCTGCAGATGACAGGGTTGCCTTTTTAGATATCCCCGGCACTTCAAGGTGCACAGTCTGTCTTTTCATGCACCACTCTTGAGATAGTGGTATGGTTGCGGGCGAGAATCTCCACGAGATGAAATTCTGATTAGCCGCAACAACTTTGGAAAACGCTGCCTTTGGTCTTTCTAGTGGCAAGCTAGCAAGGTGGTGGTTAGGCACTCTGGATACGTGACGGATATGTGTCCGGAGTGTGTCGACAGTTATATATGTCGTGATCGGATGGTCTTCAGCAATACCAATTGTTGCTAACGTATTAGCACACCGAGGTAACCCCAAGCATGTGCGGAGTACTTGGCCTTGAATGCTTTGCAGGACCCTGATGATAGTTTTTCCGGCGATGGAAAGCACGGGCGTGCTATACCGCAAATATCCCAAGAAAAGCGCTCTGTACAGCTGAAGATAGATGACACTGATGTGCCCCACGTTTTGCAAGCGAGAAATCTGATCACGTGTGTGATAGAGCTGAGCCTCTTCTTCAAGTGCGAGATGTGAGCACTCCACGAGAGATGTCTGTCGATGACGACGCTCAGGAATTGGTGACGTCTCATATACGAAAGGTTCACGTTGTCAATAGAAACAGGATAACAGAATCAACGTTATTCTCGCTGCTTTTTGTACCCGTGCGCGTACCTAGAGTTGTGTCACTGCTGAAGCCCAGATACATATATCATCAGCATATGTAGAGATATTGGCTGATCGAGGTAGACTTTGTACAAGGCCAATGATCGTGAGGGTAAATAGCGTAGGGCTGAGAACCCCGCCTTGTGGAACGCCACTAGCGGTGTATTCATCAACGATGCGGCCTTCCGCAGTGAGCACGAAGAAGGCTCTCCTCTGTAGGTAGCTCCGAATCCATCGAAACATTTTGCCACCGATTCCGATGTTCGCCAAGGCATCTAGGATGGCATCGTGCGTTACGTTGTCGTATGCACCTTTCACATCGAGGAACATTGCAGCCGAGATGCGCTAGAGGTACCTTGAAAGGACAGTAAAAAGTAAACTTAAGAGCTGTAAAACAAGCCAAACAAAAAAAATGCTGTGCCAATCCACACAAAATTTAGTTTAATTCATGCACTTGAAAACAAAACGTGAATGTTTCCTGGAGAATGTACTTACATGAGATACGCAGCAAAAGCCTCTAAAGCTCCTGCAGTGTCACATACACCTAATAAATATAGTGCCACTATAGCCAAGACCTTGCAAAAAAGGCCTCACTTATAGCGATAACTGTCCCCAGGTGAGCCAGTGTCAAGGAGAGATAATAGAGCACTGTAGGCAAGCAGGACGAATTTCAAACTTTAAGAAAGCTGCGGAAATGTTTTCAGCTATAATCGTAATGGTCTGATTGGTTTGGCATGGAATGCTACTTTTAAAATGGCTGTGACTTAATTCAGTTATGGCTAAGTGTGTGTAGCGAGAGGTACAGTTATTCTTATCGGAAAAATTTTGCTAGCAGCCGCTGTAGTTTAGCGAACGCAGCCTGTCATAGGAAAGAGCTGGAAGGCTGGATCCACAGTGCTGCTGTGAATGCCCACTAGATATGTCGTTTTCAGATTGGTTCCCTGCACGGCTATGCTTTTCTAGACTTGTGGCTCAATCTTGCTCTGTGTCCTTAGCTCACTGCCTCTTTTTGGTTTCGTTCTGAAGTCCATGGCTCTTAAGCCCATGGCTTCGACTCACTTTTTATATCTGCCAGCGATTGGGACCGAGCCGTAACTTCAATATTTACGATGCAATATCAGTCCCTCCTCTGTTAAGTCTGAACTGCACAATAGAGTTGAACACGCACACATAATGTCGACTTTCGATTGCGAATGCAGTGGCAATGGGGTTTGCTTCTTCCCTGTCGTATGCCACATGACGCGGTGAGTGGTGCAACCACCGAAAGCAGCAAAAGGGCGATAACGTAGCCAATGTAGGTAACGCTACAAAAATCAAAAATCATATGCATAATCAAATAGGAGTACATTAGAGTCTCACCAAGCATGGAATTTTTTATAGCCTTAAAGTGGCATGGCAGTGACGGTGATAGTCGTGATCTCTTTTTTCTTGATTGGCATGAGCTGATGATATTGTTTGGGAAGATTAGGCATTGATGATAGCATCTAAAGATGAGGCATCCATGATCAGTAACACAAAGAGCACATATAAACAAGCGTGGTGTCGACACACAGGGGAGCTTGCATATTTGAGCTGGAAATCCTTCACTAGCAGACAATAAGTGCTAATGAACAAACACCTGGAGAGATATTTATATTCACACGGAGAAAAATAAAGTATGAGTGGTACTAAGGGAACCTAAAATTGGTAAGCTTCGGGCTTTGCAGGTCGCATGCTTGTTTTGTGCTTTTCGTGAAACATGAGCACTGTGGTGCAGCACATTGAAGAACTTATGTCAGTTATCTAATAATATTCGCCCCGCCAAGGCGGTCTAGTGGCTAAGGTGTTCGGCTTCTGACCACCAGATCGCTGGTTCGTATCCCGGCGGCGGCTGCTGCATTTTCAATGGAGGCGGGAATGTTGTAGGCCCGTGTGCCGAGAATAGGGTGCACGTGAAAGACCCCAGGTGGGCGAAATTTTCGGAGCCCTCCATCACGGCGTCTTTCATAATCATATGGTAGTTTAGAGACATTAAACCCCACATATCAATCATGTAATGGTAATCACATCGCATATGCTAATGCTCTTCCAACGAGACGTAGGCACTATCTTAAGGTCAATTTTGCATGTACTAATATGTCAAATAGTTTTTTTCCGAGCATTATTGCTTACTAGAATTACTTATATGGTTTATTTCTTTCTCTTTGTGCACACTTATGCTTAGGATGTAACAATATTTGTTCTGTTGAAGAACTTGTGATGTTATCGTTATGCTTTCCAATTGTATGTATGTACCGAACTCCTGTTAGCCCTGCATTGGGCTGCAGTACCTAAAAATAATTCAATAATATTAATCACTCGCTTGCACCTCTCACGTTTACTCTATTTGTGACAAAACACGGCACCGAGAACTGCGGTATTCGACAAGTCACCTGAATACTATCGTAGGATCTTTCCAATTAGGAAAATATTCGCAAAGCAAGGTTCCATGGATTCGCACACTGCGCAGAGCATCTGCTGACATGCATGCCTCTCTCGCGTCGACAGCATCTCGGCGTGAGCACATACTGTTGTATATGAAGTTTTAGATTAGCAAACGCAAAGCTTCGCGTTTGTGATGTGCGTGCGTTTTGAACCAACCTCTGGCGGGCTCCCTTTACATGACCCTCCCAAAGCTACAGCTGCAAGCTTTGCGCTGGGTATTCTATATGCAGGTTACATGTAGCGAGCGGTCAGCAAGCACTCTGGAATATGACCTTGTTGGTTAAACACGGCGTGATTGAACACATCGCAAGTACCGGGAGGGGGGGGGGGAGATTATCTTCTTGAATGAGGCTAGCGAGAAAAGACATTAAACATACCCACACGAAATGTGGACCATGTAATGAGGAATGCCAATTTTAGTTCACCTGTTGTATGCAGAAGTACGGTGTCGTAGCGGCAGCCTTTGTTCTTCTCATGTGTGCTCCCTGTAACCACCGTTAGCGTCCCCGGGGTGAAGTCGCCAACGTCCTTGTGGCTCAATTATCACCGCAAAAAGGTGGCTACTACAACCACACACTCTTCGCACTTCCAACTTATTGATCTTGTCAAACTGGTGTAGTATGTAAAAGATTTGCGTCTCAGCAACAGTTGACATGCGAGCGATCGTTCACGCACACATCTTTTTCGTGGAAACCATGAAAAAGAAAACACGTCAGTGTTGCTAACAGGGCCATAAATGTAAATTTTTCACTGTTAAGAAAAGGTATATTAGCAATCGATCTTTTTAGCCTATCAACTGTGCTGCTTCACTCGAAAAGGCCATAACATTAAACCGTAAAGATGGCAGTAACAAGCGTAAAATACACTGATATATTTTATTACGTTGTCATATTTATTTTGTATATTTTGTTTCGGTTTCAAACGACACTAAAGCTAGTTTAATTTTTTATTACTGTGCTAAGGATTTTCACTATTCTTTTTTCTGGGCTGAACACAATTTTTCCTAGGAATAGATTAGGCTGGCAAGATTTCTCTGGCGCCTCATTCAAATGACGCACCAGCAAAAGCAATAGCGACGTACGTGTCGGGCCTTTTAAATGCACTTCCGTCTGATTTTCTTCTAAAAAGAAAAAAAAACTATCAGTTATTTAAAGCAGTCAGGTTAGCTCTCGCTCAGTTTGACCTTTGAAAAAAACTTGCAAAAAAAGTCAGTCAATCAATGTGAGATTTGAACTTGCGACCTGCGGAGTCGCGTACTTAGAGTCAGCGCACCAATAAACTCAGCTACCGACACAGAGCGACGGAGTCGTGCCATAACAGCACACGTACTATTGTACGACGAAATACTGCTGTTTCACTGATATAACACGGTGCGTGTGGGTGTGCGTATGTGTGTTTGTACGCGCGTGCCCAGGTGTTCTTTCTTGTAGTGTCAGTACCGTGCACCTGTTGAAATGATGGGCCCGTGAAGGTACTGTCAGTGTTAGCCAGTCACAGTCGTCGCGACGTAGCGACTCATGAAAATTCCTGTGCGGAATGTGTGGAGCTAGAAGAAGGATCGTCTGCGACCCTAGAGGTAAGTGGTATTTTGAAGTAACTATTGTCATCTGGCAATTTCGATTCTCACATGGGGCCGTCACGTTCGAGCTCATGTGAGACAGCTGCTTATTTTTTGCCGTAACTGACATCTGTGCTTTGCGGGGCAGTGAAGTCAGCTGTTTCACATCTATCCATCATCTGGGCGCCCAGCACGAGGAGCAGGGGGGAGAGGGAATGTATTAGTGTAATAAGGGGGATTCTATTTTAATAACGGGAATTTTGCAGCCTGTATGTAGAGCTTTTATTGAAATTTATTTATTTATATGAAAGATGTAATAAATGCTCAGTGAATGCTGAGATAGAAGAACTTCTGGCATGGAATGTTTCTGTTTATACTAATGTGTACCTTTCATGAAAAAACAAACAAACCTAATAAGAAATCTTTTTAAAGAATATTGAATGAGTTGGGCTGTGGTGTTGTCTTTTTCATTCGGCATTGCTAGTTATTCGGAATTTCTAGCATCTGAAAAGACAGTGATAGAGTAAATTGTGTGGATAAGACTACTACTATTTTTTTTTTTTACCAGAACGATGAATGGTATGTTTTCACGACTCTTCCAGTATTGCACCTTCTGTGATCTCTTTATGATCGCATCAAATTGCTGTCCTCACGTTCAGTTTCAAATCTGCTAGCTGTCATGCTGTGAGTGCGATTGAAACCCAATATGAAAGCAATTTTGAATGCAAATATAGCATGCAACAAAAAGGACTATTACATGACCTGGTCCCTAGCTTGCTCCCCTTGCTTGATTGCTTAGCTGCAGGTGGGGAATACTATCTTGGTGCACGTTGTGATGTTGACCCGATAGTGTGGTTCTGGTTGACTCCTGTACCAGTATGGGAAGTCTTGGTGATGTCAACGACGAAATAAACAAAATGGCTGCTTCTACGTCACCACCAGAGCCAACCGTAAAATTGTATTGATATCTTCAGCTTGGGGGAGGATGTGATGAAAAGCTTGTATCTTTTCGGGGTGTCAGGGTACAGTAGGAACTGAAACTAGTGTGTACTTTATTTTTCAGGATGCACTGATACTTACTAGTGCACTATCTAGGCCCCTTGAAAGTTTTGCCTTGCATTTGAAGCTAAACAAGGCAACTGGTATTTTCGCATATCTACCTTTGATTACAGATTTCACAAAACCTAAGCCATTTATTTGTGCTAGTTTTAAAGCTTTGGCAAGTTTTGAAGCCCCGTATAAGTGAATGAAATTTATGAAACTATTTGTAATCTGCATCACCTATCAACATTGCAGTCAGTAGGAGATTCAGCTCATGGAAGTCGAGTCTTCGCGTACAGAAAGAAACTAATACATTTTCTAGTGAATGTGTGGCTCTTCGCATTGTGGAATGTGCTGCACTGGCGAACACCATATAAATAAACTGTCATTGGACCTAGGATGCTATGTCAAATTGTCTCTCACGCATACATACAGATATGTGTTTGCCATGCACCAGACATACACACGAGCTTGGTACTAATGACCGCTCTAAATATAGTTTTCTATTTATTGTTATGTGAAGGCTATGAAACAATACAATGCAGAATATAGGTGCTCCCATATTGACGTACCGAGTTTGCGCAGTGTTCTGTTGAATGTTTGAATTATTTTATTGCTATTAGTATCTGTTGATCAAGTATACTACATTATGTAGTATCTTGTACATATCAACTGCCGTACAAAAGCTTTGTGTAGTGTAATTAACTATCTATTCTGAAATAAAGTATGCACACTACTTCATGGCTTTGGTGTCTATGCCTTTTGTAGGTCATCAGTTCTACGATATCTACAGACTTCATGTTCCCAGTAAAGCAAGACTGCCTTTTGTTCTTTAATGATCTGGGAATCACCTGGCCTAGGCTAGCTGTGTTACGCCACATGAAGATGTGGTTTGTGCAAAAGCATATGGCATACCAGAGAGAGATATACATAAGTAAGTAAACTTACTCATGAGTCAACTAACTCATATTCGGATCAAGCAGCAAGCCTGAGTCGGAGTAAGCATGCGTGAGTAACATTTTGGGAAATTTTTGTCGAAGAGCCCAGTTCAGAAATATTTGGGGGATGAGATCAAGTCAGCTATAAGCACAAAAATTATTTCTTGAGTGAGAATGCATGAGCTCCACTTTTCTGACGACTTATGGTCCTATATACTCAACTTCTTTACTACCTGTCTTGTTTCGGCTTATGTTCATGCTTGTGCCTACCCACAAGCTTCAGTGCATGACAGTTTATACTCCATTCAAACACTTGTTGATGAGAGGCGTAAGTTACAGTAGTGGGTCTTTGCCCTTAGCCCACATTCTCTTTCAGAAGACGTTATATTCATAAAAATATCGCATTTGAGTTGCCTTTCAATAAGAATGTCCTTCCTGAATTGCTACTGCTAACTCATACTAAAAGCTACGGGGTCAAAATGCACTAAGGAGGGCACCAATTATGGTAAATATTAGCATTGAAGGAGAAATATTAATTTCAAGTATAAGTGTTGTTGCTTCTAAAAAAAGTTGAGGTGACAAAACTTTATACTTCTTTGGTGTGCAGTTAGTGTATTTTTATTACCGTGATAAAAAAAGAATTATTTGGTTGTGATATAGAGGTCGTCGTATTATAGTGATACGTAAACAGTGTGGCATACATCTAAGTCACAAGGGGATAGTAACAAGTACTGAGTAGATCGCTGTATGGTAATTTTACGCGTTGCATGTAAACAGTGAAGGGTGAATGGTGCTCCAAAGTGTTCCAAGAGCAATTTTGGTTGCACACAGACACAGAGTTTGCAAATAAAGTGAGCTGTTCTATCTCGATGTGATAAGCTCTATTACGGGGGTTGTCTTACGGATGCGGGTAATTTAACAAATCTTGGGAAACAATGCAGCTATGCCCCAATACATTGAAATAGTACTGCAAGAAGCATGACATTATGCTTTCCATATAGCAATGGTGCTTTAATAAGCTGCACGGGCAAAGATGATTTGGTATTTGTTTGTCAAGGACCTAGTATTCTCTCTAGAGCAACGAAAACTTCGAAATGAAACCAAACTTTGTTATATGTGTTGTCTGGTTTCATCGTTACTTGTGAGTGTTATCAATAAATGCCAATGAAACTGAAGAGCATTGAGACCATGGTTAGAAAAGCTAATTATAGGTTAACGTACTCATGAGTGAACTCACTGAATATGATTGAGCTACTGGTCCAGAGAGCGACCGGCTGAGTATTATTTTGGTGAGTTTCAGTAGGTGAGTCTGGTTGAGGAAAATAATAAGGAGTGTGAGTTCAAGTGCACTCAGTTGAAGAAAATT
Organism: Rhipicephalus microplus; assembly: GCF_043290135.1. Lineage (NCBI taxonomy): Eukaryota > Metazoa > Arthropoda > Arachnida > Ixodida > Ixodidae > Rhipicephalus > Rhipicephalus microplus. The sequence goes on from NW_027464593.1 coordinate 1,779,666, forward strand.
CTTTGTCCAAGCCCCAAGAAAAAGATAGATTTCTTGATTCGACGAGAACATATCCAACCTAAACACACCACACCGCTGTGGTCTTCCCACTAGAACACATCCTACTAGAGCATGTCCCTCCAGAACACACCAGTCTGAGTCGGTGTTCCTACCAGGACACACCACGCTGGGTCAACTTTCACACCAGAACACATCCCGCCAGAGCACATCCTACGAGGTCCCACGAGAGGGTGTTAGTCTTCCCACCAGAACCCAGCACACCCGGCTGGTGTATACACAAAAACACACCAGTGTGTTCTGGTGTATCCACCACAACACGCAAGAACACACCAGACACACTCTGGAGGGATTTTCAACTCGGTTATGTAATGACATTACAGTGAATACCTTGTAACACGGTTTTTAATTGTTATTTTTGATTTTTTATGATATTTACATACGACTAGATGTGTCGGCAGTTCGCCTAGTGTGATCCCCCCTTTCTTTATACAGGTCTTGAAGCAGTATGTAAATCAAGCATACATACAACAATCTTGAGTTGGAAGGAGTTATGTTTGGGGCACGCGAACGACGGCCAGTCGGTAGACGGCGCCCAATGAAAAGAGAAGGTAATGAAAAGATGTTGCCCAGACGCGGACTAAGCCGTTCTCCTCAGAACGCGCGTTTGTCGTCGAACCCCGTGAGACTTTTTTCACCGTACCTTGTGCTGAGGAGTCACCCGCAGGGTGGTAGCGCTCTCACGGTGTTCTAGACTGATAAATAAGTGGTCGCTGTTGCGACACGGCTTCCGACAAGATAGTGTGGCGCCTTGCTGTAACAATACGTGTCGATGTACGGCAAAGTCATCTCTACTAACGCCAGACAGCCAACCGGCCGTCTAGACAGGCTTGTTGTCACACGACAGTATCATTTAAGCTGTATGTCGTTGAAATGGCGGAGTTCTTAGCCGCCATGCTCGGTGGATAGCATAGTGTGGAAACGAAGAGGTGGAGACCCATCTCTGAGGAAAGGGCAGTTGGTTGCTCTATTGGTGGATCATCGAGTCCCACGAGGTGGTTTCAGATCAGACAGGAGGTATTTAATGAAGAGAAACGGAGAGAATTGGAGCTTGGTGCTCAAGGACGAGATGGGCAAGTGGGGACAGAGGTCGTGCTTAGCGCAGACTTTTATTCAAGGTTGATACTGCATCGAGAAGTTGGTATCAATGTGTGGAGTATACGAAGAGCTCGGCAAGTAACGCCGACGTTAATATTATTACAGCGCAGTGCTTACTGTGTGGTTGGTTTAGTGGCCACCCCGGCCTTTGTTTGTAAAAAAAGTGCCAGTGTGTAATTAAACTGAAGTTTACCACGAAGTGAGCAAGCAGTTCAGTTTTTCAACGTGTGTTCGTGATCATCTCACCATCGTCGGGATTACATCCATCATCCCAATCTTAACTACATGGTTGCAAAAAATATCGTGGTAGACATTGTCTGTGAATGGGGGTTACATCGTCAAAGGACACACATCAAGAATGAGTACATTTAGGGAACCGAGTATTGTTTGAAAAAATACGATTCGTGGCATGCATAATCTAGGAGAGTGCTAACAAATCACCACAGGAGATGGAAATATTTGAGTATGATTACACAGCACCTAATGCAAGCATAAGAAAGTCTACGCTGGAAGTAGAATGAATCAGCTTAACAGGGGTGCTGTTCTCGCTTCGAGGTATAATACTGCATCGGCCACATATTTCGGAAGGCCTAGACACAGCCGTAAAGCCTCTCGCTCTTGCGTTCGGTGGCCAAACTTGGTGGCTGAATTTCGTGAATTGTAATATAAAAGATTTCATTTTGCTGAGTGTCCATTTTGCTGAGTGTACTGAGTGTCCTTCATAAAAAAAAGTGCGTGGCGTGTGGTTCTGCCCATGATCGAGAAATTGCGTAAAGGATGTGATTAAGTACAGGCACAATGTAACGCGTGCAAGTGCGATAAAACTGCTCTATAAAACATCACTGATACAAAAAAAACAAAAACACCGTAATTTCGCACAGAATCACTAATCAGTAGGAAAGAGGTGCTACCTTTGCACTCAACACCACTAGCAATCACGCTTTCCATCGACGTAAGCTGGCTCTAATGCTACTTTAATCAACGTTTTGCTTATCGTTTTTTAGGCGCGAAGCTCCTTAAGTTGTGAGCTAGTCCCATGTTCATCGTAGTAGCGCGTCTGTCTCTGCGTATGTCCGCGCCTTCGCGCACCAGTTCTTCCGTGCTTCCGGGCGTCCCTCCATGCGTCCCTTCGTGCGTCCGACCATCCATGCGCGCATCATTGCGTGCGTGCGTTCGAGCTTCAGTTCTTCTGTGCTTCCGTGCGTCACTCCATGCGTCCGTCCATGTGTCCATCCGTCCGTGTGTGCGTTCGCTCACCCGTCCATTCATGCATCCGTTCGTGCGTCCGCCCACCATCTGTCCATCCACCCACTTCGCCGTACTCGTCATCGTTCACCTCATGGATATCCTGCGAATTTTTTGCCCTCCGGCTGCATTAGCAAAGAGCATCGACAACAATACACCAGCCTCAAAACGAAAACTAGGGGTTTTGCAAAAAACACTTCTAGCAATGAGACTGTGGATAAAATAGGTACGAAATTGATGACACATTAAGTGTGACATGCTTTGTGCCACCGCCTAATCGGACGTGGTACTTTGAATTGCTTCTCTTTCGTGACAGTTCGGACCGCTGTCGATGAGAAATACACCCCACTGCGACAGCGACAACGCGTCCCATCGCCCAAGCCTCTCGAATTTTCTCACCACTTTAGGCGTGTGGTTGAGCGCCATTGTTTCAAGCTGCCGGGCCTCAATTTCTGTTACACACCTTCGGTAAAAAAGTGACGGATGCACACTTCACTAATTGATGCGGGTGTAACCAATTGCAAATATAACTTTATAGAATGCGTGCGGGTGCTCCGTTTGCAGCCCTCCAGTATCTCTCAGATGTGAATGCCACTCGAACAGTATAGGCACGGCACACTGACCACAGGGCAGGGGGCTGCGTTGCTCACACTGCCCTGTCCCCAAGTCTTTCACATTCGCCGTTAGGGGCATGCAGAAAATACACACCTACTCGCATCCCCATGTATACTGGCCATAATACGCCGACAGATGCAGTGCGCGAGACTCGCGCGTCGCATACCATTTTCATTGAGGCCATCACGAGCTTGCTTTTTTGATCCGCTAGGCTATGTATTCTGGCACTGCAGCAAGATGGCAAAACTCGACTTAACGGTGGCTATGGTAATCTGGACAATTGTCGGCAGATTTACAATACGCAGAATTCTGGTATGGGAAAGCGTTAAGCTCTCTTGGTGTGTTTAGAAAATGTGGGTTAGGATTTTAGAGAACTTCGTACACTATTATGAGAAGCATATAGCCGTTTTTGGACCACATACCAGTTGAGGCCCTGTTGACAGAGATTACGCCGTGAACGTGTCTATGACAATAAAATAACACCATTAGGGTCACATGCTGCTCATAAAGCCATCCCGTGGGCATTGCGCTGGATGAAGATGAGGCTGTGTTTAGATAAGATGAATAATAATTTATAGTACTTCGTACTGTACTATAGGAGAGCATAATGCTATCTCAGGGGCCTCACACTTGATGTGGCCGTGACGACAAAAATTACACAATTTTTCTGGTCTAAGGATTGATAACAAGCTGATCAGGCATGTTTTAGCTACCATAAAAACAAAAACAGAAGAGTTACATGGTATAAAACGAGTTCTAGTGCGTGCATGATGCAATGCCACTATACATATTCCTAACAAGTGTAGTAGTGGCGGTTGTTTTTGTCTCTCTCGTTTTACGACTTGCTGTGCGTGAATGTGTTTTTATCATACAATTTAGGTTCGTAAGAAGCGTTCAACGCACCTTTTATATGTGACCTTGTAATTTGACAGATGTAAATTAAATAAAAGCTTCTTAAACTGAATTATGTCGGCATGCTTCTGCAGAGAATTTTCAGACGCAAGGACACTACACTACAATATATTGCCGTACCAGTGTGGTATAGCCATGAATTAGGAGAGCGATGCTGCTCATCAGCGGCACAGAAGAGTGAAGCTCATAGGATTCCACACCAGTTGCCTGGAAATTAGCGGTTTAGCGTAGCAAGAACGAACACAAAAAGTCTAAATGAGCAGTGGAGACACCGAAATTAAGGGAGGAACGTCTAGCAAACTGGTGTCACCAGGATGCCGAATCACTGACTGTACGGCGAAATTAGAGAAAGCGAACTGCGACTTGGTCGTTCTGGAAGGGCTTAGTAAAGAATCTGTTTTCATATGGGCACAACTGGATGAAAGACTGTGACACATGAGAGATTCCACGCCGGTACTTCCACGCCGGTAATGCAGCGTTGAGTTTAGCATACCCCCTTTGCTCATGCCATGTATATCCTGGTATAGCTGAGCTAAGCCCCAGCTACACTTCTTGCTAGCCGTGTTATCAACTACAAAAAGCTGAAGGCGTTCGCAGTATGGTGCTTGTCGTTAGTTTCAGCCGCAGTGTCACCCGAAAATGCGATGATTGAGGAAAAAAGAAGTGCATATTGCAGGGCTATTTGGTCATGCTCAAGTAGAAGCCACAGAAGTATGACTGTTTTTGCGAAACGCGAGAAGGGCGAAATAGTGGAGTGTTGACCGCTTCTCTCGTTCTTTTCAAAGCGAGCCGCTTTTTTTGCGCAAGAAAAACGTTCACGACATTTTATATGAGACGGCGTAGTGGAGGGCTCCAGAACTTTCGACCACCTGGGATTCCTTAACGTGCATCCATATCTGAGTACATTGGAAATGCAGCCACCGCTGCCGGGGTTCGATCTTGCGACCTGTGGGTCAGCAGCAGAGTATCTTAGCCACTAGACTACCGCAGCGGGGCGAACGATTCCAAAATGGAAATTACTACTCTTAATAAAAACGAGGAGACCATAGCGCAACATAAAAGACCTATTGTTGAAGAAGAAAATTAAAATGCTACTGGATCGCGGAATCTCTTGTGCATTTACCTGAGATGATTGGTAAGGTCATCTCCTTCTTCAATTTCTTACCTAATCCCTTCAAACAACTAAAGTTGATTTTCTCTGCGTTCAACAAGAATGGAGCCTTGCGTGAACGTGAATTGACTCCGTAATAAGACAGCATATGACAAAGATACAATCTCGTTATACCAAGAAAGCTTGGTATGACGAGATCCAGTTGATATTTTCTCATCACTGCTCTCCGATGCCACAGAACGCCGATGCTCGCTCTCAAATATACTATTGAGTCAGGTATCTGAACCTTGCTTCTCTATAGTTTTAGAGGGTTTCGGTTCAAAATCAAGATTATGAATACACCACCGCCGTTAGCTGGGCACGGGGGGCTTCAGCCGTCTGCTTTTCGTTGACGTGCATGCATATTGTGCAGCACATGGACCTCTACCGTTTCTCCTCCATCAAAATGAGACCATCCCTACTTTCGGGGCAGCAGCGCATTGTTGTAACTGCTGTAAACAATCCCGCTGAAAACGCGACTTCCACACCTTCGCGAAGCACCAAAGGTGCTCTCAGCAGGACACACACAAATAAGCATGTTGAAATGCTACACTCCTTCTACCCCTGTTCTCGCGGTGTCATTGCACTGTGATTTTCTCGTAGGTCGAGTAATCTGAAGATCGTCTCCATTTCTTACAGTCAATGTTGCAACTTTCAGCTCTGCTGCAAAGAACTTAAAAGTGAATCATCACAATGACGCCAATAGCAGACACAAATACTGTTCAGCGCTCATCAAGCGAACAAACTTGTTGTCCTCGCGTCGTATCCATCTCTATTCTTGCGTATCTCGTTTTTAACTCCCACTCAACCATGATAAAACAAAAACCTAATGGGGGCGAAGCTTCTTTTAAATGCACCCGTTCGTCCCTCGTACCTGTTATAGAATGTGATAAGTATAACATTTCGACCTCCAAGGTGGTGGCGGTGAAAGATTTCTTCTGTGCGTTGTTGAACAATAAAAATAGGGCTCAATGTACATGCTAATGGCTGCTGGTGGGCAATGAGAGACAGGAGCATTTGACTTTTAGTTAACGCGCACGCTGCGATCCCTATTAGCAGCCATTGGCTTGTACATTGAGCACTATTTCAAAAGAAAGGGTTGCTACGTTACACTCACTGGGTGTAACCTCCTTAGCTTTAGAAAGATTTAGCGAGCATTGAGCCACAGTGCCAAGAATACAATGAACTAGTAAATACAATGAACTCGAGGTGGTTAAAGGTGGGAAGTAGACACGAAGCGCAAGCCGTAAAAAAGTAAAAGGCGAATTCTCCTGTCTCTCATTTCCCATTAGCAGCCATTGGCATGTACATTGAGCACTATCTGACAGGAAAAGGTTGCTAAGTTATATTCGGTGGGCGTAACCTTCTCGGTTTTGGAAAGGTTTAGCGAGCGTTGGGCCGCAGTTTCATGAATACAGTGAACTAGTATATACCATAAACTCGAGGTGGTTAAAAGTGGGAAGTAGACCCGAAGCGCAAGCCGTAAGAAAGTGTGCGTGTGCCACCTCTCGTTAAGTCCTTGGAATGTCCGCTGGATGGCGGTGCTTCTGTATGGGAAATATATGATGAAAAGATGCGAGATGGTGGTACTTGGAGTGTTGAATAGATGGACGAACAGACACACAGACAGATGCATGGATGGAGGCATGAACGAATGCAGGGATGGATGCACGAACGAAAGCAGGTACGGACGCACGAACAGACGCACACACGGGCGGGCGGATGGACGCATGGGCGGTCACATAGACGGACGCATGGACGAACGGAAGCAAGAACGAATGGACGGACGAATGCTTCGCCCCACTCTTCATCATCCACTCCGTGGATATGTTGCCCATTTTTTTTTTCGTTTCACACTCAACAACGGTTGTCGTTAGCAGAAATATATTCATACGTCTTGAGTGTTTTCTTTTATTTTTGTTTCTACGGTCAGGCACGAAGCCACTCCTTTATTTTTTTTACATATCTAATTCGTCCTCATGAAAAGAAAAAACTTGGATTTTTCAGAAAAGAAACTAACCGTATTGCCCTTGAGAAGGCTGAGTGTCGTCACTGCTCTTACTGCTTTTATCAGCTGTCATGTTTTTTCCTTCATATAACACCCATTTCATGACATTTGTTACATGTACTTTTTCTTGAAAAGCTAGTGCTTATAGCACATTGTTTTCGCTCATATTTCCATGTTTTTTTCTTTTTCTCAATGGGGTGCAAAATATACCACAGGTACAAAATGCATTACTATTTGGAGCATTACTATTGCATTACAAAATGCATTACTATTTTGATAATGAACCTCATAGTGAATTCAAATATACCATAAAATAGAATACAGGTAAGAATCTGGTTTGTGTTTTGAGGTGATGTTGGGAGTGCTGAGTAATTGTCTCGACCGTGTTTACTGGAGAGCCTCGCTTACTGCCCAACACCTTCAAGATAATCACATGTCAGGTATGCAGGATGGGCAACGGGCATTGAGGGTAGGGCTATTACAGCCATGGTGTGTTTTAAAGCTGGCGAACGCAGTAACACGCGTATTATAAATTAACGTATGTTTAGTAATCCCTCTGTGCTGCCGAGAGAACAGCCACTTTATGTTCAAGCTCAGAGTAAAAGTACAAGTACTCAAATTCAAACACAGGTTGAGAATTTGAAAAAAAAACAATAAAATAAGAGCTCCCAGGATCCCTATTCTATTGATCCGAGGATACTAGACGGTGAAGTATGTGTACGCATAACTGTTTTCACAGTCAACCCATTGAAACTCTGTTGCTATTCTCCAAAAGTTTTGTGCACCGCACGTGCTTTTGCAATTCCTCCAGTATGAAATGAGTGGCTGGGCACGTAAAACCAGCAAGGTACTGTTACGAAGCACGTTTTGTTACTAGGAGTGCACAATATATTTGATGAAGTATTCGAGGCTCGGTGGATTAGTCAGCGCCAAGACCTTTTTCTCAAATCGATAGGCACACAGTTACTCCGGTGCCTGGATCACTCAGTCGCCCTTGAACCACCGGAAACGCTGCGAACTTCCGTATCTCTCAAAATAGCTTGGGTGCTTCGCGTACCTCAACCTGCCATGCAACAGGACCCCGAGCGTAAGATCGGTCGTCGGAGGTAATGGGTGAAACACCTGAATAGCACTCTCAGCAACATTGAGGAGAATAGGATCTACTAAACTAACGCGGCTCACACAACAAACGGACATATATCGGTGGTGGTTAGCGGCACTCGTGAAATAGTAAGTGCTGCTTCGATCTATTCCAGATCTTCAGTCACCGACTCTGTCACCTGGTGTGTACTCAATGTCCCTTCGTCATGAAATGTATCGGTGCGTGTCGGTTTTTGCTGTTAGAGAGTACGATCAATACGATATCGGACCAGTTGTCTGGCTTCTGCGCTTTGTATGTAGTCGTGAATATTGTAGTCATTTTCGGACGTCTCGTGAATAGGTAACATTGCATCTAAAGGGGTCGTTACCATCCGTCCGAAAACAACTAGAATGGCTTCATCCGTGTTTTCTCTTGCATTGTGGTGTTTTAGGCGAATGTTCCATGGGGTAATTTTTTGTCTCATCTACGGCGTTCTATATCCACATGCATCGACAACATATCAGCAAGCATTCTCTTAAGTCGTTCAGTGCGACCATTCGCTTGGGAATGACATGCCATTGTTTTCCTGTAATTTTTGTGCGTCAATTTTATGTTAGACTTCGTCAGGTCGGCCGTAAATGCAGTTTTTCGGTGAGTGATTTATACTATTGCACTTTCATGCCACTTTACGACATTGGAGACGAAAAATTTCGGCTACTTCAACAGTTGATTCTCTAACAAGAGTCGCTGTCTCGGCATATCGGGTTAGATAGCCGGATAGCCGGTCTCGACTATTTTCCACCATTTTCCCGACGATGACATAGGAAATAGATGCAGTGAGTCCATTCCCTGTAGTGTGAATGGGGCCTCTTGTGATTATATTGGTTGAAGAAGACCTGCTGGTTTTAAGGGTGGGGTTTTGCGTCTTGGGCAGTCTCGGCAAGATCTGGCATAGTGTCGTACAGAGCTGAGCAACTTCAGCTAGTAGTTTGGAGTGCGGATGCGTGCTGACGTTCTACTTACTCCTAAATGTCCAGCTGATGGATCGACGTGGTAGCTTATAGCTCGCAAAGGCCTATCATTTAATTATGGTCGAAACTTGCTGATAGCCCTTATCACGGCAAGCCATTTTCTCTCAGTCACTGAGTAGTTCACCTCAGCCTAAGAAATAGTGCAGCCGGCATACGCAATGACTCGTTCTTCTCCATTTTGCCAACGGATGAGTACGGCATTCATCCCTAAATTGCTGGCATCAGTGCGGATATCAGTTTCCCATTCCTCGTCAAAATGCGCCAAAACATGATGACTTTGGAGAAAATTTCGTTGTTCATTGAAGGCGTCCTCTTGTTCGTCATGTCTTCTTTCGTCAGCCACGTCAGCGTTTCAACGATTCGTGAACAATTTTTCATCGTATAGCAGCCGTCGCAACACTCGTCTATAAATCTCTTTTCATTTTCTTTATATAAGCTACAGAGAAAGGGGCTTATTAGCTTTTTCTTCAGAGCCAACATCCTACCCATTTCACTGACAAGACTCGTGTGGGAAAATGTGTGTATCTCGAGAAATTGCCTGTATGCTCAATAAATATGAAATATTTCCTAGCAAAATTTAGTGATTTTGAGCGTGTCTATCTATCTAGCCAATTAGGTCTGGGTGCTCTCCAGGTCACCCTCTTCAATTGGCATGAACGAAAATAAACATAGGAGGGTAAGATGGTTTGACAAATATGGCGCGCTGGTCAAGACATGAATAATTCACAATCCCATCGCGTAAGCCATCTAACACTTTTCGCCAGACAGTGGCACATAACCATGGGCGGATATAGGCCACTTGTGGGCGAGTGTGTGTCACAGGTAATTTACCCTTGATATCTACCCAGAAATGACGAGAACACACATGGGCAGTTTAAACGCGTGAGCGTTAAGAAAATCCGACATCGGTCGCGTCTACCCGATGAATACAAAGAATAAATGTCAGGATCCTAGCTGCAGTCGAACCCAACCAATCTGCGTGGTAATGAAGCACTTTACCACAGAGCTACGCCAGGTCCTGTAACTACTTTTTAAATAGGCGCCAATCTTCGTCAAAAACCAGCATTGGTTACATTGCTGCCTACTCTATAAAAAAGTTACATATGTACTCCTTTGATACCGTCACGACGGGTTAACGTTTATTGTGGTTAGTTGTCATGCGCTGAAGTTTGATTATGTAGCAGTGTTCAGGGACAGCATCTTCACGACCATCAGCACTCCATATGAGCTTCCGGTCTGGCTAATACGCATGTTCCCAGATTTGGGTGCACGTTAAAGAACCCCAGGTGGTCTAAATTTCCGGAGCCCTCCACTACGGCGTCTCTCATAATCATATAGTGGTTTTGGGACGTTAAACCCCACATATCAATCAATACGCATGTTCCAGTTGGCATGATTGCGCAAGTGCAAACAGCTGGTTATCTAAACATCTGCAACTCTTCAACATATGTCTATGCGTGCAAAATCACACAAATTTAGCGTCATTTCTTTACGTGTCGCTCAACGAGAAAATTTGCAACACGGTAACCTTCCATGCGCTTGCTTCGCGTTGCGTCTATTTCCAGGTATATAGGATCTGCCGAATTTTTTACTCGTCAAGTTTTGATCAGGCATCTCAATGCACGACCCCTTGCATGGGGTTCACTTGTGTGCTTGTATGGGGCACTACAAGTGAGAAGGATATAAACAAATTGGAAGTCTTACAGAAAAAAGTGTCCCATCTATTTGAATTTACAGCAACGTACGGGATACGTCTAGCATTCTACAACCTATTACACACAGTGTACTAAAGCAGGACAACCCTCTAAATACAAGCTATTACTTTCAATTTGTAAGTTAGAGCTACCAAGTTGACACTTTGACATCACATGAAGGCGCACTCATTTTCACTTCGTAGATAACAATTTTACGTTCCTACGAGCAAGACTGGGTACGGTGGACCCATAATTACATATCGCGCCCCATGCTTCGAAAATATACAGGTTAATAACTGTAAACCTCTCTTTTACGCAATATATTTATCATATTATGGTTGTACCTTGAATGAATTAAAGTATATTATATATTTTCCCTAAATTCAAGGATTGGCTTCTCATATATCACACTGTCTCACCTTTAATTAGAAAACCGTTCGCATACAAAGGTACGTATATATGTACAGTTGTGTGTATAAACAGATGAGTGTATGAATATGTATTGCGTATTTATAGGTGTGTCTTTTGAACCTATTTTTAAGAAAAAGAAACAGCCTTGGGGTTCAATTCTGTAGGCCCTTGTACTCTATATTGCAGATGTTTATGCTATTGTGTTCTGTTATATTTCGCTGCCCCATATATTCTTGTAGTGTCCTAGTTTCACAAGTATCACACAACGTAGCTATGTTTGCTGAAAGATTTAGCGTTTCGCGTGGCGAAGCCACGTACGAACGAATGACCTATGTCGTCACTTTGCTTTTCTGTGTCTTTTCAGAAATAAAATCTAGTCATTGAAAAGAATACTACCGCTCATCGCAGCGAGATCTCAAACTGATTTGCCTTCGCTTTGTATGCGTTTATTTGATTAGTCAAAGTATTTGCACTGTGTAGACGCATTGCGCCTTTCACAGCTCATGAGCCTCATTTATCCCCTCGCGTGACGAGTAGACACCACAGCTGTCTCCATGCCTTAGTATCACTCACAGCGAAAATGTTTTAGGGGCGAAGCTTCTTATGGCGTGGCTTGTGCGTCCCTCGTAGTGCGTAACCACCAGTGGCACATACCCGAAATAGGTATAACATTCGACCTCTAAGGTGGTGCCAGTGAGAGATTTCTTCTGTGCGTTGTTTAACAATAAAAAATAGTGCGCATTGTACATGCCAATGGCTGCAAATTGGGAATGAGAGACATGAGCATTCGGCTTTTAGTCAACGCGCACGCTGCGATCCCCATTAGCAGCCATTGGCATGTACAATGAGCCCTATCGGACAAGAAAGGGTTGCTACGTTATACTCGCTGGGTGTAACCTCCTTAGTTTTAGAAAGGTTTAGCGAGCGTTGAGCCGCAGGGCCATGAATACAATGAACTAGTATATACCATCAATGAATTCGGGGTGGTTAAAGGGGGGAAGCAGATACGAAGCACTAGCCGTAAGAAATTAAAAGCCGAATCCTCCTGTCTCTCATTTCACATTAGCAGCCACTGGCATGTACATTGAGCACTATCTGACAGGAAAAGGTTGCTACGTTATACTCGCTGGGCGTAACCTCCTTGGTTTTAGAAAGGTTTAGCGAGCATTGAGCCGCTGTGCCATGAATACAGTGAACTAGTATATACCATAAATTCAAGGTGGTTGAAGGTGGGAAGTAGACCCGAAGCGCAAGCCGTAAGAAAGTGTGCGTGTGCCACCTCTCGTTTAGTCCTTTGAATGTCCACTGAATGGCGGTGCTTCTATATGGGGAATACATGATAAAAAGATGCGGGATGGTGGGACTTGAAGTGTTGAATAGATGGACGAACGGACACACAGACAGATGCATGAATGGACGCATGAACGGACGCAGAGGCGGATTCATGAACGAACGCAGGGACGGGCGCACGAACAGACGCATGGACGGTCACACAGGCGGACGCATGGGCGGACGAATGCTTCGCCCCACTCTCCATCATTCACTCCGTGGATATGCTGCCATTTTCCTTTTTCTGAGGCCCAGCATTGCGCGAACGAATTTTCAGCAATGGACGATGAAATTTAAGATGTCTTTACGAGGTGTCTTCGTGAAGGCTGGCCAATCACATTTTAGAAAAAAAATCAATGTTGCGATATTTTTTAGATAGTGAAGATGCTATGCTATTGTGTCATGCTATGATGCTATGATGAAGGATGTAAAGTGTAAGCAAATTCGCTCAGCTATAGACTGCTTCAATGTCGCCCTGATAAAAAAAACCAAGCATATCCATGACTGAATAACCATGAGTGGGGCGAAGCATGTGTCAGTCCGTCAGTTCATCCGTTCATCTAGTGGACACTCCAAGTTCCGCCATCTTTTATTTTTTCATTATGTATTCATCATATACATCTACCACCATCCAGCGGCCATTCGAAGGAATAGGCGAAAGGTGGCTACCTACTACTACAACTAAAAGACGAAGTGATTCTCTTGTGGAACACATCTTGCGGTCTGTGCTGTTTTTTCTGCGTTCCACAGCGCAACAGCGGGGTCTCCAGCTCCCTACATCGTGGTCATGGATGTACAATCCCCGGAGATCCCGCCCAGTACCAGTTCATCCACGGGCATTGCTTCTAGAAAGCGTGGTAACCCATCTAGTGAAAGCGAGGACACCGAGCTGTACTCTGCATCAGACTACGAGTCCTCGGAAGACGACTTCGAACCTGTGCTCTACCGCAAGGCCAAACGAGGAATCATGAACGCATCATCGGCATCAAGTACAGCCACTGTGAGGACAGCGCCTCAGCGATGGCCTCACTCCATTCTGTTTGTGCCGCAGACTACTACTGCCAATCTACGCTTCCTCAACAGGCAAGCACTGTCCTTGTACCTTGAAAACATTGTGCCTAACGAGATTAAGGACATCAGGATAAACACGAGGAAGAATATTTTGGCAATCGACGTGAGGAACCCAAGTGCACTGAACACGCTACAGCATGTGTCAGAGTTGGGAAACATCAAAGTCTGATCCATCATACCAGCGAATGGTGACACCGTAACAGGAGTTATCTATGACATAGACACTGAAATCGCCAATGAAGGTCTTCCTGTACTGATGAAACCAGTGAGTGAAAACAACGTCAGTGTGCATGCTGGTCGCCTAGGCAACTCTCGTTGTGTGCGACTAACATTCAAGGGTGACTGTCTTCCCTCTTACGTGAAGGTGGGCCATTTCCGTCACCAGGTTCGCCCATTTGTTCCGAAGCCTATGCAGTGTTTCAAGTGCCAGAAGATTGGCCACGTGCAGGGCGTTTGCAGATATTCCGCAGTGTGCCCCCGATGCGCTGAACACCACTCAGAAGATGACTGTAATGCAACTACGTTGAAATGCCCCAACTGCCAAGGAGCTCACAGTGCTTCCTCCAAGGACTGTCCTCAGATTAAGAAAGAGATTTATATTCTGAGGCAAATGGTGCGAGACAACTCGACTCACAGAGAAGCTGCGCAAAAAGTAAGGCGGAGGCGTCGTCATCGTCGAAGGTCCTCACGAAGGACAGTGCAAAATCTAACGAGAAAGTCAGAAACTCAAGTGAAATCGACAGGCACGGCTCCTAGCACGGCAAACATCTGCGCTGAAAGAGAAGATGCTGGAAGATCTCTCTCTCCAAAGGAATGGCCACCCCTTCAGCCTAGACGATCTGTTGAGCCTCAACAGAAGCCGCCTCAAGAACAAGCACAAAATGCTGCAACGGCCGGGAAGCCAGATCATCGCGTGATGGTGATGCTAAGATCATTAGTGGACACCATTCGCATGTTGTTAAGCGACAAGAATACACCGTCAGCCAAAAGTGCCCTTCAAGTACTGGACGCGCTTAGTCCAGTGCTAGCAGTCTTAGAGTAGACCATGGCTAACCCACCACTGTCTTTCCGGGATGAGGTTCGTAAAGCAGCAATACTGCAGTGGAATGCCAGGGGACTGAGATCGCGCATTGGTGAGTTTCGTCGATTTGTGTACGTCAATATGTTTCCCGTAATCGTCATTTGTGAGCCGAACTTATCGAGTGCAATACGACTCTCGGGATACGAACCTTTTATGTCATCTACTGTTACTGAAAGCAGCAAGGTTCTGGTGTACATTCGCCGAGACCTCACTTACATCCTTCAACCTCTACCACCTCATGACGGAAACCAATACGTGTGCTTAAGAGTGAAAAAGAGGAGGCTCAACATCACTGTGGTTGGCGCATACCTATCACCATCAAGCCGTTTCGATCAAAAAAGATTACGAGACATCATAGCGTCAACTCCTGACCCGTGTGTTATCATTGGGGGTTTTAACGCTCATCATACATTATGGGGAAGTCAGAATACCAACATGAAGGGCAGAAGCTTGGTGTCTTTTGCCTCCGACAAACAACTTTGGTTACTGAATGATGGCAGTACTACATTTTTACGTGGCTCCACATACAGTAGCTGTCTCGACTTGGCTTTTGTTTCGCAAAGCCTAGTGAAACATACTGAATGGTTCACGGATATAGAAACGCACGGGAGTGATCACATTCCAACATACGTCAAGATCAGAGGATTGTCGCCTTCTAAAGTGCGCGACATGGTTAAAAGAGTGGACTGGAAAAAATTTCAGTCCCGTATGGAAGACCAATGCCAAGAACACATATCCGATTTACAAGAGGCCATCAAGAACACTGTAAAAGAGACTGTGTGTACGATCCCATGCCCTGTAAGAATCATGGACATCGACATAGAGCTGGAGCGGCTTCGAGCCTTGCGACGACGAGCTGAAAGAAGGTACCGGCGCACGAAGGACATGAAAGATTTACGGGCTGCTAGACGTATGCAGAAGAAGATCAAACGTCGGTTGTACAAGCTAGAATTCCAACGCTGGATTACTTTCTGCGAGTCACTCGACCCTTGTAAGCCTTTATCGCAGATATGGAGGACGGTTAGAGGTTTGCGGTCATCGCCCATTCAGAAGTCACCATTCAAGTCCTTAGCCCTTCACCAAAATCGACCAGATGTGGACGTTGCTGAAGAGTTCTGTGCCGGATTATCAGGGCAAACTACAGCCATCAGCAGCTCACAACTTTCAAACAGTTGTCCGCCACCACGTGACTCCTGTATGGACTACCCGTTCACCAATCAGGAGCTCAAAGCAGCACTCGCTTCATGCAACAAGACCTCCGCACCAGGACCTGAGGGTATCTCCTACAGAGCCCTGTGTTATCTGGGTGAGCGCGCGAGAATAGCTCTACTTCAGCTATATAATGATTGTTGGCTAGAGGGCACTGTCCCCTTAAGTTGGAAAACTAGTCGTCTAGTACCATTACTAAAACCTGGAAAATCACCATTAGAACTCTCCTCCTATCGCCCGATCGCATTGGCTAGTTGCGTGGGTAAAGTGATGGAGAGAATGATTCTCGGCCGACTCGAGTGGTACTTGGAGTATCATGAGATCTACCCAAATGCCATGGCTGGCTTTTGACGTGGTCGATCATCGATCGATAGCGTCATCGACCTAATCACGTACGTTGAACACGAGAAAGGCCATAAGCGTCTTTGCGCCTCTCTGTTCCTTGACGTTAAAGGACCCTATGATAACGTTACACATGAAGCCGTCCTTACCGCACTAGAAGAGATTGGAGTGGGTGGCCGAATGTTTAAGTGGATACGCAGTTATCTCCAAATGCAATCTTATTTTGTGAGTACAGAGACCGGGAACACGTCTACACATTTTAATTGTCGTGGCGTCCATCAGGGTGGTGTACTGAGCCCCGTGCTATTCAACATAAAACTAATCGCTCTCCATACGCACCTACCAAACAATATTTATCTATCAACATACGCTGATGACATCTGCATCTGGACATCTGCGGTAACTCGCCTGCCGTTACGAGCGAGAATACAGAGAGCTGCTACTGCAACTACTTTGTATCTACGCAATCGAGGCCTGGAAATTTCCTCCGGAAAGTGCGCTCTTCTGGCATTTACGCGCAAACCCATGTCGAATTACAGAGTGTCAATTAACGGTCAAAATATACCGTATCGTCGATCTCACAAATTTCTGGGTGTCATAGTCGACAGAGACATATCATGGAGCCCTCATGTGTCGTATTTGAAAAAGCGATTGACAGGCATACGCCATCTTTTCAAGTTTCTCGCTGGAAAGACTTGGGGAATGCAGCCTTATGCTATGTTACGACTGTATAGGGTGCTTTTCCTTGGCTTTTTGCGATACAGTCTGCCTGCATTATCAAACGCCAGCAAAACAAGTCGACGCATGATACAAAGCGTTCAAGCACAGGCGCTTCGAATATGTCTAGGTCTGCCTTAGGGTGCCTCAACAATGGCGACTGTAGCTATAGCCAAAGACCACCTCGTGCAGACCCATATTGAAATCGAAGCTTTGAGAACACACATAAGGCATGTGGGCCGGACTCCCCATCACCACCTAGCCTCTCTGCCAGTGGATAGACCTCATACGTCATTTTGTCGAACAATAACTACACATGGTGACTCCCTACCAACTGGTTTTACGCCCGCGGCGAGACCTTCAATTCCTCCATGGTGCCTCAAACAGCCAGTCATCAACCTGACAATACCAGGCATCCAGAAAAAACGAGATTTCTCAATACCAGCCCTCAAGCAGCTCGCCTTACTTCTGCTGTACGAGAAGTACTAAGACTGCACCCACGTCTACACCGACGGCTCCGTCCTGCCAAACAGCTCAACAGCGGCGGTCGTTATTCCAACGCACGCCACAACCATCAAATTCAGGACAGCTCATGCAACCACAACAACGGCAGCAGAGCTTGCAGCGCTTCGCGCTGCGCTGCGTTTCATTAACGACCAGAGCACGCAACAGTGTCGATTTTCTGCGACTGCAAGCCGGCACTGCAGTCACTTCTGTCAAATCTACACCGTGGTCCACACGAGCAGTTGGTATTTGAAACAGCAGAAATGCTACACCATATAACAGAGAAAGGGCACCACGTTATATTTTAGTGGTTGCCAAGCCACTGTGGAATTATCGGTAACGAACAAGCTGATCAAGCTGCCCACTCAGCCCATACAGAAAACAACGACCAGTCAATACCTCTCTCAAGGACGGACGCTGCTAGGAGGCTCCGCATGCTTGCTCGCCAACGCTCCCTCGCTCTTTGGAATGAGCCTCTCTTTACGCATGCAAGATTGCGATCCCTTGATCCAACGTTAAGCATGCAGCTTCCAACAAAAATTCGACGAGGCGACGCTACTGCTCTATGCAGACTATGGTTGGGAGGCGCGTTTACCCGTGCGTACGCGTTCCGCATAGGTATGGCCGACACTGCCCACTGTGCACACTGCGGAGATGAACAAACAATTCAAAATATTCTGTGTGACTGCCCGAAATACAACCTAGAAAGACAACACCTTTCTAATAAACTAAACAGGTTAGATGACCAGCCACTGTCAGAAGAAAGTATACTGCGCCATCGTCATGACTCATCGTCACAGAAGAAAGCTGTGCAAGCGCTACTGGGCTTCTTGCGAACTACTGGCCTGTTGGAACGCCTCTGAGTGGACTGAATTGTGTGTGCGTGTGTGTCGGTGTTTTTCTCTTATTTATTTTTTACTCTCCTTTTCTCTTTCAACCTCCTATTCCCCAACCCCAGTGTAGGGTAGCATACCGGATACTAGCATCTGGTTAACCTTCCTGCCTTCCTTATTTCTCGTTTTTTTCTCTCTCTCTCTCTCACTACTAATACTACATACGTTTGAGATGCACAACCCACGGCTTAGGGAGCTTCGCCCCTAAAAGAATTCAATTTCGGGGGAAAATTGAAGACTTGAACCTTCAGACTGCATTGATTGATTGATTCGTATGTGGGGTTTAACGTCCCAAAACCATCATATGATTATGAGAGACGCCGTAATGGAGGGCTCCGGAAATCGCGACCACCTGGAGGTCTTTGACGTGCACCCAAATTTGAGCACACGGGCCTACAACATTTCCGCCTCTCTCGAAAATTCAGCCGCCGCAGCTGCGATTCGATCCCGCGACCTGCGGTCTTCAGACTGCATCTACCTTTCTGCTCAATAAAGGATAGTGTGTGTGCATGAGCCTCCGTAAGCTGAACATTCCGAAATGATTTTTCGGGACAAAAATGTTGGTCTTTCTCGAGCGTTCACAGAGCCCAGACGTGTTGGCCAGAGCTCTCGAGTGCGCGAGAGTCGCTACCGCGTCTCCTGCAGTGCTGCCCGTCTTTCTTGGACTCTTATTCCTGAGTCGCGTCTCAGAAGCCAAGGAGGAAGGTCTTCTCTACTAGCGCGCCATGCTTTTTGCCGCCTCCCTTGCCGATCGTGCCCTGTGCCATCGCATGTCGCAGTGCATGCGGCGCGCCCTACCTGAGTACAGCTCTCGTATTCGTACGCGCAGCGCGCGCCACGACGCCCATAGAACAGCAAGCGTGCCCCAGCACTCATACTATTGACCTGGCTGCATCACTGTATCTGTCCCCACGGCTCGCACAACCGCTCAGATTGCTTCCCACACGGACCACTCCACGTCATCTGATGTCACTGATAGTACCAATTTCGCGGCCTCTTCGCTTTCACGCAGCAAGTCTTCGTGGCGCTCCCGCCGCCATTCTGAAGCCGATCGCAAGCGTTCCAGCCGCCTGACTACTATAGAAAAGCTGCACTCCCGGTGGCTTTTTCCAGAGTCACCGAAGGACGTCGTCAAGCCGGTCGAAGAGTTTCTGGCGGTGCAAATGGCCAAGATGGGCCACCAAAGTCAATCGTCCCTTTGCCACCCCTCCCCCCCACCAGATGCGCTTCCGCTGCTGCTGATGCAGCATGACCGCTGCCAATGCAAGACAGCTTCGCAGCTCCCGATTGTGGCAACCCTCCTAAGATACAAAGAGGTGTCGAACTGAAAAGGTGTCCTCGTGATAAATGATGAGTGACGACGAGGAGGAGATTATGAATTCATCAGCCTCCCGCAAGTGCCAACGCGACCAGGTGAGCAGAGACGACGATGATGGCCCGCCCAAACAGCCGGAAACGTCTCCCGCCACCTCAGTGTCTTCCAGTGAGAACACCGTCCTCTCTCCGTGCCCTGGGCTGAAGTGCCCTGAAGTGACAGTGACAGCGACCTCGGAGATGTCCCGCAATGGCTACCCACCAGAGGAAACTCATTCAACCCATCAGTGTACGTTCGTCGAGCAGGCAATGCACAGCAGCCAACACCAGGGACTATAGCAATCTTCCTCAAGGACGTAACAGCACGAAGCAAAACGACCTCCCACAGGAAGGATCGCAGCAAGCCGGCCAGCGAGCAGCAAAGTCCTGCTGCATCCGATGGGACTCCTGTCACGCACTCTCCTAAAGGACCCCGGGCTGCTCCTGCAGGCTCGTTCATCACATGGACCTACCAGCCCAGCGCCCTGCGATCACCAGTGTCGCCCTCATATCACCAGGCCTCCAGTTCACGGGGCCTGTCCTGTCCGCCAACAGGGAGGGCCGCACTGTGACCCTTCGCTTCGGTGGCCCTGATCCCCCAGAGGAGTTGACACTGTACAAGATGCGCTTTTCTGTACAGCCGGCCCGGTCCCGACCGCTCCAGTGCGAGACGTGTGGCCGGTTTGGCCACAGTAAGGAAAGCAGCAAATGGCCTGAAGGCTGCATCTGCTGTGGTCGGCACCACCAAAAGGTGCATGACTGGCCACAACAAGGCTGTGGTGTGTGAACAGTGGTGGCCCACACCCTGCCAACACGACACTGTGCCCCCGTGGCAGCAGGGCTCTGAAGGATGTCCGGCAGGAGCTTGGCCTGGTAATACTGAACACTAGCGTCCCCACTTTCATCCGTGGTGGAATCCGCGCAGCCTGCACGGCCATCGAAATCTGTGCTGCCATGAAGTGATGGCAGTATTTATGGACACTGGCTCAGGACATGTGGAGCTCCGACGACTTGCTCCTCCTGCTGTCTCCCACGGCAAGGACCCCGAAGACTGAGAATGCAGCGTGGTGGATTGGTGGATCTTCCGGCGGGTTTCAAAGGAGGGCACAAATGACGGGGACCTGATCCGCCTGGGGGTCAATAGGGCTAGCTAGGCAATGGTCGCCACCATGGTCCAGTAGGGGCAGCCCGTCCCGCACATAAAGCACCTGGCACTGAAGGCAGTGCGGAGGCGAGCAGAGTGGCAGGTCCTGACAAGGGTCTTGCCGGACCTATGGAATGTGTTTCGGAGGATCGACGCAGTGTGCAGAGGTTACGCTCGCAGGTGTAAGAAACGGGGCTGGGGGAGCATCTGCTGCTCGGCCAGCGGCTCCAAGGAATGTGGCTGTGCCTGACGCCCGCTCAGGTGCCTACTCTGGTGCCCTCTGCCTTCAATCAGGTGCAGTCCATGGTGGTCAATCTGGTCATCCCCGCCTTCGAGTTAACTGAGTATTTGGCTGACGGATTTGCCACCAGGGCTGTCGCGCAGCTGGCCCCGCTACCCCACCCAGCCGCCTTCCCATGTATAGCCTCCTGTCTTCATCCACAATAGGGAGTCACACACATCCAAGAACTGTGCAACGAGCTCACGCGTAAGCACGAGCTCGTGGCAGCCTTCGAGGACTGTAAGCGACGTAGCGCGCCAGGAGCCGATGGAATCGCCTTCCAGGTGCTTCTCAATCTGGATAAAGGAGGCCGTCAGCGTCTCCTGGGGTACTACAACCTTGTATAGAACACCGCAAGAAAGCACACTCTCTTAATAAAGGCTGGTATCTCTAACCTGTGCAGCTTGCAAAGTACAGTAGAGGGTGGACTTGGAGAGACTGCAGTGGACTGCCAACCAACTGACATTCTTCCCGGAGCATTGGACTGGCTTCATATGACATCGGTGCACTGCCGACTCCATCGCAGACGTCATTACTACCCTGGACGATGCCAAGAGCTGTGGTGATGTGGCCATGCTGCTGCGGCTGGACGTGGATGACACCTTTGACGGCCTCCCGCACGTGGTCGTTGAGGCGGTCCTGGACTAGCTCGGCATCTGCGGGTGCCTTTGAGGCTTTGTGACCACATTCGTGTTCGGGAGGATCTTCTGCGTTGGTGTTGGAGGGGTTCGGAACTGAGCCGTTTTCCCTTCAACATCGCGCTAGGAGGACTTCCACCTTACCTCTCGACAGACACGGCATTCCTGGTTCACTGCTCCATTTACTCTGACAACGTGGCATTACGGGCAAGGATACCAAGCCGATAAATCCCTGCTACCAGGAGGTCGCTGCAGACAGCTCTGGATACAGTGCTTTTTAGCCTAAAAAAACTGGCCTCAAAGCCTCCCCAACCAAGACCGAGCCCCACTGATCCACGCACTTGCTGCACCCCGGGTTCATTTGAAGCAGATGAGGGTCGACAACTGCGGTCTCTCGTGAAAGTACAGACCTGGGCCTCACCGTCGACCACCAGCTCACCTGGATCCTCACTGCCAAGTCAGCTGCCACCAAGATCAGACGAGTGCATGATCCATCAGAAAGCTGCTGCAGCATGGCTGTTGATGCTTTACGGAAAAGGCGCTGCGACTCAACAAGGCCACAGTGTGCGCTCTAGTGCCGTAGACCCTTCTGCGGGTGAAATTGACGTCGGCCAGAAGATGCCTGCTGGAGGGCCTGCGCAGCGAAGCAACGAAGCCCATCTAGGACTCCCTAAAAGCTCCCCTGTTGTGGCAACGCTTGCGGAAGCGGGACAGTGACACCTGTCGCTACGCATCCTTCAGCTAGCGTTGTGGTACATCGACTGCTTTTACCGTGCATCAGACGGCGTAGCTCTCTTGCCGCGCCTGCGCTACATACCAAGAGTTTGGATGGGCAGCCTCATCCCGCTGTACCATGAGATGGTTCCGGATCCGCCTACCCCTGCTGCCTTTCCACCACCGCACCATGAGCCACTGGAGGTTCATTTCTACCTGCATGGTGAATCAAAGCGAAGGACACCTGCAGTGGCTCCACAGTAAACAGCAACCTGCAAACTCTAAGAGCTACCAGAGGGCCGCCTGCATGTGTACATGAAGAATTCTGCGATGCAAGGTGGAACTGTGGTGGCGGCTTGCGCCGTCCTTGCACGTAAGAGCAGCAAGCAGTGTATACTACCATTTCCAGGAAGCTCTACGGTGGCGGAACTGGCCGGGCTCCATTTAGTGGCTGACCTACTGGCAGATGACATCCCGATGCCGCCTTTTGCCGTCCTCTGTGACAGGAAGGTGGTCCTGCAGATCTTGGTGAACCCCCGACGTGCCGGTTTGACCGGGCGCTACCTGGCCGTCAAGTATCAGGCCCTTGCTGCTTCTGGGGCGTTTGTCTACTTCCACTGGCTAACGTTCCACGTCGGCATGGCCGGCAACGAGGAGGCAGACGTGCTCGCCAAGGCCACACACCAGCCTTGCACCGCCTTCATTCGCGCCATTGCGGCTCTGGATTGCATGCAGGCACGCATCAAGGGGCTCCTCGTCATGGTTCACCCAAAATGCAGGGTGGTCAATAGACGAAGACCCAAACCGTTGCCCGAGATGGGCCTCACCAGAAGTACCGTGCCATCCGGCTCCGCCTACAAACTGATTTTGTAAGGACTGCTGCTCGCCAGCACGCCAAGCGCCTATGTGCCTGCCCTGCGTGCACCAGTTGCGGAAATCCTGAGACCCTCGAGCTCCTCCACTCTGCCCTCCCTGGCTTGGCACAGGAACGTGCGAGATTCACCACAGCCTACCGTAGACAGGGCCTGCCTGCCTCCAATACAGAACACCTGCTCTTCCCGTACCGTTCTCTCCTGCCAGCACTCTAGAGCCTGGTCAAGTTTCTCATCAAGACGGGAATACTGCCTTTCATGAGAGCTGGGACCATTACCCTGATCCCCTGTGCCGCCTGTTTGCTGCTCCAGTCATGACGAACACGCCTCGACTTTCTACACTTATACACACCTCTATCTCTTCTAAGCACTTTCATTTTCCTCACCTCTTTCCTTACAAGGCACAGTGCCATTTCACCGAAGAGGCAGACAGAAATTAGGTGCCTGCATCCCTCCTTTAAAGAATCACAAATGAGGGGCCTATCACGCTCCCTAACCTTGACTACAACATATTCACAACGATAATTATTGAGCGCTTCAGGGCTCTGTTGAACACCCCGGTGGGTCTACTCCAGGCTTCATCAATGCCTCGACGAGAAATATACAGCTTGTCCTTTACCACCTGGGATAGAATAGCCAATAGTTTGTCTCGGTCTACGCGTGGTCTCCTTGTGTCTTTGGACCAAGGGAAAGCGTTTCACCGACTCGAGCACACGTATATCTTTATTAGGCACGCAGCCTTTGAATATAATGATGTGTGATGCTTTATGGCGCAAGGAAAATGTGATGGCGAAAGAGCGCCATTTAATGAGACAAGGAATGTGGGCATTGTGTATGGTAGGTGCAATTTAAGGGCATCAAAATTGCACGCACTGTGGCGGGTAAAACATGGGAGTAATATATTATGACAGTGACGTGAAAGGTGTCTAGCGAGAATGGGTGGCGAACGATTAGGATAATAAAACTATGGTGATAATTGGAATTGGCAAAAATGCCTCTTGAACGCCATTGTATATAAGGGTCGGGAGGAATGTGCTGTGTTTTTGTAATAACCGCATTAGCGACCTCTCTTCAGAGAGCGTGCTATGAGTTCTCTGGGTAAATCACTTGAAAATCTTGCACCTGTTTTAAAATGACAGCACTGAATCAAGTTTGAATAGTTGTTTCCTACCGATGAAGATTGCAGGTTGTAATAGTATTTGTTGTTGGTGGCGTAAAGGGAAGAATTGTTTTCTAAGGGTGTCTAATTTTTTACATTCAACTAATTTGTGAAGCACAATTGCGGCTTCACCACATCTCTCACACAATGATGGATCTTCACCCTACAAAAGGTACAAGTGTATCGTGCATGTGTGTCCTATCCTTAGCCGTGTTAGTGTAACTTGTGTGCGGCCTGACTTCGATACTGCCAGTCATTGACCGAGTGGCAGCTTGGTAACATCCAGTTTATTTCTTGTGTGCGTATCCCATGTGCACTGCCAAAAATCCCTGAGGCTTCGTTTGAGGAGAGGTTTCAGGTCGAGTGCAGGGATTGCCATTGCTGTATTGATATTGGTTGGCTTGGCAGATGCAGCCAAATGGTCCGCCAATTCGTTTCCTTCTATGTCGCGGAGTCCTGGCACCCAGCACACTATGACATGTTGTTTGAGTGAGTATATGTGAATAGGAGCGAGTAAATAGATACGAGAACAAAATTTTTGTGTTTTGTGAGGGTTTTGAGGGCTTTTCCAACGCTTAGAAAATGTCTGTACATCTCTGCACTTTGTAGTTTTTTCATTGTGTTTGGCAGCCACAAGTATCGCATGACCTTCTGCAATAAAGATGCTTGGGTTAGAATGAAGAGTACCGGCATCTGAAATGGATGCGCCAACCACCGCAAACGAGACAGAAGTGTTCATCTGAGGAATTGGTTTAGGATTCGGGACAACTGTCTTCTGCCTTCCACAAAAGATATATGAAGGTCTATGAGCTACCATTGCCACGGCGGCAGATATGCAGCAGGAGCCATCAAACAGTGTTCCAGAAGTGACACATCCGTTTCTTCAGCGACGCCTCTCACACGATGTAAGTAGGGCTGCCTCAACGAAGGATGGCAGTGGAACAGGACAGAACAAGACCAATCATTGATTGCGAATTAAGAAGGGTGTTCCTTGTCTGCATTCACCTTGAGGTAGTACAAAGAAGATGTGTAACATCTCTGTAAGAGGAGTGACCACTTATTCGATTCCACACACAAGCTTTCCGCAGGACTAGTGCGGAAAGCACCCGTAGAAAGGCGAATGCCAACATTGTGCACAGGGTCCAGCCTCTTCAAAGCACTTTCAGTCATCGACTGATAAACAAAGGCCCCATAGTCTAAGCACTTTAACCTCCCTGCCTTTCCTTGCATCTTTAGCTCCATCTCTCTCTTGAGTCGCCGACTGATAAACAAGGACCCCATAGTCTAAGCGGGTGCGAAAGAGGCTTCTATACAAATTCATGTGACATTGCCTGTCACTACCCCACGTGGAACGTGACCACACATTTAGAACATTCATGGCTTCTACACATTTTGTTTTTAAATACTGGATGTCCGGTATGAAGGTCAGCTTGTTGTGCAAGATTAAGCCGAAGAATCATGCTCGGCATTAACAAACAGACGGTGAATTTTCAGTTGAATGTCAGGTTCTGAGTGCATGCCTCTCTTTCGGGAGAAAAAGACATGCGTGCTTTTTTGTGGGTTTAGTCAAATGCGTTTTCCTGTGCCCACTTGAAGACTTTGTTTAAACCTAGCTGAACCTGCCGCTGACACATTGCCAGGTTGCGTGATTTAAAGCTGAGCTGGACGTCATTGACATATGTACAATAGAGTATATTGCGGGGGATCAACAGGTGCAGGGAATTTATTTTCATAATGAAAAGTGTACAACTAAGTACACCACCATGCGGTACCTTCGTTTCTTGGACAAATGTTAGGGAGAGGACACTGCCCACATGGACACTGAATGTCCAATGTGAGAAGTAACTCGCGATTATGGAAAGCATTCCACCGCGCACACCCTGGTGAGACAGGCATTTTAATATGCCAAAACGCCATCATGTGTCGTAAGCCTTCTCGATAACGAGAAACACATATAAGTATTGTTTGTGGAAGAAAGCGTCTCGGATCTCTGCCTCACTACGCACCAAATGGTCGGTGGTGGATCTACCCTTTCAAAACCCACACTGAAATTGGCCGAGTAGATTGTGTGTTTCAAGTCGGCGGTGTATCATCTTTTTAAAAAGTTTACAAAGGCAGCTTGTGAGTGCAATGAGCCTCTAACTCGAAACTTAGGTAGTGTCCTTGCCCTGTTTTGAAACAGGAATAACAATTACCTTTTTCCAGGAAGTAGGGATAGTGCCATAAAACCACATAGCATTGCCTAGGGAGAGTAAAGTTTTAGCGTTTTGAGCGGCAGCCTTTTCAACATTTCATGTATGACACGGTCGTAGCCTGGGGCACATTTACTGCAGGAGTTTAGTGACGTTTGTAGCTCAGCTAAGTTGAAAGTTTGGTTGAATGCGTCGTATTTTGTGCACTCGTATTCTAGTTTCTGCTTTTCTATCTTTGCTGTATATCTTCGGAAAGCTTGAGTATAGCGTGACGAGCTAGACACCTGCTCGTAGTGTGCACCGAGGAAGTTCGCCTGATCTTCCAGGTTGTTACCCCGTGTATTTACGAGTGGGAGGGAATGTATTTGTCTTCCTGCTACCCTTCTAACCACGTTCCAGACTTCAGCCTCTTGGTTATATGAATTGATCTCTAATTAAAACTTATGCTAGCTTTCTCTTACAGCCTGCCGGCGCGTTCTCCTGCTTTGAGACTTTATTTTTTTAAACCTGTCAATATTTTCGGCTGTCGGTGAGTTTTGAAGCAACCTCCACGCCTTGTTCTGCTCCTTTCGAGCAGTACGACACTCAGTGTTCCACCTTGCGACGCGTTGATTGCCGGGCAGTCCAGATGTTTGCGAGATGCACTTGCCCTCTGCTTCGATAAGCAAAGCTGTGAAGTACTGCAGAGCTTCATCTATGTGCAACCGACCTATGTCAGTACAACCTGAATGAGTAATGTTATGAAACTGTTCCTAGTCGACTTTGTATGTGAGCCATTTAGGAACACGCGAAGGAGATTTTTATGAGGTTGGTGAACTAATAACGAAAAGAAAACGATCACTTCCATAGGGATTATCTATAATTTTCTATTGGAGTAATGCTGCAAGTGAAGGAGATACAATGCTGAGGCCTATGGAGGAAGTTTTGTTGGCAAGGTTATAATATGTTCACTCTTTTCTATTGAACTGACAAGCACTTGATGAAAAGAAGAACTGTTTGAAGAGACGACCTCGTGCTTAATATCGACGGTCGTCCCACAAACCACTGTGGCCATGCAGGTTCCCTAGAACCAGATAAGGTTCTTGTGACTCGTCTATTAAAGACTGGAATTCATGTTTTTCCGGGCGGTGTTGTGGTGGTATGTGTAGCGAGCCGATGGTGATGAGCTTATTCAGTAGAACTGCTCGCACAGCATCTGCCTCTACGGATGTTACTAGCGGTACATGAGTACATGCTACTCTTCGATTAACAATATTGGCTACACCATGAGATGACGCTACAGCATCATCTCTGCCCCTTCAGAAGATAACATATTGGCGCAAAAAGTTTGTTTTCTGGATTTAAGGCATGTTTTCTCTACACACAGTACTTTTTGTGAATGTTTGTGTAGAAGTTCTTTGACATGGTCGAGGTTTCGAAGTAGTTCTCTGACGTTCCATTGTATCATTTGTGTCTCCATAATGGGGGTAAAGAAGTGTTGTGTGTACGAAATGAGTTTTGCTGGCGTCTAAAAGAGAAAAGTGGCCTATTTTAGAGGGCCTTTGTGAGGCCCTGCTATTGTTGTTTTGTCTTTTCGGAGCAGTCGACAAGAGGTCGCCGCTACTTGGGCGCTACCGGCAGCGCTTCGCTAGAAGTGGTGTCCATAACCTCTTACGAGGCACTGGACACTCGCTCTAAAGAATGATCCGTGTGTCGCTTAGACTTCTTCTCAGTCAACGAAGCATTTGCTCGCACCAGGCAGGAGGTTGGTGGGACCTCCTTACTCTCTTTATTACTCTGACTGCTGCCAGGGTTTGTATTGGCCACCGGTGTGGACTTGTTGGTTGTGGGTGGGGCAGCGCTGGCTGCTCCCACCAGAGGGGCAGGTGGCTTTGACCTGGGCACGCTAGGCGTGGTCCAGGTAGCCGTCAAGGACCATTGTGCTGCCTCACCTCGTTGCACCATTTCAGCAGAGGAATTTCTCAGTGCGAAAGAAGGTGAGACTCACTGTCGTGCTTCACTGAACGTTATATTTTTGATCACTTTTATGGTGATAATTTCTTTTTCTCTTTTCCAGGCTGGGCAATCTCTAGAGAATGCGGCATGGCTGCCCTTGCAGTTTGCACAGTAAACCTCATCATATTCACACTCGTGACCACTTTTGCAGCATTTACCACAAATAAGCTGACCTCGGCAGGTCTGAGATCCGTGTCCGAATCGCTGGCACTTAAAGCAACGTCTCGGGTTAGCAACGTACGGACGCACACAAAGTTTTACGCAGCCGGTTTTGAGTGTCTGAGGTAGAACTCTTGAAAGTAAGTATAAGGTACTTTTTGCTGTTTCTGTGTTGTTGCGTCTGATATTTATGCGCTGCACGTATGTTATTCCTTGGTCCTTCCATCCGTAAAGGAGTTCCTCTTCGCTTAGTGTCATGAAGTTTTGATGGGATACTACGCCCTTCGCTGTGTTCAGAGTACGATGTGCAGTAACTGACACAGGGATATTGTCAAATGCTACAAGGGGGGAAAGTTTGTCATACTGTTCTTTGTCTTTTATTTCGAGAAAAATGTCCCCACTTGCCATCGTTGTGGCCTTATAGCTGGTTCTAATGGTGTTTTTAAGCAATTGGTCACGAGAAAAGGTGATAGTACTCTGGCTTTAGATGATATTTTTTCGCAGTGAAGAACGTGGTATCTTGGGAAAGTTTCAAAGTTTTGGGGAAAAACAAAGATGATGCATCAGTGCGTAGCTTTTTCAGGGCAGCAATAGGTTACAGAGGGTTTCCGAGGTCCCATGAGAAATGACTCCTTCGACAGCAGCGCCTACCAAACACCAAGGAGCCCAACAAGGGGACGTGGCAGCTCATGTGAACAAGTCTGCTCTATGCCAGCAGTGCTCCATTGCTATAACTGAGTATGGTTTACCCTAGTTAGGATAGCCACACAAGGTTAGCCCTAGCCACCAGGAAACAATGAAGTAAATAGAAAAGAGAAAATACAGGACAGCTTTCAAGAGGACAAAAAGACGAAGATGTAAGGAGAGAGAGAGACAGGAAAAGGCAACTGCCAATTTCCCCTAGGTGGGTCAGTCCAGGGGGGCCACCTACGTGAAGCCGGGGCCAAAGGTGTGTGTTGCCTCTGCCAGACTTATCAAAGGTCCGATCACCCGGCGTCGTCTCAACCCCTAGGATCTCCTTTTTCCCGGACACGGCCAAGCAACGCAAGGCTAGGCTTGTGAGGGAGTCGAAAATCCCCCGTAAGCTTGGGTCCATGGTACTTGAACTGGTATAGCGCATTACGGGGAAGAAGAAACGGCCGAGCAGACCGACACAAGAGGACTAGTGCTCTGTCCTCTTGTGTCGGTCTGCTCGGCCGTTTCTTCTTCCCCGTAATGCGCTATACCACTTTAAGTATGACGAACCAACTCGCCCTATGTTCGACACTCGTGGGTCCATGGTGTTGCTACACACCAAACGCCTACTTACACAGACGCCCCTGCGGGGAGCCTTTTGGATATCCTCATTTGTTTTGGAATTATTTAGAAATACTTGCTCTGGTAAGAAAAGCACACTATTTCTAGATGGCTGGGACATTTTTACCTTTTTTATCGCAAGTAGGTCCCTCAGATGTGTCTGTCGTCTCCTTTTCCTTCTTTCCTCAGCCCTGAGCAATTTTTGTGCGCTCTAGACGCAGATTCACATGTCCGGAATCTTTGGCTTCCTGGAAGCAGTTTCGTGAAAGTCACAACTTTCGCTAACGGCACGACACTGTACATTTCAAATGAAAGTAGTTTTTCACACAGACTGCGTTTATTCTTCCAGTATGATGACATTTCAGGTTTGGCGCCAAAAAGCTCCAAATACCGCTATCTCTTAATTGGCTCTCCAAGCTCCCGACTTAGCTCTGTTTTCCTTAAAAGAAAATTCATTAGGCCCCACAACCAATTTTAGTTAGACTGTGGAAGTTGTTGGGTTTCTACTGAGGAACATTCTGCCACAAAAAATTTAAGTTGGTTCCTTACGAGCTGAAAAAAACTGTTCAGTTTGTTTTTTTAAGTGGCGCGAAAGGATGATGAGAGGATGCGAGCTCGACACCCTTGCCTCTCCTCCTCGTAGCCTTCTCAAGCCAAATGTTTTCCCTACCCTCTCCGGCATCCGACCAAAAGGTCACGTGTACATGACGTGCCCGACAAGCCCAACACCCGTGCACGCGAGCGGCGTTTTTTTTTTTTTGTTCTTGTTGTTGCTGATCAGTGTTGTTTTGAGGTATACTGCCTTTTTCAGCGGGATGGTTTAGAAACACTGGCTTAGACGCGGTAGAATAGATCAGCACAATGAGTGCGCGAACGCGTAGGGGCGTTACGCGGCTGTCGTCTGCTCGATTCACTGGCCGCGGAACCGCGGGGACAAGAACGCATGCAAAACGCCGGCACATTTGCCCCGCATTTCGTTGCTATTCACGGGAGAAAATTGAAAAAAAAAGAACACTAACCTTCCTTTATTGCGCCTCATTATTTATTTAGAGATTTAATAATATCTTCAAGTAATAAATACATATACTACGCACGTTGTGTTAAATAATTTTCACCATGTCACCTGCTACTTTTGGCAACGTCAGAGCATGTCTTCGTAGAGGACCAATGTCACTGTTTTGCCGTGTACGTAGGGCCATTCATACGCGCTTGTCATGCCCTCATTCTCTGCATGCGCGCCCGCAAATGAAATGGGGAGTAGCACTCACCTTTAAATTTGACTCATTTCTGTGGCGCATAGCGTTGAGAATTTTGGCAGAGGTAGTCATGAACGCCTCGTCTATGCACTGCGCTTGTCAGCTCAAAATTTTCAAACCTGTTGAGTAGCCCTTTAATAAAACAACCGCGACATTTTCTATTTGATGTACTTTATACAACCACTATGACATTTGAGAACCCTTTTCATTAAACGCTCTCAAATAATTAAGAGAGAAGTTCAGGATGCGTGGGATTTCGACTTTCCGCTTTTTGAGTGGAGGTACCTTGCACAGTTTGTATTTTGCTGTCGCATTTGGTACATTTATCAAGTGGTGAAACCACCTTTACGTATTGTGAGATAATCACTCTCTACGCTGTATTCCTTTTTTTTGGTCCAATGGCATTGAGTGGGTCTCACGAGAAGCGTTAGGAGAGCGGTGTTCCCAGAAAGGCTTTGCTTTCCCTTCAGGGTCCATACCCTGTCAGCTACTGGCTTTACGGCTTTTCTTGCGCCTTGTGCAAGGAAAGGAATCCCCCAAACGACCTGTCGCATAATATTTCTTGGGTGCTCACCTTCGGCATTGATTGTGTAATGTGCATCCCAACAGGGTAAACAATCAATAACGCTTCCGTCATTTTAACGCGATGGCGTTAGAGAGCTCATGTCACGGAAACTCCACCTTCGGCGTCGGC
Organism: Rhipicephalus microplus; assembly: GCF_043290135.1. Lineage (NCBI taxonomy): Eukaryota > Metazoa > Arthropoda > Arachnida > Ixodida > Ixodidae > Rhipicephalus > Rhipicephalus microplus. The sequence goes on from NW_027464593.1 coordinate 1,811,866, forward strand.
CCACTTGGTTCTAAGCGAAAACTCGTCTGTGCGTCTGTGAGCGAAAAAGCAAGTTACAGAGATTGGTGCAGAGGCCGCTACTTGTCCACGCTTGCGCACCTGATCACTTTGAGAAGGCTGCGCATTCGAAGAAAAAAAGTTCTCAAGGTCCCGAGGCGCGATAGTTTCTTTGCCCCTGCCACTCCTCCCTGCTTAGCTTCCAGCGCTTTTGTCGGGACGAGAGAGGAGATAATGCAATTGCAGCATGCCACACACCTTTGCAACTTCACTCGCACTGGTAGGATTCCTAAAATTCTTGCGGTATTGAATTTTGAGGCAATAAGCTCTTCTAGTGAATTCATTTTATGGTTACTTGAAAAAGCATTTTAGGGCCCCTTTACCGCATCTTGTTCGACAGGTTTCACGATGAAAACGAACACACTCGGTGATTTGTAGGCGCATTCGGGAAGCCTCAAGCTACGTTGAAAAAGGCCGAGATAGTGCAGTCATCGCCGATAAAAACACACAGGATTTTTAAACAGCTTGAAAACGGGACAACTAGGTCCATCTAGCGAAAAACATATCATGCCTTTTCAGAGATGTTGATCAAGCAAACAGAAAAAAACGCTAGAAAATGTGCTGCTATCTTTGAAGCATTGTGAGACAATTGATGGCCTTCAAAATGGCGAGCACGCGGCGTGTGTCTTGGAACTCTTGGTTTAGATCAAAAACCCGTGTGTACCATTCGCACCTGTGCGCTGGTGTGTGTGCTGGTGTATCTGATTTGTGTGTGTGTGTGCATGCAACAAAACATATTGCTACGATACTGAGGGGACGTGTGGAAGAAGAGGAGAACGAGGTTGGCACGAGCGGTGATCTGCCAGATCCCTGGACTCTCGCATTCATCATCTCTTGTGAATAAAGGCATCTCACCGAAACAAGATTGATGGAAGGTGTGGGGTACAGCGGAGCGATCCCAGGCGAACGATCATGGAAGCGCTACCTCAAGAACTGCGCCGAAGCCACCGACTGGCTGGTCTACCAACGCTCTCTATGGATCCGATTGCGGACGGCTCGACCACGCACTCTTCGTCTGGCGCTATGTGGCCCCGACACATGGTACCACGAAGCTTCTCTGGGAGGGTCGGAGAAGACGTCGACGAATGGCTGAAACCCTTCAACCGCGTGAGTAAATAAAATTGTTGGGATGGGGCCTCCCGGTTGTCCCACGTCGAATTGTTTCTTCGAGGGACAGCGTTGGTGTAATTTGAAAACACCGACAAAACAATAACGACTTGGGAAGTGTTTGAGAAAGAAATAGCGAGCTACTTCGAGGACCTGTTCATGAAGAAGAAGCGCGCTGAGTAAACTTTGATGCAGCGTTCTCAAGTCCCTGGTGAAACATGCACAACGTATACTGAAGAGATTCTGAAATTGTGCAAGTCTGTAGACCCACGCATGAAAGAACATGACAAGGTTAGGCATCTCCTCAAAGGGGTTGCTGAGGATGGGTACAATTTCCTCATCGGCAAGGACACCTTGGCGTCTGTAGTGGACGTAACCCAACACTGCGTCTCTCATAATCATATGGTGGTTTTGGGACGTTAAACCCCACAAATCAATCAATTCAACACTGCCGCACGTTTGAGACCCTGAAGGCTAGGCGCATCACTCCCAAATTTTGTGGACTTGCCAACGTCACTACCGTAGTAAGTGTCGACGTCCCTCCAACATCTTCCTGTGATCTTGCCTCAATGATCAGGCAGATTGTACGCGAAGAACTTGGATGACGCGAAGCTGTCAACCCGCCAAGGGCACATGCTAGCAACGCCTCCCCGCCATATGACGCAATTTGTGCTGCCGTTCATGCCACGCTACATGATGTGCCCAAATCAAGAGCACCAGAGCCCCATCTGACAACCTGCATCATCGTCGCGGTTTCCAGAACGCCTCCCGCCAACCACCTACAATGGTGTCTTCGTGGAACGATCATGGATACACGGCGCCTCGTGGAAGGTTTGGCGACGTGCTTGAGGCCCCTGTGTGCTAGAACTGCGGTTTCCGTGGACATGGGGCTCGATTCTGTGGTCAGAGGCATCGCCCCCAGCGGCACTACTATGAGGGATCATCAGCTTCTTCGCGACAAACCGCTGGTGCTGTGGTATGCGCTCGACGCTGGACGCGTACGTTGGGGACGGTTTCCAGCAAACCACTCACAGTAATACACATGTGGGACGCAATTTTTACCGGAATATACGAAACGGCTCGCCTTCTTCCGTGCGAAGCTTGACGCCCGCCGCAACACACCGGTTTCGTTCCCCGTCTCCTTGTCAACGCGTCACCTCCCCACCTCCGGGAAACTAGATGGGGCGGCCAGTGAAGGTGAGGTCACCGAACATTTTTCACTACATACACCTATGCCACCACCCATTTTTATGACACAAATTATGGTCCCCGTGCTTATTGATTGACTTCCTACCATGGATTTGATAGATACTGGAGCAGCTGTTTCAGTGATGAGTATTAACTTCAAATTGCGGCTTGGACATAAAGTGATGTTTCGCTGGAACAGTCGTGCATCATTTCGTGCAGTGAGCGGGTAGATGTTGTGCCCGGTCAGTGTGGGTGTTGTTAGTGTCACTTTAGGCGAAAAGGTGTTCGAGGCTGAGTTCGCTGTCCTGACCAGCTCCACCCATGACATCGTCTTGGGGATCTGACTTTCTACGCGAGTGCGGTGCCACTTTACATTACGGTGTTGGCGAGACTATGCTATCGGCATTTACTGAAGATCCCAGGCGCTATCAAAGATTTATCACGGTCAATTAAGATGCTGTCTTGCCACCCAACTCGATAAAGAACGTACGCATTGACACCTCTGCCCCGGACGCCGGCACGTTCGATGCTCTTGTGGCACCCATTCCTCTCAATTGCGTCAAAAATGTGGTCGTTCCGCATTGTGTTCTGTCGATCAGTGATAGGTGATTGGCCTTATGGGTGTCGAACTATTCAAATGAACCGGTGATGCTGCCCTGCAGATTGCGACTCGCACTCTTCGAACAAAATGCGAACAGTTTTAATGCATCTTTAAACGACGAGACCGTAGATCCTATTCGTGCAACGCACTGTACAGAAGCCAACTTTTTGAGTATGGTAAACAAGTCGCTATCATCAAAAAAACGTCAAGCTTTGGTCAAAGTCCTTGTGAAGCAGCCTACTATATTGAACTTTGCGCAGAATGGAGAACAAATAAGGATACCCGAGCCGCGTACTCATCACGGTATTGATGCGGGATCCGCTTACCCTGTCCAGCAGAAACCACACCGTGTCTCATCTGCGGAGCGCAAGGTCATAGCTCAACAGGTAGAATAGATGTTAAAAAAAGGGTCATCCAAAAGTCGTGTAGCCCTTAGGCTGCCCCCGTAAATCTTGTCTAAAATAAGGATGGCACATGGTGATTCTGCCTGGACTACAGATGGCTCCACTGTGTTACTAAAAAGGGTGTCTACCCGCTTTTCAGGATTGATGACGTAATCGATTGTTTACATTCGGCATCGTACTTCTCCTCCGTAGATTTGAGATATGGTTATTGGCTAATCCCCATGCACCCAAAAAGACAAACAGAAAATGGCCTTCATAACCCAAGCTGGTCTATTTGAATTCAGTTTAATGCCTTTTGGCCTATGCAACGCTCCAGCCACGTTTGCGCGCTTCATGGACTCTATCCTACGTGGACAAAAGTGGGAAGTTTGTCTTTGCTACCTGGATGACATTATAATTTTTGGCCGTACATTCAATGTGCACGACCATCGTCTAGACATTGTTCTCGCCTGCCTTGAGAGCTAAGCTCACCCTGAACTCTAAGAAGTGTCACTTCGGCAGCTATGAGACTCTCGTTCTCGGTCACCTGGTAGACAAGCATGGCGTTCGACCCAACCCCCAGAAAGTTGCTTTCAGTCAGCAGCTTCAAACAACCTCAGTCGTACGAGAGTTGCGAAGCTTTTTGGGTCTATGCTCGTACTTCCGTCGATTCGCGCCTAAGTTCGCCAACCTCGCTTAACCTTTGACGTCCCTAATCAACAAGAACGCACTTTTTCGGTGGTAAGCGGAGTGCGAGTCGCCTTTTTCGCAACACAAGTTTGTTCTTATGTCAGGGCCCGTACTTCGCCATCATGACTGCGTATTTTGCCACCTATCTGCTGCCACAGAAGTTCATACCTATGCTAGTGGTGTAGGTATCGGGGCCGTCCTGGTCCAACGCCATGGAGCTGCTGTATACGTCGTTGCCTATGCCAGTCGCTGTTTAAGTAAACTGGAGCGTAGCTACACTGTTACAGAGCAGGAATGTCTTGCGTTCATATTCGCTGTGCACAAGTTTCGCACTTATATCTATGGACGCCAATTCTCAATTATCACGGACCAAATTCTTTATGTTGGCTCAATGGACAAAGGGACACATCTGGTCGTCGTGCTCGTTGGGCGTTACGATTGCAGGAACACGACATTGAAGCCTGCCACAAGAGCGGTCGTCGTCATGCCGAGGCTGATGGCCTTTCATGGCTTCTCTTTCGGCAACCGAGTGTGACGCTGACAACTTTGATGAATATTTGGCAGTAGTGGATACTCCGTTGCCTGACATAGCAAATTTTCGAGCAGAGCAACGCAGTGATAACAGTCTCGTTTCTTTCTTCATTTCCGGAACGAACAGTCAACGTGGTTTCGTCAGAAAGAATGGCGTTCTCTACAAAAAGAATTATTCCAGCGTAGGTTCTCTCCTACTTCTAGTTGTGCCTAGAATTCTGCGACAACACGTTCTTCGAGCAATGTATGGTGACCCGACATCTGGCCTTATGGGTTTTTCTAGGACATTTCATCGCACAAAAGAACGCTTCTTCTGACCGAAGATGCGTAAAAGTGTGACTGCATACGTTGCGAGCTGTGAGCAATGTCAACGCCACAAGCGTCCTACAACTCCGCCAGCCGGACTGCTTCATTCCATAGAACCCCCGGGTTCACCATTTGACGTCGTCGGTGTTGACCTGCTCGGCCCTTTTCCGCGATCAACGAATGGCAACCGATGGATTATTGTAGCCGTTGACCACCTCACACGCTACGCCGAAACTGTGGATATTCCTGCGGCAACGGTCACTCAAGTTTCACAGTTCATGCTGTCGCACGTTATAGTACGCCATGGATCCCCCCATGTGATCATCAGTGATCCCTGGTGGCAATTTGTTGCCGATGTAGTTGAAGACCTCCTTCGTCTTGCTTCGTGCCATTTTCGTCACACTACTTCGTATCACCCGCAGGCTAATGGTTTGACAGAACGGACTAATAGGACTCTCGTCAATATGATTTCCATGTATGTTGATTCCGGACACAAAACGTGGGACGCGATTTAGTCAGTTATAACTTTCGCCTACAACACTGCACAGAAACAAACAATAAGATACGGTACATTTTATCTGCTCTACGCACGCCAACCCCGCACAGCTCTTGACACTATTCTTCCTTTCTTCGATACAAATCAACCTACTCCCACCGAAACCATTTGCCGCGATGAAGAGGCCCGGCGCCCCACCTGTCTTCGAACTTTTGTCTCCCAGAAACGCTCTAATAACCGTTACGACAGTCACCGGCACGTATTGTTTGAGAAAGGCGATTCGGTGTGGCGTTCGACGTCGCTTTCAAAGCGCGGCCTCTACAAAAAGTTTCTGGCCAACTGCACTAGTCCGTTTGTTGTCCTGGAACGTCTCAGTGATGTCACGTACGCGATATCTCAGCTGCTGTCAACCGCCCGCCGCTCCAGCAAGACCAACGCCGCTCATGTTGAGCGTTTAGAACACTATCGTCATCACCACAAGGCCCAACTCGCCGGTGGGCATCGTCTGGAAAGGGGAATTGCTACAATACTGAGGGGACGCATGGATAGGGAGGCTGGAATAGGAAGGTGCGATGAGCGCGGCGCTTTTTGCTTGCCGGAGAAGGCCCTTCGGCACGGCTATGCCACTGAGGGTGCTGATGGCAACGGTGTGGGTAGTGAGCGGCGCACTTCACGGAGTTTTCCTCGGGTGCACTGTTATTTTTTTTCAGAGGTGGTAGCTGCTTTACAAGTGCTTCGTCAATCGGTGATTGCGCTGAGTTACTCTGAATTGCCCGTAGGTGTCAACGACAAAGAAAAGTAGATCCAGTGTCGCTGCATTATGCTTGTCCGCAAAACTTAATGCTTAATTCAGCATCTTGAAGAGTCTCAAGGGGGGCACCGTGAATCACTTAAAGGAGGAGTCGCTTTGTCGGTAGAAAAAATGCTGCATGAGGTGGAATAAAGTGAGGAAGACTACGAAAGACTTCCATCTGATTCACTAGGAGTGTCAGTCACCCAAAAATCGTACAGCACTGAGTGGCGGATAATCGCCCTGTATATTGTGTGGCAAGCTATGCTGTGAGAAATCTGGTACTTCGCAATAATCGTGATGAGTGCAAGAACGACCACTTTGTTTCGCAGTGTTGGTGGTTACGCGTTATAAGTAACACCGTTGCTGGTATAGCATGTTACTTCGGCAATCAGTCTTTGACGCACTCATTATACACGTAGAAATGGAGCTGCTGCTTAAATTGTGCGAGTTGTAGTTGTCAGCAAGTCGTTCCTTCAACACGGTAGCGCCAATTATCAGTTATGTTTCGAAAATAAATTTTGCTTCTCCTGATAGTACAGGCCGCAGAGCACTAAGTTTGCAGTAGCTGGAAAAGCAACGCTTACGTTTTCTTAAACAATTGCGATTATAGTGGGCCCTGTGTAGGTTAAAAGGACAAAAATGTTTTACACTGCAAATATTTTACACTGAGAATACCTGCGATTATGGTCCGCTAGCAGATGAAAGCTGTCAGAATTACTGTAATTATTTTTAGGTCAATGATCATATCTTTGCGGAGAGGGTTGACGGTGAAATAGCATTTCGGCTTTCTGTGACAATGAGAAATAGGCTTCACATGCGCCACGTTGTTATACGCCATCACATGCAACTCCGCGGTGCACATTATGCCACTATGTTTTACGTCCGGCATCTTGTGCAAAATTTGCTAGTTTAATTCACATAATTTAGCTATAGTTGTTTTAGTCAGAGACTATAGTTGTTTTGGTCAGAAAACAAGGCCTGGCATAATGAAGTTACTTGGCTTTCATGATAAAACGAAGGTTCTAAAATACTTTAACAAGCTCAAAGGGTCTAACTTTTTCTCGGTGAGGATTTTTTTTCTTGAGTGCGTGAGATTTGAAAACAGCTGTGGAACTTCACGAAAACAAAGAAACAGTCCGGAGCTAATGTCTCTCTTGCTTTTGATGAACTTCGTAATAATGGTTCATACTACCGATGAGACGCTCAAAATATTAAGGTAATTCTCGTTGAAAACACGTCTGACATGCCTGGTGCTAAAAAAACGGAGAACCAGAAAGACGCACATTGTGGTCTCGCCGCCTACATTCAACCCAGAAATTAGATTCCTGACTTTGAATGCTCGCAGTATACTTCCAAAACTAACATCGCTGAAACCTTGCTTCTCAGCATTGAGCCTCACTTCGTAGCAGTGACTAAAACGTGGCTGTCTACAGATGTCTAAGATCTCGAAATAACGCCACCAAACTATGCGGTAGTACGGAGAGACAGATAACTCGAGGTGGGGGCGTAGCCATTTTCATGAAGACGAAAAATCCTATCACTATTCTACCGATTGCAGAAGGCACGCAAGCAGTTTTTGTCGACTACTTTTTAGTCCTCACCCGATTGTTGTCGCCTACGTATATCGAAGCCCTTCTGCCGATATTGAGGTGATGCGTTCATTGTATGCGTACATGCACAAACACGTGTTTGGATCTAGGCTAATCATACTTGGTGATTTCAACCGGCCAGATATAAATAAACAGGCACACCATGGAAAGCAGAAGTGCATGCTCCTATATGCTTATAGACTTGATGCTCGCATTTAATCTGTGTCAAATCGCGACAGAGCGAACGCGCACACAAGCAACAACTTCTAACATTTTCGACTTGGTATTTTCAAGCGACTACTTTTCAGCAGGCGATGCAAAAATTGAACTAATTGATGGCCTGTCAGACCACCAAATCATCTTATGCTTCCTCCTTGTACATGACGCCTGTTTACTGCAAAAACAAATCGCTAATCACTGTGATTTCAGCAAGGCAGATAATAACAGCATACTCGACTATCTTGTTTACGAACTAAGTGCTTTCAAACATCTCGCTGATGCTCCCGATTGTAACATTGCGATTATTTGTCAAAAATTCAAATCAATCGTGCTGCACTGCATTCATACATATGTGCCATCCCGTACAAAGAATAAAAACAAACGTAATCCTTCGTATACACGCGACATCATCCATGAAAAAGAAAGGTGAAAAGGCTAAGAAAATATTTGAAAACAAACTCCCTGACAACTAACAAAAACAGGCTCACACTAGCCATAAAAACCATGAAAGCAAAGGTAGAAGCACTGGGGTCGCCTTTTGCCAAATGCCAACCCCAGTGCTGAGTATGCAAGGAAGATGAAAACAGAGTTAACGTACTGAATGAATACTTTCATTCCGTTTTTACAGCAGATGATGGTCACCTACCGAGCTTTAAAACTTCCTCTAACATCGCTCTAGCACCACTGAACATAAGCAGAGGAGGTGTGTTGAATCTACTACTGAAACCGGACAACGAAAAACGCCCCGCACCAGACAAAATTCCAAATGCCTTTGTTATAAATATGCTGAGCAAATATGTTATTACCTAACAATCATCTATCAAAAGTTTTTGGCACCTTGGACATTTGGAAAATCGCAAAAATTACGCCAGTCCACAAGTCAGAAAATAAAACTGAACCTTCTAACTTTAGGCCAATCTCCCTTACCAGCAACTCATGCAAACTACTTGAGCATATCATTCTCAAACATATAAATACTTACCTTGACCAGAATAGCATTCTATTGCCAGCGCAGCATGCGTTCCGACAGAAATCATCCACAGTCACTCAACTTGCTGAACGTATACATTACATCTCGGGTAGTATTGATCAACAAAATCAGACAGACCTTAATTTGCTTGATTTTTCAAAGGCCTTTGATCGCGCATCACACCAAAAAATATGCTGAAATTTGAACACACATAAGGCAAGGGGCCCGTTAGTGCATGGATAAAAACTACCCATCAAACTGGACGCAATTTGTACAAACTAAGCCCATCAGTTCTAAACTTATTCATGTCACCTTCGAGGTTCGTCAGGGTAGCGTTTTGGCTTCTGCACTATTTCTCATATTTTCCATGACTTACCTACCGACATCCCCGTCAACATAAGGCTTTTTGTTGATGACTGTATACTCTACAAAGAAATTACTTCTCCAGTCGACCATGTAACATTGAATAATGCACTGATGACAGTTTCTGCATGGTGGGCTAACTGGCAAATGAGCCTTAATATTTAAAAAAAGTTTTTTTGCGAATAACGATAAAAGAGCACGTACAGGAGTTTTCTTATGCCATAAACGATGACCCGGTAACAGCAGTCGCGCCGCCCAAGTACGTTAGACTAACAATAACGTCTGACTTTAGATGAGATTGCAATGTGAACAACATCACTTCAACAGCACTCAGGCGGCTCTTTTTTCTTTAGCGACGCCTTCGTTAGGTGCCCCATGAGACTAAATTATTAGCTTATAATACACTAGTTGGATCAGTATTATAATATGCTAACCCGGCATGATTTCCATCGACTAATAAATTATTCACCAATATAGAGAGAGTGCAAAGAAAAACAATAAGGTTCATCTTCAATAAATATCAACTCTCAGACTCTTCAAGTGCTTTGGTCAAATCGGCTGGATTACTCACAATTGAAAACCTCTCTGCGTGCACCCGATTGAAACTGCTTCATCAATTATTTCATAACAAGTTGAATGTTCATAGTTCTAAATACATCTCTATTTCAGACACAAGAATAACTCTGCTAAAGCACTCATACACCCTAAACGAATATCGCTTTCATACAAATTGTTTTAAATACTCTTTCATTCCGATAGCCATACGACAGTGGAACGAATTTCCTTCCACTTTTACCAATACCACTTTACTAACTATATTTTTATCACTACTTGAATATTACTTACATGGTGCATAAACATAAAACTACCAATAGTTCGCGCCTTTCCTTAGTGATGTATATTACTATTAGTATTTGTCCCGCTACCCACATTCCACTACCTGTAAATAGAATGTACGTTTTTTTCGTATTTTTTGTAAAGCTTACGTACTAATGTGTAACTGTGATTGTATAATCGCAACTATATTGATATAATATGATGTGCCAGCGTTAAACAGATGTCTCAATGGTGTATAAATTTTTAGCATATGTAAATTTTTATATTAATCCTAACTTTGCCCTTCAGCACAAAAAGGAAAAAAAGAAAAAAACGATTAGGTTACTTCGCAATATTTTTTCCTTTCTCTTTTTCCTTATATATTTAGAGTTTGTGTCCTTCCTGCAATATTCTCTGAAGGGATTGGCAGTATGCACTAAATAAATAAATAAATAGAATATGTACGCCCTGTCTGCGGTATGTATGCACGGACACGTTCTTCAAGCAAACAACCGTGAGAGCATAGCATGGGTGGTGTCGCGTGTCTGTGCTTGATAGCGCGTCGTGGACCTCCGACAACGGTGGAGGTATTCAGGGGGGGGGGGGGGGGTAGACTATAAGAAACACACGTGAAACAAGATATTTGAGTATAACTCCAAGCAGTCACAAATAATCATGATTCCCATGGTTGAGCGTGCCTCATATCATATCTTGTTTGGCTCGTAGAAGCCTAGCAATAATTAATTCTATACAGACACCTTTATTTTATGTAGACAGCGGAATACAGAAGAACTAGAACTGTGTGCGGTGCAAGTTACAGTGGCAAGAGAAGATTTATCATAGACTGGAGCCCACATGAACACATCTATGAATGAAGGTTTCATTGAACGGGATGGCAGGACACGCAGAAACAACTGTCCAGGAAATAAACCAGAATAGGGTGAAAATAACGAAAACAAAAGGAAAGAAACTAGAATTCCGGGCTCTTTGACTTTTTGAAAATTCAGAGTCCTACTTTAAAATATACCTAATCGAAGTGTTTGCACACCCATTTTTCATTGTGAACGAAGCTCCCGTGCGGAAACTGCAACGTTCTGCTCTCATGTGAACATTCATGGTCTGTGCTTACTTGATCCCCAAGGGTTCGAAATAACAAACCCAACAACAAAGAAAAAGAGTGTTGACAATCGCACTGCTAGCGGCCGCGACAGTGACATCGCGTACGTAGCGCACTGTGGCACGCCATTAGAAACGCTTACTCCTACTTTTCGCATTGTGTAGTCTGCATAAATCTACAAGTCGGAGCAATAAAACGCTGTTCAAGAATGCAAACAAAGTGAAGTCACCGTTAAAAACAACGCATCCAACTGCCATCTTTATTCCTTCTCCAGATCGAGGGAAGGTACGTAAACTAACCTTGCACATTACAAGAATTTTAGTGCTTACAGCTCTAATGGTGGGCCTCGCGCCCAATACTAGCAACGTTTCGAGGGTCCATAGTGCGGGTTCCGGAGAAAAAGACCTTCAAGAAGGATGATTTCGACGTAATAAAGTTCGAACGACAACACTACCCGGTAAGAGCGACCGTCAAGCCTGACGGGCACGTCATCAGCTCTATAGGGATGACCCAAGAGAAATATAGATGGCCGGACTGACACAATTTCACACTAAAAATGATTCAGTACTCAAATGAGTACACTAAGCCTGTGATCTTTGAGGTGAAAGATCTTGATTGAAGAGGTACAAGCATGAATAAGCTTTCATACAACTGTTACGTTGCTAGAGCAGAAACCGATTGTAGATAACTCCAATGAACTTTTGATGGGGCAGATTTGTGCCAGCCTTTTTTTCCCAATCATAATCAGTCAGAAACAACGTTGTGTCACAGAGTTGCCCCACCAGATGGGGCAACATTGTGGCATCTTTGAGCCCCAATATAGTCATTTGTGTAAAAAATGCAGATTCCTAAAATGCTCCTACATGTGAGTGAAACTTTTAGAGACGTGGCACTATTATTGATTTGTCTTTATGTTGAGAATCCTTCGACAAGGAAAAGAAAATGTGGAAAATCTGTCGCAAAGTAACCATATTTTACGGTAGTAGAGACAGCCTGCTATATGTTTACGGGGCGAGCCAAGTTTTTTTTTTATCTCACAATAAAGAATGGTATTACAGGTCTTCGACATCTAAGCTAAATTCATTGCATGTCTTCGGATTACTCTGCAGCGAAAATAACCCGATAGCTCCTGAATCGGCCACAAGAAACGGATCATAATAACACTAGGCCATGCCCCCAAAAGGTTCATGACCTCTAATAGGTCGCGTATAACACAGGTCATTGACAAGGCCCAGTTCAAAAAGTGTTAGGACTAAAATGTAAGCGAACAGCTTCGTAGAAGTTGTGATATTTTACTTGAAATCCACTGGTGTGGGTAGTTACAATCAAATATTGCTTCAAAGCGGATTTTGCAGTGACTCTCGTGATGCACTAGCAGTAGGCAAAATTTTTTTAAATGTACACGAAAGAGAACCAGTGTCTTAGTTTAGACTGACACGTTGCACGCCTAGACCGCTCATGCTTTAAGCTCATTTACAGCGCAGAAAATTAGGGTTGCAGTTTATTTTTAAGTTTAGTGTTCAAATTTTGAAAGTGTAGCGTATCTTCGCAACATCGGCTTCATCAATATTTCCATCACACCAACAGATGACAGCACACCTAACTTTTAAATTTATTTCAGGTATTGAAAATGTGAGCACTTTTGTAGGGCTCTCATGGATTAATAGCTACGTAAGGCCCCGTTCACGCGTTTAAACTTTATGAAGTCACGTGGTTTCGTGTGAGAAGCTCGAGGTGGCATCTACAACTACATTTTCTTTTTTGCACGTTTTCCCAATTACCAAGCGTCGTGTCACGGTAAAAGTGGCATTTCCAAGGTTTTGAAATTCTACTTTACTAATAGGCTAAAAATATTTTTCGCGCTTTAGTGTCCTGCAGAGGTGTACTGGGGCAATTTCGAGACATCACGAAAGGGAGATTTTTGTTTCCTCAGTACGCAAGTATTTCCACTTACCACACGATAGCCAGTCAGCATGCGTAATATAGTTACTTGGACTTTAAAGTTTTGGTTGGCGAGTATCCGCAAGTACAACAGCGGACATGACCGCGACAAGTCCACAGAGTTTCTCAGTGTTTGCAAACGGAGTGTTCCATGCAGCCTAAATCACAGAAATTGCTGTCACAGCCAATGAGGACACTGTACTCCTCGTGAATATGTGCTCGTGTATTGCTTATCTGCAATTACTACGCAGTGAAATGCCGAGTTCCCACAACTTCACACTGCCATGTAATGTCACGGAGAAACCACCCACTTGATATCGAAACTGAAACTATCTTTTCGAGGTGGAGTTAATAACATATATGCGGCGCTTCCCCACACTACACAGAACTCTGTTTAGGATTCTCGAAACAAATCATCTTGTTTAGGGCAACAATCCCTAAATATTTAAAATTCGTCTCAGAACTCCTTTAAATCTTGCCGGCAAGATGAATCGGGACAGTAATGATAGATGATTTGGCAGTCAATGTATTTGGGTACATGCAAGATTACGTGATCAGTTTTGAAGGGAACAGTGTGACCGAAAGGGTAGTGGATCGCGGATGGTCTAGAGGCGCTCGCTGGCTTCCTCCTTTTACTGCCTTAAGTAGCCGCAAGTGCAGTATAGTTGTTTCTGTACAGTGACACCGCTCTCCGTGTGAGGGCATCGAGTGCCAACTCTTCAAATCGCGTTTAGCCGCATACGCTTTGCATTGTAAATCAGCTGTTTTGACCTCTTTCTCTTGCTAATTAGTTTTCCACTTGTATGAAGCAGTGAGTAGAAGAGATGTGGGTGGGCACAGTCTGGATTTCTCGGCAATTGTGCATTGGGTAATCGATACGCACACGGAAGAGTAGAAAAATCTTTTCGAAGGCTTGAACACATATCATTCGCTGAATTCGAAAACACTTGATGCTCATACGTTTATAATTATGATTTAGGTGCACGTTAAATAACTCCATATGGTCAAAATTCACAAAGCTTTCCACTATGGCATTTTTCATGAACATATCAGTAAAATAACTTCTTCGAACGAAACTCCTTGACAACCTGCTGCTGATTCTTCAGCCATACAATCAAGATTCACTGCGACTGTACTGTCCGGAAGGTGTGCACAAGACTCATGCAGGAAGGCCGGCGACTATTGCTTCTAGAACATTTATTCGGCTTTTTCTAGTTAATTACGGGAAAATGTCAACAGATCAGAATGACATGCCATCTAGATTTTTCACAAGCTCCCACCTGAGCATTTCTGGTTGGGAACAATGTGACTACTTCAGTTACAAGCATCAAGGCAGAATTTTGCCAACAATGCTTTTTTTTCTTTGAAGCGCAATGAAATCATATCATTACTATGAAGAACATTTTCTGATTCTCCAAAATTTAATTCCCCTCCGTCTCTGGCATGCCTTATTTCATAAGAAAAAGTTTCACATCTATGCAACTGCACTGAAGACTGCATCTGAGCTCGCGTGGGCTTGAGACTGTATGTTTGCAAAGACTCAGCTAGGTGTGGTTAAGCTTGGAGCTGATCTTTTTTTTTTTTGCTGCACTAAAATGACTTTTTTAAACAGTATTATTACACGCTGTTTCATGTTTTGTAATTTCATTTCGAACAATTATTATTTCATTAAAATTCTTGTTACTTACCTTATTATTCCTGCTACTGCGATTGCTATTCGCGCCTACTTGTAGAAAATAATAGTCATTCTTGTTGAGTTTTGGCTTTGCCTTTTTCGAAGTACTTATTTCAATAAGCACGAAATGTGATACTTTGAACAAAATTGTGCAAAATTTATTTTTTCCAAGGGCCATGCTTGCTGGCATGTAGATTTGAAGTGAATTTTTCCAAAGCTATTTTTATCAAAAAACAAACAATTACGTTTTCTGTCATTTCTTATGCGAGTTGGTGACCGATCATGAGGTCAAGATTTCAGAACTTGCCTCATAATTGTATGTGCGTGCAGAGTGAAATATTTATCAATTTGCTCAATTCATAAAGTTAGAGAAAGAGTTGTCATATATGCTTTTTACCATGTTTCCATCACGTTAGTACCACCAGGAGGTGCCTAAGCGGCATTATTTCAGCGCGCTTGCCTTTGAAACGGTTGGCGCAAGCTCGCAGGGGCTTGGAGCGCCCCTGCGAGCTTGCGGGGATAAGTAGAAGCATAGCCTCCTGTAAGCAGGTCGTAAAAGAAGCGAGCGTGAACCTCCATACCGGCCACAGGTAGATATACTTGAGACAATACGGAAAAACAATGACTTGGTTTAGGTTGACAAACTGTGGGTTGAGAACTCTTATGCTAAAGTTTCACAGTCATAACTTCATTATTAATGGAGAAAAGTTAATGTCTAAGTTTCAATAGCAAATTTCGTGCTGAAATATTTGCCAGGGTTGCAACAGCCAAAATAGAGTTTGGAAAAATTTTCTGAACTGCAATATGTTACTTTTAAAGCAATAAAACTCAAATTTGGAGTGCGTTACAAGAAAAAAATTTGTTTCATTACACGAAAGACAAAGTTTTTAGCCATTTTGGACAGAAGGCTTGAATTTAGAAAACAATATATATGTGCAAGCCATTCAACATTCCCTATTTTTCGCAGTGTCGATATGAGCACTGCTATTTCAACAAAAGTACAGGTTTTCCCGCTCACTTTAACCCAAGCGACAGTGAAAGTTCTTTATCGACTGTAATGCTTGATAATTACGCGTGTTGATTGAATTAGGAGCATTTTTGTGCGCAAGCGATGATATGATCTAGTGCAGCGGCCGTATTAGAGTGTACTGATTTGCATATGTAAACTGATAGCAGGAAGTACATAGCCGATAGCTAAAAAGCAAATTTCATGTACACGAAAATGTCTCATTGTGTTAGTTTATCAACGCAAACCGAACGACAAGCCTGTGTTTCCACGTATGAGTCAGCGAAGTGCCGACGAGTATGCCCATCGGCTGTGAGCGGGGGCCCGTGTGCGCTGCGCCGCAGGCTGAAAGCGCGTCTGTCGCATCAATGCTCATCGCTGCATGTGCACACATCATACGCAAGAAACAATCGTTCCAGTTACCCGATAGCAAAGGTCTACTGTTCAGTCATTCTTATTCCTCGGCATAGCATAATAATAAGCCCAGAAGCACCGATGGCATGTACGACGGACTTGGCCGGTAAGCTAGGCCTACATTCGCTGGTGTTGCACTCGTACAGGTAACGTTTACTTGGACCGGTATCCGCGCAAGCGGCTCGAGATGGTTGACGTTTGAGCAATCCACAAGCCATTCCTTATTATAATAAAATGTAGACGAAAGGAAAGAAGGAAGCTACAAAAGGGAGAAGGCAGGGAGGTTAACAAGAAAGACATCTGGTTGGCTCCCCTACACTGGGGGATTTGGGAAGGCGACAGGAAAGATGAGAGAGAGGGAAGAGAGGAAAAATAAAAAAAGATAGACTGACAGTAATTTCACAACACCGCTTCTCAGAAGCGTACACACAAGCTCGTCTTTCTCAGGAAACACTGCGGGGCTTTCGCTGCTTTGTGGGCTGTCGAGGGATCTGGAGGTTGCTCCGATAGCACATGCACAGAAAGAGGCCGATCATCCATTCGCCGCATTGCGTTGGCAGGTACTTGTCTGTCTGAGGCAAATCGAGGACAGTGGCACAGCAGGTGTTTGATATTTTCGTCGATGTCGCAGACATCGCATGTCGCACTGTCCGTTATTCCAAATAACGTGGTATAAGCTCTCGTGAAACCAACTCCAAGCCCAAGGCAAAAGGAAAGCGAAGCTTCACGTCGATGTAGGCCGGGTATAGGCTGGAGTTTTAGTGAAGGGTCAAGCTCGTGCAGTCTTGTACGTCGTATGCTTGGTGTGTTTCACTCAGTCAGCGTGAGAATGTGGGCCAGTTGACGAATCTGCCTCACCGCGTACGCTTTTGAAAGCGGAATTGGAACGCTGTTTGTTTCTTCATGTGACATGCGAGAAGCATGATCTGGAGAATCATTTCCGCTTATACCACAATGCCCAGGTAACCATTAAAAGACGTTGTAGTGGCGTTTTTGTATTAAGAGGTAGTGAAGCTTCATGGTTTGGTAGGGTAAATGGTCTTGGCATCCGCGTCGGAGAACTGACAGCAAGCACTGTCACGCTGGTTTTGAGTGAGAAAACATGGCCCATTTACTTGGTCTTTCTTCAGAATTTATGAGTTCTAGTGCACAGCTCCGAGCCTCGAGCTCTGCCGTCGTGGACGTTGTCGCATGTGAAGTCTTAAACCACCGAGTTACCCATTGTTTTGGTATAACCACTGCTCCACCTGAACTAGACGGTGTAGTCGAGCCACCCGTGTAAACGTGCACGTGGTTACTGTAGTTTTGTTTCAGTAGGAATTGACTCAGTTGTTTCAGGGCATGTGTTGGTAAGTCAAATTTTCTCCGCATTCCTGGTATCATTAAGTGAACTGGCGGCCGGCTCAAGCTTCAAGAAGAAAGCAGTGGCTTTGACGCAGGAGCGTACGCCTCAGTACATTATGGACGGTACTTACAGACAGTAGCACCGTATGTCATGCGGGGCCTTTCAACTGTAAGTAGCTGTACACCCACGTATATATCTTGCCACCAATACCTACTTTAGGATGGCTTCATGAGTGACATTGTCTTAAGCCCCCATAACGTCTAGAAACAGGGTGGCGCACGGTCTCTTACAGGCTTTCTGGTGTTCAACATATATGTAGACATTGTAAGCAAAACTATAAGGATTGCGAGAAATGCGTTTGAGTTGTGGTTTTGCCGACCACCGTTGTTTTTCTGGCGTATATATAGTACACACCGTGGCATCGCATGTCGGATCGGATGCCAGATCGTAACGTTCGTACTCTATTTCACGGCCAACACTGCTGACAGATCGTGCCACCTGTGTTTTTAAGCGCCTAAGTACAACTTCCAGGCTTGGTCACAAGTGGCTTCACTGCATTGTGCCGATACAACAGAATACCAGCTGATAATTGAAATTTATTATTGAAAATAGTTTTGAATGCCACGAATTTCTATAATAAAATGTTACGTGCCTACTGGGTACCTAACGATCACCAAATAGTTACACTTGCTAGATGTATATTTGCTCGTCGAAACACGTAGTAGAAATGTAGCGCCACCCGCACTACAAGGGGCTAGACATCATCAGTACAAATTCCGGTTGCTGTGGGAACGGTTGTTCGTAGCGCTAGAGGTATGGTACGTGTTGTTATTTACTGTGTTGCGTACTATTATGTGTATGCTGATGCCCATCCTGCATATGTGACGTAAGCTTGAAGCAATCTATTCGGTTCACGCGTTTTATAAAATGATCGACAATCTTTTTTAGACGTTAGTCCTAGCGCTACAGGAGACATTCTATTCTTCGAGGGAGTTAATGCACTCTAGCCCTACCAGATTGTAAAACTCTAAGAGTGAGCAGTCCATCAATGGTGAGCAGGTAATCGTCCTGTAAACATAGCATTAAAGAGGCGATTTGTTCGGCTTTTTCTTCGTAGTCATTCCTAGGATCAGCCATGGTGAACAGGCTTTTGTAATGATCCTCAAAGCAGTGGTTTTTTTTTCGTGTGTCTCAGCATATGGAGCCATCTGAGTTTATTCGGAATACCTGCTTGCATAGTGCCTATTACTTTAACCTCCAAGATATATTTTTGTGGGCGCTAACTCAGTGAAACGAATTACCCGAGAATGAATTTCTGCTTCTCTATATGATTCGTATCATATTTATTCATTCGTGGACCCTTCGTCGGTGCAGCCTTCCATCCGTCGGTGCAGCCATCCGTGAGTCCATCAATGCATCTGTCTGTGTGTCTGTTCGTCCATCTATTCAACAATCCATGTACCACCATCTCGCCTCTTTTCATCATATGGATGGATGGATGGATATGGCTGTACCCTTTAGATCGGGCGGTGGCTAGCGCCACCAAGCCGTAATATATTATGAACCAAAAACTATATTTATTTTTTTCCTTAAAAAAGAGTTTGAGGATTCGTACTTTGCAGTAAAGAGTTTATTTTCACTCGCGCCTTGACTTTAGCCACCAATCAGACAACCTCCTTCTAGTGAAGTCTACCCGCTTAAAGTTTATTTTGCCCTCCCGGTCCCTAAACCCCAGTGCTTTGAAAAACTCTGCGCCATCATCCTGAACTATAAGGTGAAGCCCTTTACAGAACATTATCAAGTGTTCGGCAGTTTCTTCTTCCTCTCCACACGCACTGCATACTGTGTCTACCCCTTCGTATTTGGCCCGATATGTCTTGGTTCGCAGTACTCCCGTTCTGGCCTCAAACAGTAGAGAACTACCCCGAGTATTATCATAGATCCTTTCCTTGGCGATTTTCTGCTTAAACGTTCGATAGACCTCTAGTGCGGACTTCTTAATCATGCCCATTCTCCACATGTCAGTCTCCGTTTCCTTCACTTTCTTCTTAACCGATAGTTCTTTTTGGTTTGGCCACCTGCTGTTTTCTAAGTATTTACCAGTCAACTTCCTGGTTCGCTTCCTCCATTTTGTATCGATATTATTCATGTACAAGTAGCTGAAAACCTTCCTAGCCCAACGCTCTTCCCCCATTTCTCTCAATCGCTTCTCAAATTTTATCTTGCTGCTAGCTTCCCTGCCCTCAAATGATGTCCATCCCATATCACCTGGTACTCCCTGATTTGGTGTATTCCCGTGACCTCCTAAAGCAAGCCTACTTATTCCACGTTGCTTAATTTCTAATCTTGCTTGAACTTCTGATCTCATGCGCAAGACCGCATTGCCGAACGTCAGCCCAGGAACCATGACCCCTTTACATATTCCTCTCACAACATAATACCTAATGTAATTCCACAGTGCCCTATTTTTCATGACTGCTGCATTCCTGTTACCTTTAGTCGTCACGTATATTTCGTGTTCCCTCAGATACTCGGTCCCATTGCTTATCCATACGCCCAGATATTTGTATTTATCTGTTATCTCTAGCGTGACCTCCTGTATTCTAAGTTCACTACCTTCGTTGTCATTGAAAATCATGACTGCTGATTTTTCCTTACTGAAGCTGAAATCTAACCTATCTCCCTCATTACCGCAGATGTCCATCAATCTCTGCAAATCTTCCTTGTTGTTGACCATTAGCACTATATCATCTGCGTACATTAATGCTGGTAGTGCCTGATCAATAAGTTCTCCTTGTTTGACTAAAGAGAGGTTGAAGCCCAGTCCACTTCCCTCTAATTTTGCCTCTAATCCTTGTAGGTACATCATGAATAATATTGCAATCCGCATCATATATTCCGCATATGCACCGCCATCCAGCGGACATTCCAAGGACTAAACGAGAGGTGGCACAGGCACACTTTCTTACGGCTTGCGCTTCGTGTCCACTTCTCACCTTTAACCACCTCGAGCTTATGGTATATATTAGTTCACTCTAATCATAGCACTGCGGCCCAAAGCTCGCTAAACGTTTCTAAAACCAAGGAGGTTATGCCCTTTGTGTATAACGTAGCAACTGCAGTGTGCCAGTGCCACCTCTCGTTTACTCCTTGGAATGTCCGCTGGCTTTGGGTGCACGCAGTGTATGCAAATTTTTTTGTAAAAAGTGTGACCAATAAAATTCAATTCAATTCAATCCTTTCTTGTCAGATAGTGCTCAATGTTGAAGCCAATGGTTGCTAAGGGGGAACGAGAGAATGGAGAATTTGGCTTTTAGTTAACACGCCGCTGCGAACTTTTTCTTGTTCAACAACGCACAGAAGTATTATCTCACCAGCACCATCTTGGAGGTCAAAATGTGAGACTGGTTACACACTACGACTACTACTACAACTACGAAGGATGAACAGGTGCCGCTATAAGGAGCTTTCCCGTAAAAGTCGCAGCTTTACTGCAAAGACGAAGCAATGAACGCAATAGCAACAAAATTGAAGGTCACGCGCTGAATGGCAAGCAGATCGAAGCGTGCTCCGCGTTTCTCATGCACAAAGCGGACACAAAATGCACTTACAGGTACAAATAAACGCGAATAAGCATCTCAGTTCTTACCTCGCTGTGTCCGAAAAGCGTGCTCTTTTCGCAAATGAAGACTCTAAAATGATTTTGGTGTTCTTTGTGTGGCTGTTAACTGAAACAAACTTATTCAGGTAAACGCACTAGGCCAGCCATACGTGTGCTTGTCCCCAACGAGAGATAAGCACGCGCTTTATTATACAGTAATGTTTTTACGTAAAAAATGACATGAGGCGTGTCTATTTAAAATTTATATTCAAACTGATGCGTATGGCATAGACTAAGATGGAAGACAGCACGCACAACCGACAGACCACTTCCTCGTTGTCGTCTTCTGACCGCTGATACGTCAGCTACGTAGCATTACCCCCCCCTCCCCCCCCCCCCCCCGGCGGTAAAAGCGCCGTCTCGGTGCACATTAACTACGGTCTTCAGTAGGCAGGTGGTAAGGTTTTAGCCTGCTGACGTGCACAACATTACTGGGTGTGGTTGCAGGCAAGCTTGTGGTCTCAGATGCAGGAATGATCTCGTAGGTGACGTCGGTTACCTGGCGGATGATACGGTAAGGACCCATGTATCGAGACAACAACTTCTCTGATAAGCAACTCGACGAACTGGGCACGACAGGAGAACAAGAGAACCGGGTGAGAAGTGAACGTCAGCATGCTGGCTGTCGTAGATGGCTTTCTGGGTGGCTTGCGAAGCCGAAAGTCTAGAGCAGGCGATCTGACGTGCGTGGTCGGCACGAGCAATAGCGTCGCGTGCATATTCGGTTGACGGTGTTGTAGTGGTGTAGTGGTTGGAAGTAGGGTGTCGAGTGGTAACTTCGGATCACGGCCATAAAGCAAATAAAAGTGTGAATAACCAGTAGTGTCGTGGCTCGAAGAATTGTACGCGAAGGTCACGTGAGGTAGCTCCAGGTTCCAGTCATGGTGGTCGGAGGACACATACATCGCGAGCATGTCCGTTAGGGTCCGATTTAGCCGTTCGGTAAGGCCATTTGTTTGGGGATGGTAGGAAGTGGTCAGCTTGTGGTGCGTCAAGGAAGAGCGCAGAAGATAGTCGATCACACGGGACAAAAATGCGCGGCCACAATCCGTGAGTAATTGGCGAGGAGCGCCATGGTGTAGGATGACGTCGTGGAGCAAAAAGTCCGCAATATCAGTAGCGGTGCTGGTGGGGAGCGCTCGAGTGATGGCATACCTAGTCGCGTAGTCTATAGCAACGGCGACTCACTTGTTGCCCGATTTTGACTCGGGAAAAGGACCGAGAAGTTTCATACCAACACGGAAGAAAGGTTCGGTTGGGATGGAGATCAGTTGAAAAAGTCCAGCCGGGGGCGCATTAGGTCGCTTCCTACGTTGAAATTTATCGCAGGAAGACACGTAACGGCGAACGGACCGGGCGAGACCGCGCCAAAAGAAGCGGCGACGCACGCGGTCGTACGTGCGAGATACACCCAGATGACCAGCAGTTGGTTCATCGTGAAGCTCGTGCAGCACAGTTGAACGCAAATTTTTTCGGCACGACAAGAAGGAGCTCAGGGCCATCTGGCTGGAGGCTACGACGGTACAGCGGGCCATTCAGGAGGACGTACATGCGAAGTGCCGTGTCGTTTGGAGCCGATTCGAGACGGTCAATAAGTTGTCGCAGAGAAGCATCAGGACGTTGTTCATCACCAATCTCAAGAAACTGGGACATTCACATGACGCTGAGGCTAGGCTCGATGTCTGGTTCATCGAGCTGATCAACAGGGTAGCGGGATAAGAAATCGGCGTCCAGACGGAGACGTCCAGACTTATAAGCAACCAAGTATGAATACTCCTGTAGGCGTAATACCCAATGACCAAGTCGTCCAGTGGGGTCCTTCAGAGAAGAAAGCCAACACAGCGCGTGATGATGTGTGATGAGACGGAAAGGGCGGCCATACAAGTAAGGAGGGAATTTAGAAACCGCATAAACAAGAGCGAGACATTCCCGTTCTGTTATAGAATAATTGCGTTCAGACTTAGAAAGCAGACGGCTTACGTACGCGATTACACGGTCGTTGCCCCGCTGAATTTGCGCCAAAACTGCACCAATTCCGTGATCACTAGCGCCTGTTCGCACTTCTGTAGGAGCATCGGGGTCGAAATGTGCAAGAATAGGAGGTGTCGTTAGAGCGGTGATTAGCTGAGAGAAGGCGTCAGCTTGAGAAGGGCTCCAAGAAAATGGGACGTCTTGTTTGACAAGGTCGGTGAGTGGCCGTGCGAGTGCCGCAGTTTTTCACGAACCGGCGAAAGTAGGAGCAGAGGCCCAAAAAACTGCGAACATCATGGACAGAGCGTAGGACTGGGAAGTTGGTTACAGCGCGTGCTTTCGCCGGGTCTGGCCGTACGTCGGCAGCGTCAACAAGGTGACCCAATACGGTAATCTGACGAAAACCGAAGTGGCACTTGGAGGAATTGAGCAGCAGGCCGGCCCGTTGAAATATGGATAGAATGGTCGAAAGGCGCTCAAGGTGGGTTGCAAAGGTAGGTGAGAAAATGATCACGTCGTCCAGGTAACACAAACATGTCGACCATTTATATCCTTGTAGGAGCGTGTCCATCATTCTCTCGAAAGTCGCTAGAGCGTTGCAGAGCCCGAATGGCATGACCTTGAATTGGTAAAGACCGTCAGGGGTAACAAAGGCGGTCTTTTCTCGGTCCATGTCATCTACAGCGATTTGCCAGTAGCCAGATCGGAGGTCAAGAGACGAAAAGAAGGTGACACCATGAAGGCAATCAAGAGCATCGTCAATGCGTGGTAGAGGGTACACGTCTTTTTTTCGTAATATTGTTGAGGTGGCGATAATCAACGCAGAAACGCCATGAGCCGTTTTTCTTTTTTACTAATACCACGGGAGATGCCCAAGGGCTCGTTGATGGTTCGATTACGTTTTTCGTAAGCATTTTGGCCACTTCCTTCTGAATCACTTCTCGCTTGAACGCTGACACGCGGTACGGCCGACGGTGAATGGGCGCAGAGTCACCAGTGTTGATTCGGTGAGTGAAAATTTTAGTCTTGCTCAAGGGACGATCGTCGGTGTCAAAAATATCACTGTATGAGGCCAAAACTTGGCCGAGAGCGTCAGCCTGGTGAGGCGACAGCTCCGATCCAATCATGTTTCGAAAAATACCATCGTCTGAGCTGGGTGACCGTGAGACTGCGCTTCGATCAAGAGCAGATACAGCGACAACACTGACATCATCCTTTGTTATGGCAGTTAGCTGGGCTAGAGACATCTGGCAGGGCAACACTTGAGGGGTGAAACCAAAGTTAAGGAGTGGAAGTAACACACAGTTATCCACTATGGTCGTGATGGTATAGGACACAGTAACACTGCGCGTCAGCTGAACGTCAGTAATTGGCGTAACGATATAATCACCGTCAGGAACGGGAGGGGTCGATGACGAAGACACGTACGTGACGGTTCGAGGTGGCAGGCGAACGAAAGTGGTTGGGCTCAAGCGGCTGGTGGGCTTTGCAGAGTAGTCGGCAAAGATTGGTAGATCAAGGCTGAGGGTACCAGACGAACAATCAATTAAGACCGAGTGTGCCGAAAGGAAATCGAGGCCAAGTATGAGGTCATGAGGGCAGCAGGCTAGTACGGGAAAAAGGACCACGGCGTGACGACCGGCAATGCTGACACGAGCAGTGCACATTCCGATTACTGGTACAGTACCGCCATCGGCAACACGTATTGCCTGCGTCGTACATGGCGTCATAATATTTTGTAAGCGGCAGCGTAAAGAAGCGCTCATAATAGACAGGTGCGCACCTGTGTCAATGAGGGTGGTCGCAGGAACATGGTCGACTTGTACTTCAAGCAGACTATTATGCGTGGGAAGCGTCAGTAGAGGATTTTCGGCCGTCATTGCTATTGCAACTTCACCTCTATAAGCTGCAATAACTAGTTTTTCTGCTGCGGTCGTCCAGAGAAGCTCGGCGAGGAAAAGCGCCGAGGTGGCGGAGAGCGGGATTGGCGACGTAGCGGTGATGGGGAGCGAGAGCTGCGGCGACCGGACCAAGGGGCGTCAGGGTAGCGGCGACCGGGCAAAGGGGCGTCAGTGGAAGGCTCGTAAGATGACGGCGAATAAAAATTGAAAAGTGCGGCGACTGAACGTCGAGGGGTCGTCAGATGCATGAGCGCCGAGGTAGAGAAAGTCTGACGTGGTTGGTTTGACCAATGGCGGCGGCAACAGCGAGAAACGTGCCAAGGCTGGTGGCAGGAAAAAAAATAGGCCGGTCGTCGGGTGTTCGCCATTCCGAAGGGTTGGAGGTGAATTGTTGGAGGTGAACGGCGAGCGTGTCCTCGGGAGTAGGCCGGGACTTCAGGGCGAGTCAAGGGACATGCTGATGGAAGATCGAGGTTCGCAAACTCCTGCCTCACCACAGCTTGTATTAACGCCACTGACGGCTGTTGTTTGTCAGAGGCGAGCGTTGCGAAAACGGGTGGCTGAAGAGGAGCCAGACAGGTGGCTTCGATTTCCCGACGAACAATTCGTGTGACGTTGTCATACGTGGGGGATTTGCGGGCGGCCTCACACGATGAGGTTGCGGCCGTGTTGGGCAGCCGGGTGAATCGCTGAGTAATACGGCGGCTCTTGGCTTCTTCGAACCGCCGGCACTCTTTAATGATTGCGTCGACGCTGGCAACGTTGTTGTAAACTAGAAGATTAAATGCGTCGTCTGCTATGCCTTTCAGCACAAGGGCCACTTTCTCAGACTCACTCATGTGCTCGTCAATCTGGCGGCATAGGGTGATGACGTCGTGAATGTGCGCGACGTACGACTCCGTCGACGTCTGTGCACGAGCCGCCAGTTGATTCCGCGCTGCGATCTGCCGCCCAACAGTGTCACCAAAAAGGTCGCGGATCTTCACTTTAAAGGAGTCCCAGCTCGTAGTCTCCGCTTCGTGCGTCTCGAACCAGACTCGCGGTGGGCCATCGAGGTAAAAAAAGCACATTGGCAAGCATAAGAGTCGGGTCCCACCTATAGCCCAGGCAGCACGCCGCCGTTGGACCAATCTTGGACCAACATCGGCTAACATCGGCACCGACGTCGGAAGTGCAACTTCTTCCAATGTCGGGCCGACGTTCAAGCCAATGATGGGCCGACGTTTTAGCCAGTATGCAACCAACATTGGGCCGACGAAGGCCCATCGTATTGCCGACAAAGCTGCCAATGTTCGGCCAACATTGGGCCATATTTCAGCCAATCACATGCCATTTTTACGCCGATGTTTGCTACACGACGAATATTGGCTACGGATGTACGACCGACATTGGACCAATCCAGGGCCACATTGCAGCCAATCAAATGCCGTTATTACACCGATGTTTCCTGCACGACGAATATTGGCTACTGATTGGCTTGCCATTATGTAACCATTATTAGTAGGGAATTTTTCTTACCGGAAGATTTAAACAATATGCCTCGATGACCCGCTCTTGTAGCTTTGCAGCCCTGTATACTTGGGTCAACAGAAAATTGAATGCTGAGAACTGAAAGCAGTTACTCGATCTATTTTATCTTTTATACCTCATTCCCTTTGCTAACACTAGAAGTGTAGTTTATTTTTTTACCAATTTATCTTTTGCAATAGCGAGTGCTTTATTTGGTACTGGTATTTGGTACAGCAGATCGAAAAAAGTCGTTAGGAAGTAAATGTTGAAAGCGTATGTCCCCCACTTGCAATCCCCACATATGTCCCCCACATGGTAATCGAGAATATTCATAGTTTAGAGCATTTTTTTGTAACTAAAACATGGCGATGGTGCTTCCGAATCAGCATAAGCTAGCCGAACAGTGCACCACCGACAGTCTGCAGACTATTTATTCTTTGTTTTTTTTTTATTTATTTGGTACAACAAAAATTATACATTGAAAAATATATATACACAACTAAAAAAGGCCCGCTCTACTGCAGGTCAGGTTGCGTTGGGGGCACAGTGACAGTGGTGCTGTCAAGGCCCTGGCTGCTGTGGCTGGGCAGGAAGCCAGCTGCCGCGAGCAGCCGATAATCTGCACTCTGAGAGTGGGGATCATCGGGCTGCTCCACAACAAATGCTTCTCTGAAGCGCCGCTTCCTGCCCCCACAGCGATCACCAGACCCTGGCAGCCACCTCTTAATAAAGTTGAGGGCCTCCGCCTGGTCGCACCCTGCTTTTTGGCAGATGACATCTGCATACAAGAACAGAAATACCATAGTACACATGAAGCACTGCAGTACAGAGAATACACAAGGGTACACACACATAAAACAATGAACAAGTCTAACCTGTCACTAATCTACAGAGCCTCAGGTTCACAAAGGCCCTTTTCCCTTTTATGCCATGAAGGCTGTACAGCACTAGCACGTCATGTACCAATACAGCCTTCATGGCATTCACACCAATTTCTCGGAGGCCACGTCCCCCAATCCGCAGGAGGTGCTTGCACTGTAAAAAAATGCAAGAAGCATAGATGGGGTGAACGCAACAGCACATCGAAATGTTTTCATGATAAAAATCTGCAAGAAGAGGACACTGAAAACAACAACTTGAATTTTTGGGCATCACAACATTTCATTGTTTTTTTTTACGCTAACTTCAACTCACTTGACCTAAAATGGTTTCCACATCAGCCCTCTCACACTCAGTGTGAGAACCTTTCAGAGTCCTTCTCTGAATGCAGTTTCGCTGTTATGAAATCAAATACAACACTGTTATAATCCTTAATAAATATTGATTCTAGCTATGAAATAGTATAATTACTTTGTACAGTGCTCAAATTCCAATACACGTTTCTTCGAGGTTACAATGTCTTTGCCTGAATGTTGACCAGGAGTAGCTTCTACAGGTGAAAAACGATAAAATATGTGGAATTCAAAAAGAAGCTGGGACATGTTTTTAATCAATGCATTGTAAGCAGAGAACAACAAGATAAATGAACATGATCAAGGTGCACTAAGAGGCAACCTTAGAGCGACCAAATCTTGGTCATAGATGAAACTGATAGAAAAATAAAGGTCGCACTAGATGGTCGCACCATTTGCTGTTTATATTTTTCTGTGATAGCCAACAAAGAGGCATGTCGCTATAGAAATCTCATTACAATAAACAAAGGTGCATTTTTCTTCACACTGCGAAATTGGGTGCATGTTAGATTTTTAAAAAAGTAAGAAATCGGCTAACACAAGGCAGGGTGAACTGTAGCTCAAAGTGGAGAGAGCCGCAGCGGACACGAAATAGGGTGATAAATGAACAAAATTACTGAATGTGTTTTAAGCAGGCTATTGCTAGTCACTGCCCATCAAACACACGATGCCGCCTACATCGTCTGCTAGCTTAGGACAGTTTACTCGGACTTCACAGACTATAGTAAATACAGTCGAATCTCATTAATTCCAACACACTTAATTCGAACTGACGCTGTGGTCCTATCAAAGCTATACCGCGCTCCGAAAACGCTCTCAGCACCCCGCCCAATCCTGCGGTGGCACTTCAGACACCTCATCGCTGTGCTTGAAGAAGAAAATGAAGAAAAGGAAAGAAAAGACTGCGGTGGAATGTTTGCCAAATGCCAATCTGCGACATTCCTGTGCCCCGCTTCGGCTTTTTCCGTCCCTGCCACGCAGAGACCCTTCTCCTCTTAACACTGCGCATGAAGAGAAAGAGGGGAAAAAAAGCTGTCGCAGAGAGTTGGCTCTCTCATGCCGATCTGCAACACGCCGGTGTCACGCTTCCCTGTTTTTCGTTCCGGCTATGTAGAGAAGAGACTCTTCTCCTTTCAACACCGCGCATGAAGAGAGAAAAAAAAAAAGCTGCCGCGGAGTGTTTCTTTCTCGAATGCCGATTTGCTTTTCTCCAGGTGGAGACGCTCCTCCATTCTCATCATGCGCTGGCCACGCTCCGGCTGCAGCGCAGATGGTAACAGTGGAAACACAGTTGTCTTCGAAGAGTGTCAGCACTGGACATTGCCGCGCGCAACTTCTTTTGCCAGGAGAATACTGAAGCCGAAGTACAAATGCTTTGCAAACTGCACGCAAAACTTGTTGACTCGTTGCAAGGCCAACGTGTACAGACATGTATTGACTACTTTAATTAATGACGGATGTCCTGCAATTTGTGAATAAAACTTCTCCATGCACATGCATCACTGCATGGTGAGCCCTCCGCTCGTTTACCGTATTTACTCTATTCTATCGCGCCCTCGATTGTAACGCGCGCCCGATTTCCACGAAAAAAAAAAAAAAAAAACTAAGACATCGGTTGCAACGCGCACCCTTTTTTCTCGTTGGCCCGCTTGATCACACCACTCGCGAAAACGACTCTTTTTGAGAGCGTCTTCTGTTTAAATATGAAACAGGGGAAGCTTATGCCTATCTGACGTGCAACAGAGCATTGCTGTCACTCTAGTTTTACCGTGGCCCGATGTCAGTACACAAACTTGCTTCGCCCCCTTCTCCTAGACGGTTGTGGTACCAGGCATGTCGAAGTAAAGAGGCGTGTGATCGGCATTCCCGATTTGCCCAAGCAGGTAGCCGTTGTTGTGCCGCAAGTTTAGGAGGAACCTCTGAAGACTCTGAAGCTTTTCTTCGTACTCCTCCGGCAACTTCCGGCATATGCCCGTTCGCCTTCGGAGGGAAAAGCCTTTTCTCTTCATAAAGTTCGTTAGCCAGCACCTGCTCGCTTTAAAATGGCTCTGCATTAGCCCTTTTTCTAAGGCTAACTGCATAGCCTGCACTTGGAGCAGTTCTGTCGTCACAGGCCGCTGTGCCGCTCACTGCTTATTCACATACTCGCCGAGCAGCTGTTCAATTTGTGGAAACCGACCCTGCTGTGGTCCACTGAAGCCTTTGCGTGAATCTTTGCTGTCGACAACATTCTGCTTTTGTTTCCGCCAGTCCCGCACGCACGTTTCGGGAACTCCGAATGACCGCGATGCGGCCCGATTTCTGTCCGTTCCGGCACACGCGACGACTTTTCTTTTAGAAGCAGCATTGTGGTGCACTCATCGAGTTTTTGGAGTCGGCCCTACCATGCCGTCGATGCTAATGTACTACAAGATGACGAACTCCTCAGCACACGTATGAAGTGCCGCGCATGGGAAACACATAGGCAGAAATGACCGACGCGCCATGCCGACGCACGTAGGGGGCGGCCATTTTGTAAGTGGCGATGGATATAGAATGACCATACTCATTTTTTTTTTCGTACTCGATTCTAACGCACATGCGATTTATGAACTCTCTTAATCGGAAAAAAGGTGCGTGTTAGATTCAAGTAATTACGGTAACTTTCATTATATTGAACTACTTTTAATTTGAACAAATTTTCTGGCCTCTTTGAGTACAAATTATTCATATTCGACTGTAGTACAGTGGCTCATGAGATAACCTGACTAGTTTGTTTCCCGAAACACAGTATCTTAAAGCAGTACTAAATTTCTGCATGTTACATAGGCATATTAAAAATCAAGAAATATACACCAAAGCCGCAGCCACAGCTTTACTCTGCGTAACTGCCTCTGCTGCCTCCACTTCTCCAATTGTACCAGCAGGCAGCCGGGGAAGGTCAGAGGGGCGCTGTGCTGGCTGGGCGTGCTGAGGCACGGACAAGAGCCGTACCTTGTGCTTCAGCTGTCGCACCTCCTGCAGAACCTGTCTTTGTTGCTGCCTGATGCCAAGTTGGATCCGCAGGATCCATAGCAATAGAGCTGAAACATACAAGAGTACATACCATATTTACTCGCACAATTTGCATTCTCACATAATTTGCTCACCAGTATAATTAGCCAGCCTGCTTTACTACAAGAAACTTTTTGCTCGCATACTTTGCCCTCCCCAACCAGCCCGAGCCACCTTGCCAGCACACACACAGACACATTTGACTTCATGATGCTCTGGTCAGGCACATCTCTTGTCGAGCAGGCGAGTGCAGTCTTACACAAAATGGACTGAGTGCAAGGTCCCTTCTTCCATGAACTTTTATGCTTTCCCTAGAATATCGAACTTGAAAACTGAAACCTGTTTATGTGTAGTCCGAAATGCCTAAAGGTTTGCCTCCTATCTTCCCACCTCTTCCACGGCAAGAATGTATTCCCGAGACACAGCACAGATGTTGAACGCGTGCAAGGACCTGTCACATCAACTAGATGAGGCAGGTTTTCGCACTCATTTTTTTTTTTTCGGTTTCGCCATCTGGCCATTGCGTTTTTATCGTTCCTTGTGATAGGCTACAATAATTATATACGAGGCAGATTGCTGTTATAAAGCTTACCGAAGAAAACTGAAACCGTGCTACCGCTAAGCACCTCAGCGTGGAGTTCTTCGACATGCAATATTCAGTATGGGAGCCAGCAGAAAAGTGCGTTGAATAAGACTTAGCATAGAAGCTTGGGTGTGTTGGTTAGATATCGGAGGGAACACAACACAATAGAAGACTGGGACAAGGAATGGACACACACACATGAAGGGCGACACACACAGCACTGTGTTGGCATCGCGCTTCCTTGTCTGCACCTTACTTTACGTTGGGTTCCCGACAATTATTGGAGAGTACTTATGTTCTCTGGTATAACCCTGTCGTGGGAACTGGTTTTTGTGAGCACTGTTCGGAAGAACTTCAAGAAAATGGGGGCATTTGAACAGGCTTAGCAAACAAATGACAATCCGCTGTGAGACAGCTGTGACAGCGCCTGCAACATATATTCCCAGTTGAGCTTTTAGGCCAGCGATTCCTACTAGCTTCGCACATGACCGGATTGACAAAAAAAGTACACATAATACGCGAGTATATACCGCATTTGACTCTGTAGCTTTGATGAACCAGGCAGATACACAAATTTATCCAAAACTCCATTGATTCTGTTGCAAAATTATTCAACAAACAAATTGCGATATTATCCATGTTACTATACGATTGTGGCACTTTACCATTGCAGCTTTCCAGGAGGCACACATAGTGCAGCGTTAGTTCACCACTCGCAGTTAATTGTATGCAGTAGGTTGTGCTCACAGCAACTGACTGCATGCAATGGTGAACATCTTGCATGCTTGCACCGCTGTTTCAGCATGCTGGCTGCTTCCCATAAGGCTATCAATTGATGTTCACAAAATTGGGAAGATGAAGAAAGACTACACAGTGCCCTCTGGCCACCCTATACTCCAAACCTCCAGCCAAAAAACAAACAAAAGAAACAGAAGTATGCAAATGAATATTATTCCTAATGCAGCTGGAATGGAGTGTAGTTTTCACCAATTCTGTGTGTTAAGTCAATATGGAGTGAGTTAACTCCATAAAGTAGCTTTTCTCATAACAGTGTTCACTCTATTGTAACACAAGGAGTGACTTTATAGCATCTAGAAGGAAAAATAGAATCTTCAGTATTTGATAGAAATGTGAGGCTCTACCTCAAAACAACAATAATCTGGAAAAAGAACTCATTACATTCGAAAAAAAAAAAGGTAGCACAGTTGATCCCCTTTACAAGAGACACTGATGTAACAGACAAACGGGGATCAGAGGCACCAGTGTGCAGGCTGACATTTGGCCCATCATGCATCAGGCACTCCGTAGATGCGCCTGTGCAGCCGGGAGCCCTGCAGTCAAGCATGCTGAGCAAGACTGTTGACCACTGTACAATGACACATTGCCACAAAACTTCAAAACTTCATTTCACAGACTTCTGCAAAAGCTTCTTACACTCTTGCATAATTTTTGCACAAGCTTCTCTCATTCTTGCGTGATTTTCGTCAGAACATATAAGTGTTGGAAGTTGTATGTCCCCAAAAACTTGCACAATACAAATAGCATACATTAAAGTCTATCACTTAATACATGCATAGTGTAACAATGAAAGGAAACTCACGCATGATTTGCTCCGAGCCTTCCCCGTGCGGTGCCTCCTTGAGCCTTGGAGAGCACTGTACAGCTAGAGCAAAGTAGCATCAATCCAGTGTTAATGGCAGGTTAACAAGACAACAAAACTAACCCCCATATTCATAAACGCTCCCCGACTCGACTTTCACCCTTCACTTGACAGAGTTGAGCACTGAGCCGCTGCTCGTTTGAAAGCGACGCTGCGCTACTCGAGAATCACAGCAGATTACTGCTGACATGCAGCAATTTTCTCTGCTTAGAGACGGCGCTCCCATCAGCCATCTCAAGTGAAGGTGAAGCGTTGAGTGGAGGGACGTTCTAGAATACGGGGGTAAGATTGGTTGCAAGAACACTACAATAGACACACTTAATTTTCACACTTCATCTATATTGTACAGCTACACACATTCTGCATCCTTATAATGCAACATATACATACAGGCTTATAAAGTAAACACTGTAGGCTGCTCAAATAACACCTACACAAAAAAATTACCCAAAAGTGGCCATGCGCAAAGTACTTTTATTTGAAACTCACAAAACTTTTGCGGTGATGGAGAATAAATAAGACAGGTTACACTTGGAGGCACATGAGACCTTCGCAGCTTTCATAAAGTACAAAAAACAATATGGTATGTGTGTGTGTATGTACGCATGAAGCTTCAGCCTTTACATACGGTTTCTTGAAAGAATCGACTATGAATTTTATGGCACCTGTGTCCTTCAGCGCAATTGAAAGCCTGCTGATCAGTGTGTGCAATTGTGGAATAGTTACATGGAAAATGGCGTGAAACACCTAAAATCAAATTTTTCTAGCTAGGAAATATGCAGCTGTGTATACACAACACATGCTGCAAACAGTGGGAGGTGACCACAAGAGTGATTTGAGTGTAAGCGGCAGTATTCCGCATTCATGCACCCCGCCATTTTCAACTGTTGCCCAAAAACAGCACCACTTCAGCGTGCTACTTCTTTTTTTAAATCATAAACAGCACGGAATACAGCGAGGATGAAAACAACATATGCAATTAAATTTTGAGCACTATTTATGATGCGCATGATTGATTGATTGATATGTGGGGTTTAACGTCCCAAAACCACTATATGATTATGATAGACGCCGTAGTGGAGGGCTCCGGAAATTTAGACCACCTGGGGTTCTTTAACGTGCACCTAAATCTGAGCACACGGGCCCACAACATTCCCGCCTCCATCGGAAATGCAGCCGCCGCAGCCGGGATTCGAACTCGCGCCCTGCGGGTCAGCAGCCGAGTACCTTAGCCACTAGACCACCGCGGCGGCAATGGTGCGCATGAAAAAAAAAAAAAAAAACGGCCTTTGTACAACGACGAATTCATAATTTGCCTTCACGGACCTTCTGTTAGGCTGCACCACATACAGATTTTTTGTGGCTTTCAAAAGAGATTTGAAAAAAAAAATAATAACCGTGTTTACTCTCGTCATGAGCGCGCTCACTAAGTCACCCTCATTTCAGTCACCAAAATTTTGAATTTTTTTTTCTTCCACATATTAAACACACACCTTACGTTCATCCGCTGAAGTCCCACGGGCTCCCCCCCCCCCTTGCCGCCTTCGCTCGCTGCCACGTGCAATTTTATTTTTGTTTCTATTTGTTCACAGAACGTCCCCTGTCTTTTTTAATTATCTCTTGTAACATACGTGGCATTATCTTGTTCCCGAGGTGCCACAGGTGCTTTGCTATGTAGATGCACCATTAAACTAGTATTTTTGATCAACTGTGCATTTCTGATGTTTACCTTGCAAGTACGTAAAACTGGCATGCTTCTTGATCTACGATATACATGTGGCTTGTCTCACTTTGAAGGAAAAGTTAGCATACAATGGTGTAAATGCTTAGAATTTGAAATATTGAGGCAGCAGCACACCGGAGATGATCATATGGTAAAGAAACAAGTGCTGCCTTATTACTGGCAAGTTGTCACTTATATGTACAAATAAATTTTGCGAGCTAAAAAAAGTACAAAAGCACAGCGAGGCTATGATGTGGTTCAACCTGTGGATTCGCTTCATTTATCATGCCATATGATGAAGCTTCCTTTGGTAAAACTGCTCAGATAAGAAAAAAAGTTTGCTGTCCAATACAGCAACTATACAAAGTGTGCACGTGCATCTCGCAGCGCATTTTCGTCACTTCCGAAATGCGCCACCAACATGCCCGGGCACCAACCGAATCTATCGCCTACAACTGCCATGTTGTCTCCTCAAGCTTGCACCCGTTTAGTTTTGCCTCACGATGCAAGTTTGAGAAATTATGAGCTGCTAGTGAGGCAAGTTGATTTAGTAGTCCACGCAGAGGGAGCAGAGCTTAGGGTGTTTCTTCGCTGAAAGTTATAACCTGAAATTGAGAACGCACATTCCGATTTTCCTAAAAGTACCAGCGTATTTGGCTGGTGCAGATTAACAAAAGCTACTTGAAGAAACTTTGCAATATTTGCATCTTCAGGTGCAACTTCATTACGGGTAAGTGCCATAGCCAAGTATTTACCTGCAAACAGATATAGCTTACCAAGATACTGTACATACAAACTTGTCCGCAGTTAAAATCATGATGGCGAGGAAGGCGGTTAAAATCGTGATGGCGATCGAGAAGATTTGGTATTTCATTGAAACAAACTATAAAGAATGGGAAACAATATTAGTTCACCTTGAAGTATAGCCGATCGGTTCAAGTTGGGCGTCAGGATTTTTTTTAATTAGTCAATTCCATACACGGTCTCTATCATGTTCAGTGACTCCACTGTACATTAGCGTACAACAAAAGCAAAATACAAAGTGAAAAGTGTGTTAAAGCATACGCGAAAAATAAAGTGATAACTGGCATTACCGCGGCACACACCACGCAAAGTCGCTATCTGCCTTGTATAATATTTTCCTCGACTATTTCCACAAATTGCAATCAAAGAGGCTCAAGCTCAACATCAGCACTGTTTAAAACACTTGGGGGGGGGGGGGGGGGGGCATTGCTACTTTGGTGGCATAGGCCGTGACAATATATTCATAATATTATATCTCTTGTAAACTTGCCTAGCTCTGCACTACTAGTTTTCGATGGGAGCAGCTGCGCTTCGCACATCCACTCTTAAAATTGCGGCTCGAGAGATTTTGAGCTTTCACTTGTTCACTTGTTTTTGGGCCAGGCAATTTGTAGTGAAAGCAAGATAATAGGCCCTCATAGGTTGTGGCGGGCAGCCGGTGTACGCCGTGACTGGTATATGTGTCGCACATCTTGATTATCTGGTCTTGTATCGAGTGAACGAGCGAGGCCTTCCTAATCCAATGAGCTCGTTAAAGTAAGACAACAAAAAACCACAATGCTTCCACATCGTTCACAGCAACAGATGACGAGCCCCCAACAAACCGCACTGCAGCACGTGAACTGCCGTAGGTACCCAGGGAGTTACCCGGACATGGCGGGAGAGGGCGACAACGGCAGAAGTGACATCACAAGAACACTATGTATAAAGGGGACATTTAAAGACTTTTTTCCCATTTATAAACTTCGTGCACTGTTCTGTCACAATTCATAGCTCAGAATAGTTGTATTTTGAAAAGGGCACTAATTCATAAGCCCAATGGTTCAAGGATGGGTGCATTTAGGGGGCCCATTCTACGTTTTACTTATGCCCTTCAAGAACTTGCTTACAGGGCCAAAGTCCTGTTTCAGAAAGAACACGCTAGTGCGTGGCCAGCAGTCCGTCAAGCATTAGTGCTGGTGAGATTTGGAAATGCAGCGCATGAGCATCCTCATCTGCTACTTCTCTGCTCATGCTCTCGGGGCTTACTTGCGAGGCACGGTCCTTCGCACTTTTCATTTTCACACTGTAAATCAACTGATACCAACTCTTCCTTCCATTATTTAATAAACCAATATTTCATGGTCACGAGGACGAGCTTAAAATGTTTGCTACATCAGACCTGAACAGCATTTTGAGTCATCGAAACTTGCTAGTTGCAGCGAGCATTATGCGAAAAATATGATGTGCTTTACGGTGACAACTTGCAAAACACTGCAGCAACGATTAAAATCATGCATTTTTTGTGCTCACAGGAAATCCCTGAAGCAGGAGGCACTGGGCTAGATAAATTGCGCAGCTAAAATACGGATGCGCTTTCCAATGCTGTCATGCGTGCAGGCGGAGAAATGGCAGACAAAACTGGGCGCACCCCGATTCTATGCGCATGCGTCCCATTCACAAGCCTCGCTGCCAGTTAGCACCACATGGCTCACTGTCCATGAGCTCGCTTGTTTCCTGTAACAGTGGACCATACGGTACACCTATTTAAAAACGAGGATAGAATGTATAAAATGCAGCATCTGATGAAGCCATGACGATGTGTTGCTGATGAAATCTGGAACTCTAGTTAGTACCCTTATTGTTAACCAGCCGACCGACTAGCAAAAAGATTTGCGACTGAAATGATGGCATCTACACCTGCCCTTAAAGGGACACTGAACAAAGTTTTTGCCGCCGAGATTTTCAGCCAAAGCAAAAGATTGGGCCATGAAATTCATAGAAAATAATAATTTCAAGCAGAAACTACGAAAACATACTGAATTTAATGAACCTTTTACAAAATGCCGCGTCTAGCTCTTAGACACGGCGTTTTCTAAAAGGTCGCGACATTTATTTTTCAAGTTTTTTTTTGTTATTCAAGACAAATCTACGGTGCATTGTTCACAGAAAACAAAATTGCCTCGGTAAGATTTCTTTGCGAGCAGCTTACTAATTTTAAGACAGGCGCGTTGATTCGTGAACTGAAGGATGCGAGTGATCGATCTTGCCTGCTAGTGGCTAGGCGACAAAGGCTTTACCTCATGTCCTGGTGTAGCTAAGTCACGCAAATGGAGCAGAAAATGTGCATTATCATTTATTTCACCTAAATATCACACGTATGTGACTTATTGCCGGTGACAGGTGATCAGGATGAAGTCGACAAGTTGCAAATCTGAACAAGAATTCACTCGAATGAAAAACCAACCTATACTCACGTGCACGGTGAAGTCGAACACGTCGTCCGTCAATGTTGTCGCCGATGCCCGAAGGAAAAGAGAAGATGACAAGCGACGGGGTCGTCTCTTTCTATAAAGTCGGCGGAACTGCCAGAACGGCCAACACAAAAGGCATCGGGTTGACATTCCTCCATCTGGGCATCAGCCGCTCCACCCGGGCATGCAGCTGCTACTGGTTCTACTACTATCCTCTTCCCCGTGCCTCTTCCCGACATTGCAGTGTTGCTGCCATACTCGCGAACCTTTTTAAATTAAAGCACGCAATCATGTATTATCGTGCACCATACTAAACTTAAAAACAGTGCGCCGGTACATTAGATCACGAAGCGCGGTCCACGCCATCACAAGAGCAATTAGAGAAATGAAACAAAGAAAACAAAAATGTATAAAATATTTTGTCTCAATACGATCCGAAATCAGTTTCCTGCAGCGGCTTTTGGCTCTGTATGAACGGCCAAGCCAGTGCCAAGCCAAGCTTGCGTCCCTGATCAGCTGTTTGTTTCCATCGAGAATTCAACAGTGAACTGGCAATTTGTTTAGATGATATTGCTAAAGGGCTTGAAATTGAATATTTCTCTACGTACTACTGCTGTACTTTTCCTCTCTGTTTCCTGATCACAGTGATGAGATTGAGGAGGTTACAATTTAGAAAACAGCAACTGCAGCTCAAGCATTGCTAGTATCGCTGTTTCGGTAATAGAATGTTACAAAGATTTTGCCCCGCGACCTGCTTGCCGTGTTCGAGCACCCAGTAGAAATTTACGGTGCCGCGTTTGAAAGAGTTGAATAAAATTGCAATATTACGAAAGAAAGGCTCTGAAGCAACATCGCATTTTATCAGGCCTACACCTCCCACACCTAGACGAGTAAAACTCGTCGATATTATCTTGCAAAGCTGTGTATAATATTTAAAACACATTCTTTAGCCCACGATGAATTGTTCTCTCGTGTGGCTTCTCCATTTGGTACTGTCATGTTAACTTACAAAGGCAACTTTCCATATTTAGTCTTTTTAGATGTTGCAAAAGCTTGACACGTGGTGTGTATGCCATACTGATAATTCTCCTCGTAACCTGGGTCCGCCTCTTTAAACAGCGTCGCATTTTATTGTTCGCAATTGTGTTTGTTTTATACTGTAAGCGAGCTGTGTGATTTCATCAATATTCACGAGTGTTCCCTGACTATACAAACACGTGCGTCTTAATTGGTGCGGTGCACGTTTGTATGTAGCAAAAAATGTCATTTCGTCAGCGTGTGTCTGCATACACTTGCATGCCCTGCAGTACGTGTATATAATTAATGCAGTAAGGACTGCAATGCATAGCCTTGCATGGGACATATATTCCATGCACCCTCAGAGAAATGTTGTTTGTTATGAGCCTACTGTTTATCATTACATTTTTTTTTTCGTTAAATTTTCATCTCCATATAAAGCAGCTGTATACAGGCACGAGCTTCAGCAGCTTCCTCGTTGTTCCATTTTAAATAAAAACACCAAGCCTACCCAAATCAATGATCTGTTTGCTATCATTACTGTTATGTGTTCTACGATGTACACAAGGACAGTAGTATACAAAAAATAGGGAGGGAATTGAATGCCCTGCCTGCATGGCTGCGCCGTTTCACAAGATCAGGCGCTGCGCTGTGAAGCTTCCTACCGGCCTGCAGAAATTCAAGGGAGCGTACAATAGCGTGGTTCAAGAGGACTTGTGGGGAATACTAGACACACTGGGTGTAAAAGATGGAGTCACTAATCGTTTAAAGGAAATCTATAAAACTAACAAGGTAGTTAAAAAGTGGGAAAAACAGGTATCCAAGCCCACAGTGGTGAAACGTGGACTTAGGCAGGCGTGCCCACTGTCACCCTTCTTATTCATGATGTACCTACAAAGATTAGAGGCCAAATTAGAGGCAAGGGGACTTGGCTTCAACCTATCTTTAGTCAAACAAGGAAAACTCATTGATCAGGCACTACCAGCATTAATCTACGCAGATGATATAGTGCTAATGGCCGACAACAAGGAAGATTTGCAGAGGTTGATGGACATCTGCGGTAATGAGAGAGATAGGTTAGATTTTAGATTCAGTTAGGAAAAATCAGTAGTCATGATTTTTAATGATAACAAAGGTAGTAAGCTTAGAATACAGGAAGTCACGCTAGAGATAACAGATAAATACAAATAACTGGGCGTATGGATAAGCAATGGGACCGAGTACCTGAGGGAACACGAAATATGCGTGACGACTAAAGATAACAGGAATGCAGCAGTGATGAAAAATAGGGCACTGTGGAATTACACTAGGTATAATGTTGTGAGAGGAATATGGAAAAGGGTCATGGTTCCTGGGCTGACGTTCTGCAACGCGGTCTTGTGCATGAGGTCAGAAGTTCAAGCAAGATTAGAAATTAGGCAACGTGAAATATGTAGGCTTGCTTTAGGAGCTCACGGGAATACACCAAACCAGGGAGTACGAGGTGATATGGGATGGACATCATTTGATGGCAGGGAAGCTAGCAGCAAGATAAAATTTGAGAAGCGATTGAGAGAAATGGGGGAGGAGCATTGGGCTATGAAGGTTTTCAGCTACTTGTACATGAAGAATGTCAATACAAAATGGAGGAAGCGAACCAGGAAATTGACTGGTAAATACTAAGAAAACAGCAGGTGGCCAAACCAGAAAGAACTATCGGTTAAAAAGGAACTGCAGGAAACGGAGACTGACATGTGGAGAATTGGCATGATTAAGAAGTTCGCACTAGAGATCTATCGAACTTTTAAGCAGGAAATTGCCAAAAAAAGAATCTGTGATAATACTCAGGGTAGTTCTCTACTGTTTGAGGCCAGGACGGGAGTATTGCGAACCAAGACATATCGGGCCAAATATGAAGAGGTAGACACAATATGCAGTGCATGCGAAAAGAAAGAAAAAACTGCCGAACACTTGACAATGCTCTGTAAAGGGCTTCACCTTATAGTTCAAGATGATGGCGCAGAGTTTTTCAAAGCACTGGTGTTTAGGGACAGGGAGGGCAAAATAGACTTTAAGCGGGTAGACTTAACTAGAAGGAGGTTATCTGATTGGTGGCTAAAGTCAAGGCACGATTGAAAATTAAACCCTTCACTTCAAAGTACCCGTCCAACTTCTAGTGGTTAGCTCACTAAGCATTACGGCTAGGTGACGTTAGCCGCCGCCCGATCTAAAGGGTACGGCCACATCCATCCATCTATCCAGCCAAGAATATGCTCTCTGGCTTGTTGCTTCAGGCCTAGTCAGGTAGATTTTCTGGCCTTACCGTTGAATTGTTTGCTCGGGTTGTGGCTTGCAAACATTGCGGTTTTGGGCTTCATATCATCTTGTTCCGTCATCATGTCCTCCAAGTGGAGGACATGTCGCAGTGTGAGGAGGGAGTACGACAAGGCGCTGATAGAATGAGCTATCAGTCTTACCAGGCAGGCGGTTGAGAGCGCACCGAGGTAGCTGACGCACACCAGCACTATCCGCTTCCTGTATAATACAGGCTAGGGAATTATAGAGACACAGAGCAGAAATCAACTCTTGTGCCTCTCTCATGCACTCACAAGGTGGAACCTGCTTCGAACACTGAGGACTGAGCTAAGCAACACCATGCGTGACGATAAATCATGGTCTCCTATTGCAATAATGATTAAGGCACGTATGCAACTTAAACCATTGTCACGCAAGATGAATTCACAACACCATCGAAGTGAACCCAAGGCACGTGCTGATTATTATGTACGGTGCTAGCACTAAATTCATGCAGACGTTTAGTTGGCGCTGCAGTAGGCCTAGTTGAAGGAATGACCACAGCTACTGCTGTGATGGAGAACGGGCTCGTTAACATCTTCATGTAGATTGAAACGGCTTACCCCGAAATGGCTGGGAGTGTCACGCTATCCCTAGCAGTGGCACATGCAGTTGCATATTTAACGATTACAGAAATGGCGTACCGATTTCCAAAGCACTTATCAATACTTCCGTCAAGGCGTAGCACCAAGCACTTTATCGCATATTTCGGGAAACATTCCTTTTTCTCCCAATCTGGTGGCTAGGCATGACTACGCCCAGGAATAAGCATGTTAGGTATTTTCATCTGATCCCTAAAAAATTATTTCCCTAAACCCATGGAAAAAAAAGAAATTGGAATTCGCACCTGTCATCACATTGCACCCCATCACAGGAATGGGATCAGATTGGCCTGGCGCTCAATACTCCCTTACGCTTAATCAGAGCTAGGTCTGGCACCAGCTCCAGACAAAACCATTTATAATCTCCTGTCTGGCACAT
Source organism: Rhipicephalus microplus (assembly GCF_043290135.1). Lineage (NCBI taxonomy): Eukaryota > Metazoa > Arthropoda > Arachnida > Ixodida > Ixodidae > Rhipicephalus > Rhipicephalus microplus. The sequence goes on from NW_027464593.1 coordinate 1,854,335, forward strand.
CTGTTTTACTCTGCTCTCTCTCAACCAGAGTGCACCATGTACCTGTGGTTCACCCCTGGTGGATCTTCTTCACTGTTTGTGAATTGCACACAAAGCCCTTACTGGTAGATCCTATTCCCAATTCTTCACTATTCTCACGGGAGGCCACTCTTTGGGCAGCTTACATCACGACATGTGCGTGTCATGATGTCAGTGCCATCTTTTTCAGAGTCGGCGCCGTCTTTTCTTTCTCTTTTGCTCCTTCCCTGTCCTGTGTTTCTGGTGTTGCGCTGCAAACAAGTGAAGATGGTAAAGAACACCAGATGTTCAAAATTTGCTTCTCATTATTATATCGTGGTTTTGGGAATTAAAACCCCAGATATATTGAAAGAAGATGCATGAAAAGGGAAGGATGATATTGGAAACTGGCAAAAAAGGGATGACAGACTTCTTAAGCTATGCTGCCATTGAGATTTTCAGCTGTTCACGCAATTCTCACACGTGGCTTTGATGCAGCTATGCACATATCACACAAGCATGCTGACTGTACAGTTAGTATAACTGCAACCTTCATGTACCCAGCCTTCATGTACCCTCTATGACATTTCAGAACATCTGAGTCAGTGTTAGCATCAAGTTATGTTCTTCATGCTGGGGAACCAGTGTGATGAGTTACCATTTCTACAGAATGAAGCCCTGTCTACCTGGAACAAGCTGCAAGATATATAACTAAACGGCCCTTTTCAGGGCCAGTCAATCTCTGTCCGGCTTGGATGCACCAACTGATTCCCTTTATCCTCAATCCTCAATAAAACTAGCAAATGTTTGTACATGTGCAAGCAGTGTCATTCAATATCTTAGGAAATGCTTGTGAAGCAATTTCAAGGAGAATCGTTTTTCTGATCTCATAGTGAGGCATTAGGAACACCTTAGTCACAACAAATGCCATTATTCAATGAGAGGAACAAGAGAAATATTTCACTGGGAACTATGAAGTAAACAAAAAAACAAGTGTTTTCAGATACTGCGAGATCATTTCATAAAAAAGCTCAGAAGTTGCTATGTGTGGCCACATTTAATCTGTGCAAGCATCGTGTGGTTACAAAATTCTGTACCAAACATAGGTTCAGCTTTCTGGAATAGACCGCGCTGCACAAGCTAGCTCAGTGCATGCACTTCTGTACCCTGCCAGAGAATATTTTTACCACCAGTATGTTGTAACGTGAAGTGAAATGGTGATTGCATACTAGGGTGCGTCCTGCAGGACCCCAATAAAGTTGTTTCACTTGATCGGTTGGTGTGCTGTAAGCAGAACATTTCCAAGAAAAATCGTATAGTTTGGAGGAGGACTTAAGCAAGGAAAGGTGTAGATAAAACACTGGATTCACTGGCATCATCCTCACCAAGTATAACATTGTTTTTCTGGTGAAGCTTTGTGTCTGAACAGCGAGCAGGATAAGCTGGTAAAAACATGCAAAATGGGAAGTCTAGCACAGCAATCTGCGCAGTACTGCTCATTTCATGGAGCATTAATTTCACAGGCTTTGCTCATTGTTAGCGTTAAGCCTATATTATGTCCACTGCAGGGTGGAAGTCCAATCAATGTTCCCTGTCCTGTATGAGCCAATTTCATATTATGGCTGATAATTTCTCGATCTCATTGCAACTAATCACCTGCCACCCTCTGCTACATTTCACGTGTCCTAATATAAATTAATTGACATTACTGACCTGTCATCCATCTTTTTTTCTCATTCCCAACTAATGCATTCATTTTTGATAAACTCTGCTTTCTTCCCATGTCTTAATATTATGCTAGTCTTTTTTCATTTTTCTGAAACATTATCTTTGCTCAGAAGCTAGAAGTTATCAGAAAGAACATAACGACATTCTACCTCCTGAGCATTAGCATCATCAATACAAAAATGTAATAAAAGTGAGAAAACATCCTATCTATATAAGAGGCCCTAAAATACTGCAGGAGGCAACAAATAAACTGGTATTTGTATAAAGGCAGTGACAAAAACTTTGACTACTGTCACTTATTCTGATTCTTGGGACATCTTTTTTAGTACATCATAACACATAATTACACATTTACACAATTTACACAGAGGAATTGCCACCACGTGCATTGAGGCCACCCTTCAGAAGTCATGTGAGCACAAGGATGAGGTAAGCCTTAAAAATCAGATTAAAAGACTAAAGGATGCTGGATATCCCAACAGCACCATCACACCCGTGTGCTAAACCCTCCTGCAGAAAGTTAAGTTAAACAAAACAGGACCAAAATAAAAACAGAATGACCAAAGATCTTTGCATGCTATACTGTACGTACATAAGGTGTTTCACAATCTTGTTATTTGCCATCCCTTGCAAGTTTTCAAAAGTGTGTGTACTAAGAAGCAACAGGAATAGCCATTATTTCACCATTCGTCACGAGAATAGGTATACTGAATGCCAATATAATGTTGTGTATGAGATACTATTGACACGTGGAAACGTAAACATAAGACAAACTGGGCAATGCCCCAATGTTTGAGCAAGACAGCATGCTTAAAATGTTAAGAATGGCTATGGTAGTCGCATGGCCATACACTGTAAAGAATGTAAGTGCAGTTCTATGTTTCATAAAACACTGTTTTTGAAAAAAGCAAGAACAAGAAATGAAAGAGAGACTGTGAAAGCATTTTCTTGTCAGGAAGGTAATGGATCAGTGCATCAGTATACCTTCACTCATCCATTCGGAGAGAGAGTATTCTTTTCTCAGTTAAGATTTTATTATCATGGTCTCACATGTGTCGTTGTGCATGAGCACTGTTCTTGTACTCTGTAAAAAAGTTGGCGTAGTACCTTCAATAAAATTTAGTTGGCAGTCAGCGCTCTTTCCTGTCCTTTTTGTCTCTTCTTGAACTTCTCTCACTGTTACTAGAACACAACCACGATGAACCAACTTGCCCAGATTAAGCTATTGTTGACGAAAAGTCAGAGCATGAAAATACTTCAGGGGCTCAGAACCTCCTCACTACCCGTCTAGTTACGGCCCTGGTCTATGTGTTCCGAGAGTGAAGCACTAGTGGAGCTATCTAACTACCTAACAGTGAGGAGAGTTTGTGTATACTTGAGCTTGTTTCATGACATGGTGAGAGGTGGCAGGTTGTTGAAATAATATGCTGTGTGGGAGGTCAAGATTTTGATTGAGAACGCTGAGTATGAGCCAGTGACATTAGGCGTTCAAGACTTTTTGCGATATTCACTCTAGCATAGGACCTTGGTTGGTGGTTGACGTGTGCATTTGATCACATTGTAGTCTTCCATCATAATTTTTTTGCCACTTGGCGTCGACGCTCTTGAGTTGTACCAAAGTAATTAAGCATCCAGGTACAAGTATCTTCTGTCAGTGTTTCAATGAAGAGCTGAATATGAGTAATAGCTTCTATCGATACTTCTGGCATTGGTGTATGCACATTTCTTTTGAAGTTCTCTTGTAAAAAAGGCATTAAAGGTATGTTTTTGTGACTTTTTAGTGTTGGCCAGAACTGCTGGTGTGTCCGAACGGCTCTTCGATTGGTTGTGGTGTTGTCTTGTTCAGGGCCAAAGAGCTTTCAGTCTTTTTTTATATTTGCCTTCACAGGAATGCTCTTTGCATGCTTCTTCAGTACTTTGTATTATTCCTAAAGCATTGACTTCCAGATTTTGATTGTGGTGCTTTAATCTAGTGTTCAACTTCACGCTAGCTTCATTTGCACGCAAAGCAAGAACTCAGGAGTATGGTAACTTTTGCTATGGGTTTTCCCTTCTTCAGTCTACTGTATTTTTGCCTGTGTTGTCTAAGCGCTGACAGCCTCGTGCAACAGCTTTTATTTTTTGTGCACTTATTGTGTGCCAATGACTTATTTGCCTCCTCGGCTAAAGACTTTTTGTATTATAAGAGAAAGCTCTGTCTGTATTGCTTTTGTCATTTGCTGATGGTGTATCTTCAGTATCTTTTCTCAGTGTACACTATACTTGAATGGAAGAGCAGCATGACTACCTTCAGCTGTTAGCAGGCTTTTAGCTGCTGTAATACTGATTGATGCTCCTTTCTCGGGCATTCTATTTTGGATGGTTGGCATGTCATTGCTTTTTTTAAACTTTAAAACTGCAGGTGCACCTTTTTCTGGTTACACCTGGTATATTTTTCCAGTGGTTATATATATATATATATATATATATAATATATATATTGCTAACTTGAGAAACAAGGCCTTTTTACGTTAGGTGCACATCAGGTGGGAAGAGTACTTCTATTACTTGTGCCAAGATTGTGGCCCCTTATAGTGGGAATCATAATGCACTGTTGATGTGTCAAATTCACATAGCATAATTCCAAGGCACTCGATCAATATCCAAGGAAGAAAATTATGTTCTTTTGCGTGCGTTTCAGCAACTCATAGTAATTTGTATGTAAATGAATACTTCATCATTCTTGGCTGTCATGTTTTATGGAAGCACATGTGCTTCGTTAATAACAAAAAAACACGCACGCTCACGCCACTGCAGTGGCGTGAGCGTGCGTGTTTTTTTTTTTTTTTTGTTATTAACGATTTGCCCTATGCATTCACGTTTCTTCTTTTTTGTGTGTGTCGTACTTCTCGTATCGCGCAGCCTACCGTTTTGGGCACCCGTAAAAAAAGTACATAAAAAAGATGCGTTCCACGCCGAAATTCACGTTCGCAACGAGCTGGGCACCGACAGGGTGCCCTACGACGCCCACACACTCCGCAACATCTTACCAACCGTTCGCTGCGATGTTGTTGGGAATTCGTGTGGTCGTTGCATGAATATAGCGCGTGCGTGCGTGCGCACGCGCGTCTGTGTGTTAGATCACGGCAACTGCATATGATGTATGATTCAGTCACCATAACGCAACTGACGACCCCCGCTCTTCCCACACGTCAAGCAGCAGCAAGTGCCGTTAACCGTACTGTGCTGTGAACGCAAAACAGATTCGAATAGGTCGCGTAGATAGCTAGCCCCACACATGATACGATAAGATTTGCGTCAGATATTCGACGTCTACATGCACGCGTAAGACAGCGGTATCCGCAGCAGCTTCGTCATACGTACGGATAGCACCGCATCGGACGTAACGTCTGACAGAGAAACTTGATCGGTAATTTTTTCTCACTTAAAAAGTCTACCTTGCACAACTTCAACCAACGATTATGCATTTCAACGAGCTGTGCATGGTTTAATGATTGATTGATTGATATGGGGGGTTTAACGTCCCAAAACCACCATATGATTATGAGAGACGCCGTAGTGGAGGGCTCCGGAAATTTCGACCACCTGGGGTTCTTTAACGTGCACCCAAATCTGAGCACACGGGCCTACAACATTTCCGCCTCCATCGGAAATGCAGCCGCCGCAGCCGGGATTTGAACCCGCGGCCTGCGGGTCAGCAGCCGAGTACCTCAGCCACTAGACCGCCGCGGCGGGGCATGGTTTAATGACGAAAATATAGTTCTAATATTGTGCCCGGCACATATATTACTCTCTCTCTAACTTGAAAAATCGGCGCGTGAATTGGGGCCAGAACAGCGCGAAAAAGCAGCACACGCAGAAATTGGCTCATATTCTAATATTATGACATCGTGATGTTGACTTTTCAGCTGACGCCGGCAATAACGTTCAAACGGCGGGCCAATAATGCCGGTCTTATTGGATGGCTCCGCCCATATTGACTGCTACTTGTACAACCTGGCCCGATGTGTCCGTTCTAATAGGCCGGCACAGCCTATATGGGCGGAAAGTTCTGAAAGCTGGCCCAATATAACCAATCTAATAGACTGGCACAGCCATCATTGGCAGAATGTTGTTAATGCTGGTCCAACATAGCCGTTCTATTCGGCTGGCAGAACCAATATTGGGGGTACGTTGTCAACGCTGGTCCAACGTCACCGTTCTATTTGGCTGGCATAGCCAATCTTGGCGGTACGTTGTGAAAACTGGGCCGTTCATGGGCCTGCAGGCAATGCCGATCTATCCCCAATATTGGGCCAACCTTCTGTGCTGCCTGGGAGCTTGCACTGACCCGTTCGTACCGGTTGATCCATTTGTCGACGTCAACGCCATCCTGACCGGAAAATACACCGGGATCACGAGCAGGAGGTAGAGCGACGTATGTAGAAGTCACAGGAGGGGCAGGGGGCGAAGACGATTGTTGTTAAACCTGTGACATGGTTGGACGTATGCGGCCGTTGCGGAGCTTCGTTATGAATACGGGGAAGCACCGAGTACGTCCACCACAAAGATGTTACGTAAAAAATGACGCGAGGCGTGTCTATTTAAAATCTATATTCAAACTGATGCGTATGGCGTCGACTAAGATGGAAGACAGCACACACAACCGACAGACCACTTCCTCGTTGTCGTCTTCTGACCACTGATACGTCAGCTACGTAGCAATATTGTAACGCACTCTTCAATAAACTCTTTTAATACGCTAACGTACGCTGGGCGAACTTGTGCCCGAGAATAATAGCACAGCTAGATTGTCTCGAGGATTCTCTTCTGCCTCTTCTTCTACGTTCGTCTTTTTCCCCAACACGGTTCGCGCGCAGCTGTGTCCCACAGGCTCGTGCGTCGCAAATCATCTAGAAGGCACAAGTATTTGCTAGCGTGGGTAATTTGAAGTCACATTGTGTCATTGCCCCCCTTTCCAAAGTGCATCGTCCCGATGCTTGTGTCAAACTGGTCGCATGGCAGTCATTCACAAACCCTCGTCGGGGATGTCGTTAACGTCAAAGAACGTTGTATCTTCAGCGTTTCATTGCCTGTCGTGATATGGTTTCATCCTGACGACATGCACAGTTTCCATGCGATGCCGCCGTCGGGATTGAATATTCTGTCCCTCTGGCATAATTTCGTAGTTGAGCGAGCCGACGCGACGGAGCACTCTGTACGGACCGAAATAGCGGCGAAGCAGTTTTTCCGACAGGCCACGTATTCGTACAGGAATCCACACCCATACTCAGTCTCCCGGTGCGTACTGGACGTCTCTTCTTCGCAGATTGTATCGATGCGTGTCGGTTTTCTGCTGTTCGAGAATGCGATATCGTGCCAGCTGTCTGGCTTCTTCTGCTCTTTGTATGTAGTCGTGAACGTCATAGTAATTCTCGGGCGTCTCGTCAATAGGTAACATTGCATCTAAAGGTGTCGTTACCGTCCGGCCAAAAACAAGATGGAATGGCGTCATCCGTGTTGTCTCTTTGCATCGCAGTGTTATAAGCGAATGTTGCATAGGGTAATATTTTATCCCATGTACGGTGTTCTATATCAACGTACATTGACAACATATCAGCCAGCGTTCTGTTCAGTCGTTCCGTAAGACCATTTGCTTAAGGATGATATGCCGTCGTTTTTCTATGACTGGTGTGCGTCAATTTCATGATACATTTCATCAGGTCGGCCGTAAATGCAGTCCCTCGGTCCGTGATCAACGCTTTTGAAGCTTCGTGCCGCAGTACTATGTTGAAGACGAAGAATTCGGCTACTTCAACGGCTGATCCTTTAACAAGAGTCGCTGTCTCGGCATATCTGGTTAAATAGTCGGTGGCAACTATTATCCACCGTTTTCCCGATAACGACGTAGGAAATGGGCCCAGTAAGTCCATTCCCACTTGTGTGAATGGGGCTTCTGGTGGTTCTATCGGTTGAAAGAGACCTGCTGGTTTTAGCGGTGGCGTTTTACGTCTTTGGCAGTCCCGGCAGGTTCTGACATAGTGTCGTACAGAGCTAAGCAACTTCGGCCAGTAGTATTTAGTGCGGATGCGTGCTAACTTTCTGCTTACTCCTAAGTGTCCAGCTGGTGGATCGTCGTGGCAAGACTCCAAAATCTCTGGTCGCAGAGGTGAAGGGACGACAGGCAGGAATGTCGCTGTATTGTTGTCAAAGTTCCTTTTATACAGGATGTTGTTTCGTAGGACAAACGCTGACAAGCCACGGACAAAAGGTCATGGAACATCGACAGACTGTCCTTGCAGGTACATGATCAAGAGGAGTATCTCAGGGTCGGATCACTGCTGAAGTGCCATCTCTGATGGTGTCACAGCTCCCAAGAAAATAAAATCTTCACCATCCTCGGTGGAAGCAGAAGCAGCAGGTTGAATCGGAGCACGTGACAAGCAGTCCGCATCACTGTGCTTGCGACCTGACTTGTACATAAGCGTGATATCATACTCCTGTAATCGCAAGCTCCATCGTGCAAGTCGTCCACATGGGTCCTTGAGATTAGCCAGCCAGCATAGCGAATGATGGTCGCTTATAGCCCGAAAAAGCCTACCATATAAATATGGTCGAAACTTGCTGATACCCCATACCACGGCAAGGCATTCTTTCGCGGTCGCTGAGTAGTTCACCTCAGCTTTCGAAAGAGTGCGACTGGCATACGCAATGACTCACTCTTGTCCGTTTTGCCATTGGATGAGCACGGCCCCAAGACCTAAATTGCTTGCATCTGTGTGGATATCGGTTTCCGTTCCTCGTCAAATTGAGCCAGAACAGGATGGCTTTGAAGGCACTTTCGTAGTTCATTGAAGGCATCCTCTTGTTCGGCAAGCCATACGAAAGGCATTTCCTCTTTTGTCAGCCGTGTCAGTGGTTCAGCAATTCGTGAAAAGTTTTTAATGAACCGTCGATAATAGGCGCATAGACCTAAAAATTGCCTAAAAGCCTTTTTGTCTGTTGGCTTCGGAAATCTTGATAGGGCCTCAGTTTTTGCAGGGTCTGGGCGGACGCCTTCTGCACTGATCACATGGCCGAGAAAAAGGAGCTCACGGAAGCCGAAATGACATTTCTGCGGCTATATAGTCAAGTCCGCTGATTTGATCGCAGTGAGCACGGCCCGGAGCCTTTCCAAATGTTGCTCAAAGGTAGCAGAGAAAACTACAACATCGTCGAGATAAACCAGACATGACTGCCATTTAAGACCACAGAGCACTGTGTCCATCATCCGTTGGAATGTGGCGGGTGCTGAACAAAGGCCAAAAGGGAGTACCTTGAACTCGTATAAACCGTCAGGTGTCACAAACGCTGTCTTTTCGCGATCTCTTTCGTCAACTTCTATCTGCCAATACCCACTTTTAAGATCCAATGAGGAAAAATACCTGGCATTTCGCAGCCTATCCAGAGTGTCATCAATTCTTGGCAGAGGATAAACATCCCGTTTGGTGACGGCATTCAGCTTCCGATAATCAACACAGGAACGTAAGGTTTGGTCTTTTTTTTTCACAAGAAGAACAGGTCACGCCCATGGACTTGATGAAGGCTGGACTACATCATCTTTGAGCATTTCTTTAACCTGATTACCAATAGCTTCTCTTTCTCTTGGTGACACTCGGTAGGGATGCTGGTGTATTGGCCTCACTGACTCGGCGACAATGATGTGACGTTTGGCGACAGGAGTGCGTCGAACCTTAGATGACAACGAGAAACATTCGGCGAATTTGCTTAAAAGACCCTCTATTTGCTCCTTTTCGCTCGGTAGTAGGCCTGGCTCGATGTCGATGGCTGCAAGGACAGACTCCACGTCTTCGAAATCAGAATCATTGGTTTCAAGAGTTCGCAGCTCCGTAACCTGGATGAAATCATTCAGACTGGTGATGACTGTTCCTTTTGAAACGTGCAGCACCTCACTTCCAAAGTTTGTGAGTAGAACGTTTGCACATCCGTCACGTAACTTAACAAGGCCTCGTGCCATGCAGATCCATTTTTGTAGTAGTAAGGCAGTGTTGTTGTCAGCAAATTCTTCGAATTCACTGAATGCTTTGTTGTTTACTGCGACAGATATGCTCGATCTTGGCGGCACCATGACGCCATCATCTGCAATACAAAGGTCATATACGTTTTCTTCCGTTTCAAAGGTAGCAATCGCGTGCCTAGTCGAGAATGAGACGGAAGATTCTCGCAAGTTAATTACAGCGCCATTAGCTCGTAAGAAATCCATGCCGATAATCAAGTCTCTTGAGCATTCCGGCAGCACAATAAAACTGGCGACGTACATGAAACCCCGTATTGATTGATATGTGGGGTTTAACGTCCCAAAACCACTATATGATTATGAGAGACGCCGTAGTGGAGGGCTCCGGAAATTTCGACCACCTGGGGTTCTTTAACGTGCACCCAAATCTGAGCACACGGGCCTACAACATTTCCGCCTCCATCGGAAATGCAGCCGCCGCAGAAACCCCGTATTCCGATTCTTGCTGTGCATATTCCAGTAGGTTCGATGAGGTGCCCTCCTGCTGTGCGAACTTGTGGTCCCTTCCAAGAAGTCAGCCCTTTCTTTAGTATTTTAGAAAGCCCGCTACTCATCACTGAAAAATCTGCGCTGGTATCTACCAGTCCGATGACTTCATAGCCGTCAACGAACACACGTAAATCGGAAGCAACGTCACTATCGAAGCACCGGTTTCTGAATCGGTCGTCGTTGAGAGTCAGCACTGGAGGTTTTTCTGAATTAGCGTCGACAGCGGCCTTGCCTCCACAGGTCGCTGACTCTAGTTTTCCCGACGTGGGCTTGGGGAACGAGACCTTGGGGAGCTTGCTGACGGTCGGGGGCTAGGCGATCTATACCTCCCCGTTATCCTTGCCCGTGGTCGGTGTCGTTGGAAGCCACTTGAGGTTTGACGACCTGTCAGGTATTCTTCAATTTCGAAGGGACGTTCACCATTTCGTGGTCGAGGTGCATTAACAGGAAAACCACGTAGTCCTGCCTGGCGGTAGTGGCACATTCGGTAGAGATGACCAGGCTCCCCACAGTGGTAACACAGCGGTATCCTGTCGGGGGTGCGCCAGACATCGCTCTTCCTTAGTCTCCTCTCTGGCGTTGGCTGCAGGGTGCTCGGCGGCATCGGGTACTGCATAGGTGTAGCCGCCGCGACGTTCGCACGTCCTGGAGGTCCTCGTAGTAGCACATCAGCATACGTCATTCTCGTCTTCTGTTGTAGTGGCAGCCCTGGCTGTGCGTTGCTCGAAGGTTCGCGTACCACCTGCCTGACCTCCTCACGGATCACATCGGCCAGAGACGAAAGCATTGGAGCGTTCTGGTCAAGACGCTGCCTCTGCAGCTCTTCTCGCACAACAGACCGCACCAGGTCGCGTAGTGCTTCCATGCCGTTACCGAAGGCTGGTGGCAACATGTCCAAGGAAGTGACGATCGCATCCCGGTTGTATAACCTTGCTCGGTGTTGTAGCGTCCTTTCCATTGTAGTAGCCTAGGAACGAAACTCGGCGACGGTGCGCGGCGGGCTTCGAATTAGTCCGGCAAAGAGTTCTTGCTTCACGCCTCGCATCAGATGGCGCAGCTTCCTGTCTTCACTCATATTTGAATCCGCTCGGTGGAATAAGCGAGACATGTCTTCCACATACATGGCGACAGTTTCGTTATTGCGCTGATTTCTTGTCTGGAGCGCAGCTTCAGCTCTCTCTTTGCGGTCTGTGTTCGGGAAAGCAGCGAGCAGCTCCCGTCGAAAACCATTCCATGACCGGAAGGTGGCTTCGTGGTTTTCATACCACGTTCGTGCGCTATCTTCCAGTGCGAAGTAAACACTTCCAAGTTTGCGCTCTTCCCCATATCCGCTAGCCTTTGCGACGCGTTCAAAGTGCTCAAGCCAGTCCTCTGCGTCCTCGTAGCTTTCGCCGTGGAAAGGCTTTGGTAGCATTGGCTGGTTTACTACAATGTTGGCTGGAGTGACCTGAGCTGTCATGTCAGTTGCGCACCCGTTCACAGCCGTTGATGTTCCAAGCGAAGTCGATAAAGGTGAAAATTCAGGACCCTCACCACGTAGGCGTCGACTGCAGCGCTCATGAACAGGCGTCAGCTCGTTGGGTCGAAATTGCTGTGGTTCTGGGCTTTGCTCCGTCACTCGAAAGGGGCTTGGCATCACACCCAGCACTTCCACCAGATTTGTAACGCACTCTTCAATAAACTCTTTCAATACGCTAACGTACGCTGGGCGAACTTGTGCCCGAGAATAATAGCACAGCTAGATTGTCTCGAGGATTCCCTTCTGCCTCTTCTTCTACGTTCGTCTTTTTTCCCAACACGGTTCGCGCGCAGCTGGGTCCCACAGGCTCGTGCGTCGAAAATCATCTAGAAGGCACAAGTATTTGCTAGCGTGCGTAATTTGAAGTCACATTGTGTCAATATTATACCGTGCTTACAGGAATACCGGGCGTACAATGATCAGAGGGATAGCGCGATCGAAGTGCGCGCTCCCAGATACATACGTTACCCGTACTGCTTACCGTACGCGCACTATTTTTCACATTTAACGTTACCGTTGTAGCGTAGGTGTACGTAGTGTACGTACAACATAACGGCGTGCTAGGATGCCCGTTTCAATGTGAATTTGGCGTAGTTGTTGTCTCACTCGGTTCGCAGCAAACGACTGTTTAAAATGACTTCGCTTGCCTAAAGCTAGGTTCGATGACCGAGTATTACGGATACGTTGGCCTAGGTTTTGAGATAGCTTCCCATTTCGGACGTCTCTTGGCCTAACCTGAAGATCAATGTAAACAAACTGGCAACATATATGTTTTCGTGATTTGTGCGTGGTTCACACTCGTTTACTTTTGTTATTATAAAATAAACTTGTAACATTGTTTCGCGCGGTGACACAAGCAAACCTTCTCGTTTAATTTTTTAACGGTTCTTTAACTTCTCAACTCTATGACAGATGGCGCCATTATCTCAGCTGGGGCATGTAAACTACGTAAACGCTATCCCGCTCAACTATAAGACACTGTCTGCAACGAACGTTGGCAGCACGGTAACGTCATTACCTTAAACCCCGCTTCCACGCTAGCGGTTAATTAAAACTGCCTAATGTTCACCCTGCTCCCTCTCTGTGGGGCAATGTACGCGTGGGAGAAAAAAGCGTGCGCCGCCGCGTCTTTAATATGTGTCAACGCGCACTTCAAGCGCCATCTTGCTGCTAATTCCGAAATCGCGATTGCCCCCCCCCCCCCCGAGATGCCTATTATATAACTGATAGATATAGATAGCCTGCCGTTTGAGCATTGATGGAGGTGCTCATTCATGGCTCAGTGATTGACGTCTCGCACTCACATTTCAAAGGTTCCGCGTTCAATCCTGCGCGCTGAAGTCTTTTTCTGACTTGCTTTTCTTTCTTGCATTTATGACGCATACATACGTATAAATAATTATTTAATTATTTTAATACCTCAAGGGCCCCATTGAAGCGGTGTTACATGAGGGGGTAGACAGTTCACAAACAGATGATTTCTGCAATGGCTTTTTTGAAATGGACGTTGCTGGAGTGGAGCATGACGTCAGCAGGAAGATCGTTCCATTTTATTGATGTTTGCTCAAGAAATGAAGAGTGATGGATGGTGGTATGCACACGGGGCTGGATAAACCGCTTTCGAATGGCTGATACGGCATGAAAGACAATGAGCTGGAACAATAACATGGTTTAGGTGCAATGCATGATAAAATTTATGATACAAACACAGTCTTGAAACTTTACGGCGCGAAGCTAAGTTAATCATGTTAGCCCGAGATTTTAGCTTGGTTACGCTACTGTGATAGGAGTAGTCCAAATAAATGAATCTGGCGGCGCGATTTGGGATGGATTCAAGTGTTTTGATGAGGGTCATTTAATGGGGATCTAATATGGCACGTGCGTATTCTAGCTTTGGACGAACTAGTGTTAGATAGGTTAAACGTTTAACAGAAGGCGGGGCTAGATGTAAATTTCTTCGGAGATAGCCAAGAACGCGGTTTGAGTCATTAGTGATGTTCATTATGTGGGATGACCAGGTGAGATCAAAAAATAGAGTGATACCGAGGTATTTACATTTACGAGGCTGCTGTAATTTGAGAATCAGACAGGAAGAATTTTTAGGAGGAATAGGATTGTCGGCAATGGAAAGAAATGGCACAGGTTTTTTGTGTTAAGGGACATCAGCCAGTTTTCGCACCATGATTCCATCAAAGGAAGTTCAGATTGTATGATGAAAGTGTCGCTTTCCTTGTAAGCAGGACGATAAATGACGCAGCCATCTGCGAGTAGACGAATGTTAGAAGCTAAGTTATTTGGGAGGTCGTTAATATAGATTAGGAATAGCAGAGAACCAAGGACGGTGGCTTGAGGTACGCCGGAGGTTAACCATCGCTCCTCCCTATCCCCTGTTAACACAAACGAACTGCTTACGGTTAGTCAAGAAGTCACATATCCAATTCAAAACGAGACAATTAAGGTTAAGACATCAAAGCTTCAACAATAATCCTTTAAGGGGAACTTTGTCGAAGGCTTTTTCGAAAGAAGTGAAGATGGCGTCTACAGGTATGTTAATATCTAGGTTAGAACTTAGGTCGATAACGAACAGAGCGAATTGAATGTCACTTGAAAGTCCTGTTTGAAAACCATGTTGGTTAGGGTGAAAGAAATGTACTGAACGTAAGAAATGTACTGTGTGGAAATAAATTATGTGTTCCATTACCTTGGAGCAAACACTTGTGATCAAAATGGGGCGATAATTACTTGGTGAAGATGAATGACCTTTTTTCGGGACGGGAACGATCTTAGCAAGTTTCCAGTTTTCCAGCACCACTTTGCATGAAATAGACTGATGAAATATGTACGAAAGGATATTGCTTGTTATAGGCCTAATGTTTTTCAGTATTTTGGAGTTAATGCCGTCAATCTCCGCGGATGACGTCAGTTTCAATTTTTCAATTAGTTTTGCAATTCCCTATAAATTGAACGTAATGACAGGCATGACAGGATAATCAAGAAATGGGGAATCTGGAAGCGGGCTCCAAGATTCCGGGGTAAATACGGAAGAGAATGCAGAATTTAATACTTGAGGGATAATATGATCCTAAATTGGACCACCGTGTTAATCGAGTAATGATAATGGTTTTGTAGGGTTGGGGTTAAAGGCTTTCCAAATTTCTTTAGGATTATTGCTTAGCATATTAGGCAACGTAGAAGAGAGAGCGAAAAGAACGCTTAGCGTTCGCAGCAAGCGTTTCAAATTTCTTTGCTGTTCTGCAGTACCTATTCCAAGTGCTCGCGGTGTTGGACTGTTTAGCTGAGCGATATATTTGCTTTTTTTCATTGTTAAGACGCTTAAGAGATGCGTTAAACCAAGGAGAAGACACCCGTTTCATAATTGTAGTTGTATATATAAACCTATTGATCAAATCATGAATTTTTTAGTTGAACAAACGCCAGTTAGTTTCAAGAGGGCGTTGGAAGAAGTCGTTTAAATACCAGTCGCAAAATATGAATAATTCGTTGTTAAAGGCGGCATAGTTACCCTTATCGTAGAGTGTGATGGTTTTCTTAAAATTTCTCGGACCTGGTAGTTGATTACAAAACTAAGCGTGAAGTACAGCGTGATCACTTATCTTAGGGATAGGAACTAGCAATACAAGATTGCCAGGGTGTGAAGTGAAAATGACGTCAAGAATATTTGAAAAGTGCTCAGTAACTCGCATTCGGAAGAAACAAGTTGAGATAAACGAAATGTTAGGCACGTGTTAACAAAATCGCTTTCCACAGTGTGTTTACATAACGTGAGCGCGGAAATAAACCAGCTTATACCTGGGAAGTTAAAGTCACCCATTAAAATAACCGGTATGCTGGGATGAGAGGCATTCAAGAAGTTAAGAGCCTTTTATAAATTTGCAATAAATAAAGCATCTGTGTCAAAGGAGTGGTAACAGACTCCAATGATAACCGGAAGATATGAGTTTCTACAGCAGATAAACAATAATTCCAGGCTGGTTGGTACGACTACTGGGCAGCAATTCGATCGACTGTGAGCAGCTGTTAGAATCCCCCACCACGCTTACCATCACGATCTCACCGAGAAATAGTAAAGTGTGGAAAGCATGGTGTTAATTCGGAATCGCATATTGAAGGGTTTAGCCACGTTTTAATTAAGAAAACAAAGTTGCATTCAGTCGTGCAGATATGATTAAAAAGAGAGTCGTGTTTCGACAAGTGGCTTCTAATGTTAGTATGCACAATTGACAAAAGTTCAGGACTTATTTGAGGATTCGCTGGGCGAGGAAGTGGTAGCTACGGGCTGAGGAGGATTACTTTTTCAGAAGAGCGATTGAAAACGTACGTAGTGCCATCAATGATTCGCTTGTTGTGCCGAAGTTTAGACGTCTAGCGACGTGCCTTACCAAATTCACTGACTTGCTTACGGGCCTTGCGTGTGTTGGGGGAAATATCTTCACTAGTGCTGTAATCGGAGTCTTTTAGTTTTTTAGCGTTAGACAGCACTAGGTCTCGGTCATGAAATGGCAGAACCGGACAATGATGGGCCTGTTTTTGTTTGGTTGAAATCGTCCTATGTGGTGAGCGTGTTCGATGTCTCTAGGCTGGACTGAAACTTCAAGATTGGCAAGACATAGATCGATGAAGTGCTTCTCAGACTGTGCCCTAGTCTCATCACTGGCATCTTCAAAACCGTAAAAGACAAGGAAGGATCATCGCTGTCTGTCCTCAGAGTTGTCCATCATGGTGACAAGGCTAGCGATATCGCAGCAGTTTTGCTCAGTTAGTGTCTGCAAACCGTCGACGTTTTCTTTTACCGTGGCTTTTACGCAGCAGTTTCCTTCAATTTTAAAAAGTCTTTTAGCAATTTCGCCAAATTTTTCCTAGTGTTGCAGCAGCGTAGAACCAATAGATTTCATTTCGTTAAGGATGGCTGCCTGTCCGAACTGGATTTCGCTGAAGACAGACATAATGTCGCTAGAGGTTTCAGCATTAGCGGACCGAGTTGCAGGGCCTCGGTTAGTCTCGATGTCGCCACTTAATAGCAACAATACTCGCAGGGTATAAATACAACTATAAACAATTTCTAAGCAACAGTTGGGGCTCGGCAGCACTAGCAAAGCAGCGTATTTGGTACGCTTGGAAAACAGAGAACAGAACTTTCTTTACCTGCACAAAAAGCAGGCGTTGCAAGTGAGTGCGGGCCGTCGCTGGGGTGCTGCTGTGCCCACTGAAGAGCACGCGGCCTTTGGTGAAGCTTTTATCGTAGTGGAGTGACGTCAGTACGGTTTCCGTGCCTCGCGACCATGACGGGAAGGGCAGCAGCAGTGAATGAAGGAGGCACTGGCGGGAACATTGAAGGGTATTTGTGTGGTGCGGGCGGCAGGGTAGCCACGACAAAAGGCAGGCGGTGAATCCTGGCTGATGGGTCCAAAGCGTGCAGCGGGTGCTCAACCTGAGGGGCCGGGCTCCGATGTGCAGCGTCCTGCGGACCATTGGGGAAGGATTGAAGAGTGGCCGGGAAGAATACCTGCACAAAAAGCAGGCGTTCCAAGTGAGTTCGGGCCATCGCTGGTGTGCTACCGAGCCCACTGAAAAGCGCGCGGCCTTTGGTGAAGCTTTTATCGTAGCGTTGTGTCGTCAGTACTGTTTCCGTGCTGGTGAGGGATGAAGACGTCGACGATGACGCCGGCGACGAAATACAGCTGACACGGTTCGTGTAATAAAACGTCATTTCTGGTTGGTAGACACGATAGGACGTTTTTGTAGTGTGCTTCGTCATCGAGAAACGGAATCAATAATCCTCGGCTAGTGGTCAATACGCTGTTCCCGGCGGAGAGCGTTTTCGAACACAGTCATTCTACGTGGCTTCCTCTTCTTGGGCCATGTTTCTAAACTCACCTAAGGCAGGCTTTCTGTAGGGAAAGTAATCGCGTTATTATAAGTATTCAAGTGGCTTAAAACATTGAGGGAACAACCAATCGTCATACAATGCAGACTCGAAAAAGAATAGGTCGTCCAATGCTCCAACTCATTAGAAAACGTATTCTTCATCGTCTGTTAATTGTAGAGCACATTCATTTAAGGCATAATTCTTTATTCTCATCAGCCCCCGCATAAAAATAAACTGCACAAAAATCTTACAAAGGTGTAGCGGCTGCCATGCTTCTCCGAAGACTAACGAAGATAGCATAGTGAATCAGTTTCTGCGCAACGGCATCCCCGCAGTTCCTGTGGCCCTCGTCCCTAGCAATGACGGCTTCATTCGGATAAAGAATCCGAAAACGGTCCAGGCGGAGCTGAAACCTTCAACGTCTCACTTCCACAGCATCACTTAGGTCCGCCAGTTCGCCAGAGGTGGTATTCTATGTTTTTCATTTGATCAGCTCTGTGTCTAAGACCTGCTGAAGCGCTCGAGTTTCGTGACTAATCCAGTGAGCGCTTTTATTCCTCCGCATCTGGCATATGTGAAATGTATTGTTCGCGGCATCGATGTTAACTTGACCCCGTGTGAGGTATTAGAGATGTTTGCCGTGACTGGTGCTATCTGCGTTTATAGGTGTGCATGACTGTTAGAAACGCAGAAGATCCCGACTGTGTCGTAATTGTAACCTTTGCTGGAGCGAATCTCCCAAGCGAAATCAAGGCGTGGCCACTACTATACAGAGTGGAACCGCTGTTACCTCGACCACTCAAGTGTACGAAGTGCTGGTGATATGGTCACACTAATGAAGGATGCAGGTCAGAACTCAGATGCCGGGTGTGTGGTGACAACCACAAAGCGAATGACTTCAAAGCTAAAAAATAGAAATGATGTCTCTGCTACGAACAACACTGTGCCGATATTCTTGATCGCTCAGCTAAGACCCGAAAAACACAAATTCTTGAAATTATAGGACGTATGCGCTGTTCGCGACGAGAAGCCATAGAGGAAATACAGGCCAGAACTCAGGAGTATGCCAGTGTTGCAGCACGACTTATCTCGGGAATGAATGCGTCGATTTCCCTGAATATCGCGTAGTTCGTAGAAAAGGCTCCAGAGAAAGCCACGAAACGACTTCCTTGTAACCTTGGTGATTTTTGATCTCAAATGCTGGCTAACCAGTTGACTCGCATATTTGGTACAAAGAAAGAGTCAGGCCTAGCATCCCAACATATTGAGAGTTCACGACCAATAATAGACGTTGAATCTGAAACTGCGCCATCGTATTATCCGCCTGCAGGACCCTCTACAGTAGGCGTTCAGAGCCAAAATGAGGAATTTGAAACCACGTTATCGTATTCTCCGTCTGCGGCACCCTCTGCAATAGATATAAGGAGCCAAAGTGAGGATAAAGATGCAGATACAATAGATTCAGATGACATAGATTTAGATCCTAGGTCCCTGAAGCGATCTAGATCCCTTCTGTCAAAGAAAACTAACTCACCAAAACAGACAGAGAACAAAAAGTATCTGAAGGAAAACGAGAACCTTTCAAAGAAAAATTTTTTGAAAGAAAGCATTATAAATAAAGCTGTAGCGGAAACAGCTCTTGCGGAACCATAGGGTCGCTTAAAATTCTACGTTGGAATTGCCGATCAATTTATTCAGCATCTACGGATTCGGTAATCTTGCCTTCTAAATTCGCTCCTGATACTATAGCGTTAAAAGAGACATGGCTATCGGTACATGGTTTGTTTAGGTTAAATAACTTCCGGTCTTTTCAACTAGACCATCCATCGAGAGGTGGGAGTCTAGCTTTGTTTATTGTTAATAGAATTAGTATGAAAGTCAAATGTTCATACAAACTTATGTAGCCAGAGTGCGAAATTTTGGCAGTAGACGTTACATTACCTAACTGCGGTCCTTTCACCCTAATTAATACGTATTTTCCGGATGGAGTTCAAGACACACGAAGTTTGGATCTAGCTACAAGGTTGTGGAGCAAGGACAAAGTTTTAGTTGGAGACTTTATTTTCCACCACACGAGTTGGGGTTTTACAACTGATCATAGTGGGAAACACTTGTGGGAGAGAACAACGGGGAATGACCTGACGTGCCTCAACGTCAGAACCCCACATTTATTCATACTCACTCCAGGTCGGCATTATGTTTAGGTTTGTCAGTTCGGCTATTATTACTTGTTCATGAAAGGCGCTGGACTGTGACACCAACAGTGACCACTTACTGATAAGTTTTGAAATATCTTGCCCTATAATTCCATCATCTTCAACTGTACGAGTATTTGTAAATGACACTAAATTTAGGAATAACCTGAAGTCAGCATTGGCTTCTCATTCGTAAGAGAGCGATGACACAAAAGCACTGACGATAAATGCAGTCATGAAAAGAGCCTACAAAATAGCGGAATTTACTGTTGAATCCACAAAAAAGGCATATAACCGTTGGCGGAAAGATGAATGTACAAGAGAGCACCGACGACGTCAGGTAGCTTGGAAGCAGCTTTTACATAATCAATCCCCCCAAAACTGGGCCTATTGTAAAATCATTGCAGCGGGGTTTAGGAGAATGGTAGCTCAAGCTAAACAATAAAATAACAGACGACTTTATGAATGCCTGTCGAAGCCTAAACTTATGAAGTACGCTGAAGAGAATGCATTTCCCACCATATTTTATTGAATGGGCGGCGGAATTTTAAAGTCAAGAGAATTCTACTGCGTCATGGATGGATGTTCCTCATCTGGATCTAAACAAACGTGTGGAGTTCCCAAAGCAGCAGTCTTATCTTCATTGTTATTTAATGCTTCAATTAGCACAATTACCACGCACCAAAAAGTTACTGTGTACATATATGCTGAAGACATCGCATTCTTTGCTGCTGACTGTGATAATTACTCACTGCAACTTTAATTACAAAGATATATTAACATGTTAGAAATTTGGTTGCAGTTGATTGCATTATCGTTTAATATTAACAAAAGTGTGCTCTTGATGTTCCCGCTTGCAGACCCAGTTTTAATTTCAATTTTATATAGACAGGAACCCATCCAGCAAGTAGACTCTATAAAATATTCGGGAATTATTTATAATGACAAACCTAACTGGAGACCACCCATAGAGTATATAACAACCATGGCACAACGTCCTCAGGCTTACTGCACAAGCTATGTAACGAGAAATATGGGTTACGGAGGCACACCTTCATAATGTTGTACAAGATGCGCATGCGCCCCATCAAGTAATTCGTTATAATTGCTTATAAAACAAAACCTCTAGTTGTCTGGGAGGGAGAAGCACTGTGAATGTGTCTGGGACTCCCTAGGTTTGTGGCTATCGACGTACTGTACCAGGAAGCGCGCCTGCCTGCAATACTTTGTCGATTTCGCATTTTGACAATACAAGCATTTTTTTTTATTTCATAGCTTACCGGCAAGAATATCGCCATATGCTTTTATCGCAAGCCCAGACGCCTTTTTTTTTGCTCATTGGTCACGGTTTCACACATTCCGGATAATGTTTGCACAAAAGAATCTACAAAGTGTAAGTCTGAACATTAGAAATGTAATTGAGACTACTGACTCGAATTGTCATGTTAGAATAGAGTATGATGATATATTCGCCCAAAACGCCAAGTTAAAATCTCTCAAAATTTTAAATACCATATTAGTAAATTACTTGGAGCATGCAGAAACTAAAAATATAATAGCCACAGATGCTTCAGTAAATAATCAATAGCCAGGTGTAGGCATTTCCTCTGATTCGCTTGACTGGTCCTTTTCAGAGAGACTGCCTTATTTTACGCCAGTTTTTGAAGCGGAGCTCGTGGCGATTATTTTAGCTCTTCGAAAACATCCGTCAAATCAAAACAACGCAGTCATAATGACGAATTCTCTTTCAGTTTGTGCAGCTCTGACGGCATCAAAAAACTCTCGAATTCTAAGGACATTCAAAATATTTGTACCCCTGTAGTTGAGACTCCTGAGGTTACTATGGGTTCCGGGACACTGTGGATTAGGATTAAATGAATTGGCCGATTTCTTAGCACGAGCCGCCCTTGATGGCCCAGTTTTATTCATACTGCCAGATGTTGAATATATTACAGCGATAAATCAGAATCAGAAACCAGAAATGCTTTTATTTTCCAACAAAATTGTTGAGGGTCCTTCAGGCAAAAAGCTGCAAAGTACATCTTGAATGTGCCTGATGGCCCTCACATGGTAACACTAAGACCAACATAAATACAGACGTTTAGCATATATGCAAATACACCATTTATATTGAAACTAGAAACTTGCAACATGTTGAATAACACTAGTGATTTCCCAGATATCAAAAATCACACGAGTGAATAACACTAGTGATTGATAAGATATCAAAAATCAGCAATCTCCACTGACACGATAGAAAAAGTAACTATGTGGACAGAATATAACCACCTCATATTTCCATGGCCACCCCACTGGAGCCAGTCCAGAAAGCTCGAAGTTTTATACTACTAAATTTTGTTTTCATGTCCCCCCCCCCCCTAAACCTGTATCTACACAGAGCTGGTCAGACAATATCACCCCTCTGCGCATTCTGAGGAGAAATGGAATCACTAGAACATTATTTTTTGTATTGTCGCCGATACGCTATACTTCAAAAAAGGTTACTAGCTACTTCATTTCTGAAAATAGGCATTAGATGGATGGCGGAAACTGCACTAAGCTTTGGTGCCTCAGATTTAGGACATGGCTACAAGGATGCTTTCAATGCCATTTGTGATTATATTCAGGAATTCAAACGTATACCTTTGGGATCCTCAATCAAATATATAATATTTATTATCAAAAAAAAAAACTAAATGGTGAGGTGAAGTAAACGCGGCTGAGTGGTAATGACAACAACTGAAGTTTAAAGATTTCTCAACTTGACTTTTTCATTTCTTTCTTTCTTGTTTGCTCTCTTATTATGTGGTTTTTTACACTAGTCATATTATAATGCAAATTCATTAAACATAGTAATTATGCTCACAGAAAAATGCACTACGCTTTCTTGGACAATCCCCCTGAGTAGGTGTGAGCCATGAGTCCAGGGAAACAAACAGACTCCTGGCTTAGTGCACCGCACGGGCCCAGGCTGGACCGGCCCGTGGGTCGGGCCGGTTAAGGGGTTGTTAGATCGGGCCCGGGCTGGGCTCGGGCCTAGGAGAGTCAGGCTGGGGTCGGGCCCGGGCCCGACCCAGGCCCGAATTAGGCCCGAGTCTCATACGTATCGGTATAAGAATGTGCGTAAGGTGATTTACTTTGTTTTGTGGGATTTATTGCAGCGATAATAACGTAGCAATACACATACCATTTGAAACGCTGCAGATGAGGACGTTGTGTACTTTAGAACACGGTAACTCCTTAGCCTGCAGGTAATTGCACAGTACAATATGTCTAGCATTTTGCTCCACCAGCATGCTACACGTAATTCAAAAAACTCTTAATATGATTTTACACCATTAATTGAAAGACGCTCTTGAGTGCAGTGTGAGGAAAGGTTTAGCAGGTGGTATTGCTGCAATAGCAACGCTACGTTGCCTAGAGTAGTATACATAATATATACGCGTATCTCGATAAACAATTTGAGTATGCAGCTATAAGCTTTCACGCCCACCACTCCTGTTTTCAGCTGCATTACTCCATAGGGTAGTAGACCCATTAGTAGTAGTGAGTCATTAATACATCATTGGCTGTTCTTAATGCACTTTAAGTGCATCATGCGGAGTGAGTCTTATCCCAGACGCACCTATCAATGCCAACGTAGCCACTTTGTTGTGCTAGCGGGGCAGCTTCATATATGTAGCATCTGGTAATTTGCAAATTATACCTAACTTGAATTCGCATTGTACAGGGCACATTTCTGGGTTAGCCTTACGGCCTCCTTTTTATTCACCTTATTTTATGAGTTAGTCATAGTTGTCGTAATTTGTCGTAGCGCAAGCTCATGGCGCTAAAAAACATAACACTATCTTGTGGCAAAAGTCAGTGAAAGCTTCAAAGGAGGTGATGTTTATGATGATGATTTGCTGCTGTACCCTTCGTAACACGGAGGTGTACTGTAACGCCTGTATCGACACAGTTTATGGCAGAAATTTCTAAAGGCTCCAGTGACGCCCGAGGCTGAGAATTTTTTTTAAACTTCTTCCCCAGCTTCGGCAATTTGGGGATATAAATGAAAAAGTAAAACGCATCAAATGTACCGACATGATCCTCATTTTTTGTGAGATCTTGACGTATACAGTTTATGCGTGCTTAGATATCATCTGCTTGGTATTTGCAGAGGTGCAACTTGGTTGCCTCGCATAGCTTCGCAAGCTGCGTAGTTGCTGGATTATCGGGACCTGTGGGGGCCAAGTGCAATTCACACCGTATGTTTGCAAAAAAATTTAGGAATACTTGTAAATTGGCTTGTGGAAGTGTTTCTGGCAGATATGTGGCTTTAATTTGCAAAACATTTATTCTCGTGCTGCAGGCACCATTATTCTATCTATCTATCTATCTATCTATCTATCTATCTATCTATCTATCTATCTATCTATCTATCTATCTATCTATCTATCTATCTATCTATCTATCTATCTATCTATCTATCTATCTATCTATCTATCTATCTATCTATCTATCTATCTATCTATCTATCTATCTATCTATCTATCTATCTATCTATCTATTATAAAGAAAATTCATTGAGCACAAAGGTTCATGCTTGGAAAGCGATGCACCAGCCGCAATTCCCGAGATCAAGCCGGTGCTTCTCGCTCAATGCTGCTGCCCCTGCGCCGGAGTACCTCCTCTTCTTTACAATGGCCCCACGGAAAAAAAAGGAGCCCTCCTGGCGACTTAGTCCTGTGCAGGTGGCGTAGAACCGTGGTATGTTTGAGCCTCTGGGCGTGTAAAACCTCGTGGTTGCGATAGCGCAAGTCTGAGGGTGGTGTAAGAGGCTCAATGAGGTAATTTACTGGCGAAGTTTGTTCAAAAATACGATATGGCCCATCGTACTTTGGCAGAAGTTTGGAAAAGATCCCAGGTTTGCGATGCGGCCCTGACGGCCACCCAAGAGCACCCGGAAGAAAAAAGGGAGTTAAGGTCTGGGCAACATGAATTGATTTTTGCCGGTTTTGGTCATGGCAGGCAAAACGATGAGCTAACTGGCGACATTCTTCTGCGTGTCTGGCGGCGTCCAAGTTTGGTAGGCACTCGAACGTTTCCGGTCGATAGGGCAGAATGGTGTCAATGGTGTGGGAGGGGTGACGGCTGTAGAAGAGGTAAAATGGGGAGAAGCTTGTTGTCGCTTGCGTCGCCGTATTATGGGCGTATGCAGTGGATGAGAGAACTAAGTCCCAGTTAGAGTGATCAGGCCTCACATACACAGATAACACATCGCCGAAAGTATGATTAGAGCGCTTGGTAGGCCCATTGGTTTGAGGGAGGTAAGCAGTACATGTTTGATGTACAATAGCACACTCAGCGCGCAATTGTTCAATGACCTCAGACAAGAAGGTGCGGCCACGGTGACTGAGGAGTTCTTGAGGGCCTCAATGACGCAACACAAAATGACGCAGTAGGAAGTTGGCCACCTCCTGTGCTGTAGCCTTTTGAAGAGCAGTGGTCTCAGCTTAGCACGTTAGGTGGTCGATAGCAACTATTATCCACCTGTTGCCAGTCGGAGTCAATAGAAGTGGCCCATAAATATATATTCCGACCCGTTCCAAGTGTTAGGAAGGGCTTGGTAAAGGCTGCAGTTCACTGGCGGAGGCGTGTGGTGGAGATTTTTGGCGCTGACATTCGGCACAAGAGCGGACGAAGTTGCGGACGAAGGTATACATACCACGCCAGTAGTAACGATGTCGAAGCCTTTTGTAGGTCGTGAAGACTCCTGCGTGGCCACATTGTGAGTCAGCGTGGAAAGAGTAACAAATCTGCGACCTCAGGGTTTGTGGAACGACGAGCAGCCACTTGCGGCCCTCTGGTGCGTAGTTGCGTCGATAGAGAATCATGCCACGTATCGAGAAGTGTGGAACTTGGCGCCGGAGCGTTCCTGTCTTTGGGAGTTTAGAAGTGTCGGAGAGATGATTGAGAAGAGACGCAGTCCACGGGTCATTGCGTTGTTCGTTAGCAATGGTGTCAAAGTCAAGAGATGACAATGTGGACTCACAAGCGGAGTCAGCTGTGGAATTCTGGGACAGGGGAGAACGGGAAAGAGGCATCAGCATGCTTCCGTCCTGACCGACAAGCCACGCGTATGTCATAATCGCCAATTTTCAATGCTCAGCGAGCGAGGCGGCCAGATGGGTCTTTTAACGTCAAAAGCCAGCACAGCGCGGGGTGGTCGGTCATGACATCAAAAGAACGACCATATAGATATGGGCGAAACTTTCCAAGGGCCCACTCAATGGCCAAGCACTCCTTTTCTTTGACGCTGTAGTTGCTCTCAGCCTTGGTAAGTGTGCGACTAGCGTATGGCACGACTTATTCCTGATGCTCCGGTTTACGCTTTTCAAGCAGAGCACCCAGGCCTACATCACTGGCGTCGGTGTGCATTTCAGTTGGAGCTCAGGATCGAAATGATGTAGAATGGGTGGCGTCGTGAGAAGCCGTCGCAAAGTGGTGAAAACCTCGTCGCAGGCAGGGGACGAGGATGAGGGGCCTTTACAGTTGCCGAGGAGTTGCCTCAGAGGTGATAAAAAGACGCGAAGTTTCAGACGAATCGCCGGAAATACAAACACAAGCCGATGAAACTTCGAAGTTCTCTGATGGTGGCAGGTTTAGAAAACGCCATAACGGCTCGCAATTTCTCGGGATCAGGGAGGATGCATTCCTTCGAAGCAACGTGGCCAAAAGTGTTCAGTTGATGCATGGCAAATCGACATTTTTTAAGGTTTAATTGCAAACTGGCTTTAGTCAAGCAAGTAAGGACGTGCTGAAGGCGACGTAAGTGGGTGTCAAAGTTAGGGGTGAAGACCACGATATCATCGAGATAACACAAGCATATCTTCCATTTTAGTCCACGCAGCATGTTGTCCATCATTCGTTCGAATGTTGCAGGTTCATTGCAAAGCCCGAAGGGCATGACGGTGAATTCATATAAGCCGTCTGGCGTGAAAAAAGCGGTTTTTGGGTGATCGGCCTCCGCCACCGGCACCTGCCAGTAGCCCGACCGCAAGTCTAACTAGGAAAAGAACTCGGCAACCTGTACACTGTCCAAAGCATCGTCAATACGTGGTGGTGGATAGACATCCTTCAGCGTGATCTTGTTCAATCGCCAGAAATCGACATGGAAACGGATAGAACCATCTTTCTTTTTGACGATGATGATGATGATGATGTGTGGCGCTTTATGGCGCAAGGGTCAATTGCGTAGGGGCCAATTGAGGGCCAAAGAGCGCCATTTCAATGAATATAGAGATGTGGACAATTATATGTTGCGTGGCTGTACAGGGGCCTTAAAATTCCTCACGATAATGCGGGTAAAAACGTAAGTATTAAAAACATGACAGTGACGTGATATGCATAGTGAAAAGGGTGACAACGGTTTTGATAATAGAAACGTGTAAAAATATTTGGCACTAGCACAAGTGCCCCATCAGCACCCTTTTGTCCAAGGCTGTGAGGCAAGTGCTTTCTTGTATAGCCACCGCAGCGAAAACCTCTCTGCAGAGGTCGTGCTACGGGATGCCCGGGTATATGATATCAAAACTATGAATTTCTTTTATGAACGCTAACAATGATTTATGACTAAAAAGCGGTTCCCTACCGACGAACATTGCAGGGTGTAAATGTATATGTTGTCGGTAGGGTAAAGGAAAGTTTTGTTTTCTTAGAGTGTCCAAATATTTGCACTGAATTAAAATGTGGAGAACTGTTAGAGCTTCACCACATCTGTCACACAATGGTGAATCGCCACCGTACAAAAGATATGTGTGTGTCGTGTATGTGTGTCCTATCCTGAGCCTTGTTAGTGTTACCTCTGTTAGACATGATTTTGGATACTGGTGACCAATGGCCAAGGGGTGGCTTGATAACGTGTAGCTTGTTTTGTGTGTGTCTATCCCAATTGCTCTGCCAGTAGTCCCTGAGCTTTCGTTTGAGAGACGGCTTAAGATCAAGGGGCGAGATCGATATGGGTGTGGTGGAACTGATTTCGTGGACGGATGCAGCAAGCTGATCCGCCATCACGTTGCCTTGGAACTCACGGTACCCTGCACCCAGTACACTACAACATGTTGTTCGAGTGTGGAGAGTGCGCATAAAATAGAGTAGATTGAGATGAGGACAAGGTTTTTTTGTTTTTTAAGATTGTGCAGAGCCGTAACCACACTGAGTGAGTCCGTATAAATTACTGCTTTTTGTATTTGTGATTGGTCGATGTGTTTAGCCGCCACAAGTATCACGTAACCTTCCGCTGTGAAGGTACTTGTGCCTGGATGTAGGGGGCCAGCATCCGAAAAGGATGGGCCGACATCAGCATAGGACACAGAGGAGTTAGACTTGGAGGCATCTGTAAAGAACTCAGGACGTGTGTATTTGTGTTGAAGTTCCAGGAAGTAGTTTCGGATATGGGCAATAGGTGCATGTTTTGTAACTTCTAGGAAAGACACTTCGCAGTCTATAATCTGCCACTGCCACGGTGGCGGGTATACTGCAGGAGCCATTAAACTGTGTTCAAGTGACACTCCAGTTTCCTCAGTTACGCCCTTCAGGCGAACTGAGAAGGGCTGCCTCATCGAAAGCCTGTTTTGAAACAGAATAGAGCTCGACAAATCATTAATAGTGAAGTAGGAAGGGTGCTTCTTGTCTGCTTTCACCTTAAGAAAATATACAAAGGACATGTAAGTTTTTTGTAGAGGAAGCGACCATTCATTTGACTCAACGTAAAGGCTTTCTACAGGACTGGTGCGAAAAGCACCCGTAGAAAGGGGGAGGCCCAAATGGTGCACGGGATCCAGCATCTTCAAAGCACTTTGAGTCGCAGACTGATAAACAACGGCCCCATAATCTAAGCGTGTGCAAATGAGGCTCCTATACAAATTCAAGAGACATTGCCTGTCGCTACCCCACGTAGTACGTGACAACACTTTCAGAACACTCATGGCTTTTATACATTTTGTTTTTAGATGATTAATTTGCGGTACGAAGGTCAAATTGTTGTCCAAAATTAGGCCTAAGAATTTATGCTCGGCATTAACAGACACACGTTGACCATTCAATTAAATGTCAGGTTCTGAGTGCATACCTCTCTTTCGGGAGAACAAGACACATGTGCTTTTTAGTGGGTTCAGTCGGAATTCAATTTCTTCTGCCCATTTACAGACCTTGTTCAAAGCTAGCTGAACCTGCCGTTCACACATTGCCAGGTTGCATGACTTAAAGCCAAGCTGGACGTCATCGACATATGTACAATAGAACATAATGCGGGGGGTGGAAAGGTGCAAGAAATTCATTTTGATAATTAAAAGTGTACAACTAAGTACACCGCCTTGCGGTACTCCCGTTTCTTGAACAAATAATTGGGAGAGAACACTTCCTACACGCACACGGAATGTCCGATTGGACAAGTAACTCTCGATTATGGAAAGAATTCTACCGCGCACACCCAGGTGAGACAAGTCTCTTCATATGCCAAAACACCATGTAGTGTCGTAAGCCTTTTCGATATCGAGAAACACAGAAAGAAAGTATTGTTTGTTGATGAAAGCGTCTCGGATCTTTGCCTCGATACGCACCGGATGGTCAATGGTAGATCTACACTCTCGAAACCCACATTGGTATTGGTCAAGCAGATTGTGTGTTTCAAGGAAATATAAAAGTCGGCGGTTTATCATTCTTTCAAAAAGTTTACAAAGGCAGCTGGTTAGCGCAATTGGCTATAACTTGAAACAGAGGAAGCGTCCATGCCCTGTTTCAAAATAGGGATAACAATGGCTTCTTTCCAGGAAGTAGGTATGGTGCCAGAAAGCCAGATAGCATTGCATAGGGAGAGTAAAGTTTTTCGCGTTTCAAGCGGCAGCTTTTTCAACATTTCATACATGACATGGTCGTGGCCTGGGGCAGAATTATTGCAGGACTTTAGTGATGTTTGTAGCTCAGCTAAGTTGAAAGGTTGGTTGTATGCCTCGTAGTTTGTACACTTGTATTCCAGTTTCTGCTTTTCTATTTTTGCTTTATATTTTTGAAAAGCTTCAGTATAGTGGGACGAGCTAGAGACTTGCTCGAAGTGTGCACCGAGGAAGTTCGCCTGATCTTCCAGGCTGTCATCCTGTGTGTTTACGAGTGGGAGTGAATGCACTTGTCTTCCTGCTACTCTACCAACCATCTTCCAGACTTTAGCTTCTTTGGTATATGAATTTATACCCAATAAAAACTTGTGCCAGCTTTCTCTTCTGGCCTGCCGATGCGTTCTCCTGGCCTGAGACTTCATTTTCTTAAAAGTGGCAAGATTTTCGGCTGTCGGTGAGTTCCGAAGCACCCTCCATGCTTTGTTTTGCTGCCTGCGTGCATTTTTGCACTCTGAGTTCCACCATGGCACACGTCGTTTTCCATGATGTCCATTCGTTTGTGGTATGCTTTTTGTTGCTGCATCAATCAGAGACGCTGTAAAGTAGTCGACAGCTGCATCAGTGTTTAAAGTGCATATGTCGCGCCAGTTTAAATGAGTGATGTCATAGAACTTTTCCCAGTTGGCTTTGCTTATTAGCCATTTTGGAACCTGGGGCGGGCATTCAGTAAATGTAGGTGTGCTCAAAACTACGGGAAAATGGTCACTTCCGTAGGGATTAGTGATGACTTTCCAGTGAAGTAGATGCACAAGCGATGGAGATACTATGCTAAGGTCTATTGAGGAATAGGTATTGTTAGCGAGGTTATAATGGGTTGGTCCTTTCTGATTCAGGAGACACTCGCTTGAAGTGAGAAGAAACTGTTCAATCAGTCGACCTCGGGCGTCACAACGAGAGTCGCCCCATAGCCTGTTATGTGCATTAAAGTGCCCTAGAACAAGATAAGGTTCGGGAAGTTCATCTATCAAAGACTGGAATTCATGTTTGTGTAGCTGAATATGTGGAGGTATGTATATAGAGCAAACGGTCACGAGTCTGCCTAGAAGCACCACTCGAACAGCCACTGCCTCAAGAGACGTTTGGAGTTTCAAGTGTTTACATGCTAAACCTTGCTTAACTATAACAGCTACACCTCCAGATGATACCACGGCATCATCACGGTCCTTTCGGAAAATAATGTAGCTGCGTAGAAAGTTGGTGTGTTTAGATTTTAAGGGCGTTTCCAGCACACAGCACTTTTGGTGAGTGAATGTGTAGAAGTTCTTGGACATTGTCGAGGTTTGTGAGAAGGCCTCTGACATTCCATTGTACACTCTGTGTTTCCATATTTGATGGAAAGTGGTGCTGTGTGTTCGGAAATGAAGTGGCTGTTCAAGTGAGAAGTTGTAACTTAAGTAGCAGGGTCGTTGTCGGGCCCTGTTATTGGTTTCTTGGTTCTCTTAGCACGCTCTATAGAGCCACGCCACGTTTCCGGCACCTGAGGTGCCGTGTTTGTGTCCATTGCCTCACGTGAAGAACTGGACGCCCGCGTACGCGAGCTGATGTTGCGTATTTGCGACCTCCCCTGGTGAGACGTGGTCGGTCGACCCGACGACCCTGGAGTCGCCCGAGTCTCTGGCTTGGTAGGTGGAGCAGGCTTGGCTGCTTCCACCAGGGGGCGGCCACCACACCAGATGGCTCACTTTGCGTGGGCCTAGGTAGTGGCGAAGGGTGATGCGACGCTGCCCCCTGACGCGCCGCATCAGCGTAATTTGTGCCGTGAAAAGCCGAACACCTTCGGCGTGCTTCCTTGAAGGAGATATTTTCGCGAATCTTCAGTGTAATAATGTCTTTTTCTTTTTTCCACTGAGGACAAGAACGTGAATATGATGCGTGGTCTCCGTCACAGTTTACACATTGTGGGCTTTCATTACATTTGTCAGAGATGTGGCCTTGGGCACCGCATTTGGCACAAGCAGGTCGACCACGACAGCTCTGAGAGCCATGGCCGAACCTTTGACACTGGTAACATCGGCGGGGGTTTAGTATGTAGGGTCTGATCGGTGTCTTTGTATAGCCAGTTTCTATTGTTTGTGGTAGTTCACTGGTGGCAAAGGTCAGTACCAAGTGTTTCGTGGGGGTTTCCTGATTGTTCCTTCGGATGGTGATTCGCTTCACATTGGTAACATTCTGTTCTTTCCAGCCCTCGAGGAGTTCAGCCTCCGTCAGGTCAAGGAGGTCTGTGTCAGAAACAACTCCACGTGCAGAGTTCATGAATCGATGAGGTGTTACGCTGATAGAAATGTCACCGAATGTTGCAAGGTTCTTTAGTTTGTCAAATTGTGTTTTGTCACGGAGTTCTAAAAGAAGGTCGCCACTAGCCATTTTTGTAACTTTGTAGCCATCACCTAATGTGGCTGTCAGGGACCGCGATACTATGAACGGGGACACTACTCTGGCTGTTTTGTTGGGCTTCTCACTGTGTACAACTTAATAACGAGGGAATACTTCTTTAGGTCGGCTGAAAAAGGAAAATTTTTCGGTGCGTACGCGCTTTGAAACGGCACGATCATTGAGGAGGGGAAAGTTTCTCTGCATGATAGAGGAATGTTTTTTAGTAACGATGGCGGCCACCCACCACGGAGCCCAACGAGGGGACGCTACAAGGTTCATGAAACTCGAAACATGCAGACACCAGCCGTACACCGCTACGATAACCTAATGCGCGTAGGCCAAGGTTGGCTAGTTGCACAAGGTGAGCCCAAGCCGCCCGTGAAAATGGGGAAGTAACAGAAGAAATTAGAAGACAGGATAGATTTAAAGAGGAGAAAAGACGAAGGTGTGGGGATAGAGAGATAGGAAAAGGCGACTGCCAATTTTCCCTGGGTGGGTCAGCCCAGAGGTGCCGTCTACGTGAATCCGGGGCCAAAGGGGTGTGTTGCCTCTGCCGGGGGGCCTTAACGGTCCAATCACCCAGCGTCAGCTCAACCCCCCGGATCCCCTTTTCCCCGGACACGGCAAAGCCACGCACGGCTAGGCGTGGGAGGGAGTAGAACTTTCCCCGTTAGCTCGGGTCCATGGTGTCGCTACACACCAAACGCCTACTTGCGCAGGCGCCTCTGCGGGGTTTCTTTTTGACGAGGACAGTCAGAGGCACCCATGGGCTCCTTGAAGGTCGAATAACGCCTCTGCGAAGCATGTCGTCTACTTGGTCAGCAATCACGCGGCGTTCTGTAGCGGACACGCGATATGGTCGTTGTCGCTGCGGTGAGTGAAACCCAGTGTCGAAGTGGTGTTCTACTGCTAAGGCGCGGCCGAGAGATGTTTGTGCAACGTCGAAATAATGACAGTAGCACTCAAGGATTGTGAGGAGTTGTGAACGCTGCGAATATATCTTTAGCGACAAATGGTTGAAATGTGTTTGCCGACGCTGAGTCAGCCGCTGAGACGACAGCCAGCTCACAGACGGAGGTAGAAGGCACCTCATCGGCGACGGATAAAATTCTGGTAGAACTGATTCTCTTGACGTGGCCGAGGCACTCGTGACGAAGTAGGGATAAAGGCGACGACTTATGATTATAAATCTGCATTGTGGTTGAGCCTTCTACTAGGTCGAGAGCGCAAAGGGCAGGGGGCGGCTCTTCGGGCGACGAATATAGGAGATGGTGTGAAGAAGACCGTGCCGTCGGATATAGCGCTGCATGAAACTGGTACGAACGCAAAAGAGCATATAGAGATGTAGGTGACATCGTTAACATGTTTAGCGGCAGACTTGGTGTCGACGGACGCTCGGTCACCTAGTGAGCAAAATTCAACCTCTGCCCTAGCACAGTCGATTACGGCGTTAGGACGCGACAAAAAGTCTCATCCTAAGATAATTGTATGGGAGCACGATGAAAGAACCATGAACTCTATCGTATACAGAACGTCTTGAATTGTCTCGCGGGCTGTACATACTGCGGTCAGTTGAACAGGTTGAGCACTGGCTGCGCGAAGTGATAATCCGGAGAAAGGCGTCGTCACCTTATGAATTGAGCGGCGAAATTCAGCATCAATAATAGAAACAGGTGCACTGGTATCTACAAGAGCGACAGTAGAGATATTTTCGACGAACACATCAATACCATAGGTAGGTGACAAATTAGGACTTGGGCAAACCGAAACTTGCGCAGTTCTTGCCTCAGGAACTGCGTCGTCTAGTTTTCTTCCTCGTTAGGCGGGGGCCGTCGATGCATAGGAGAAGGCGAGCGGCGGAGTGGCGAGGGCGAGCCAAGAAGTGCCGACCGAGGGTGGTGGTCGTCCTGATAGCGGGCTGGCAATGGAGTGGAGGAACCGTATTGCGCGTTGGAGTCAAGCGGGAAGAAAGGCTCATGGCGGTTTTCATCGGTGATATGCGTCCGGCGGCGGCAATAACTTGCGACGTGTCCGGGGCATCGACATGCGTAACATAAAGAACAATTGTCGAGGGTACGCCACGGATGGCGATGTTAGTGATGGTCCAGTGAACTGGAGGTGGCGGATAGCTCGCGCGAGCCTGGAATGGTGGCGCAGGCGCCTTGCGAGTTGTCATGGCTGCATCCGCGGTGTAGGTGAGAAGAGCACCCACAAGATTATGCTCGCGAGCAGCTGGTAAGGCCTTGGCGACCTCTTCTTGAATGACGCCACGAAGAGACGACAGTAAGCTTGTGGTAGGTTCTGGTGTGAAGGGCTCCAAAGAAAGCTGTCGAGCGACTTCTTCGCGGACAAATGCTTTTATTTCGGCTATTAGTGACGCTTGGTCATGACCATTGATCACACTAGACAGTGATGCCAAATTGTGCGCTGGAGGACGTCTTGTCAGGGCTCGCTGCTTCCGCAATTCATCGTAGCTTTGGCACAGGCTAATTACGTCGATGCAGTGGTCGGGCTTTTCGCCAAGAGTATTCGAAAAGCGCCGTCGTCAATTCCTTTGAGGATGTGCTTACATTTTTCAGCTCTCGTCATTGTGGCGTTCACGCGTCTGCACAAATCGACGACGTCTTCTATAAAACTAGTGAACGTTTTACCCGTTTCTTGTGCGCGTGTGCGTAAACGCTGGCCGGCACGAAGTTGTCGGACGGCAGGTCAATCGAGGACTGCTACAATCGACGTTTTAAATTGCAGCCACGTTCGGACGTCTGCCTCGTTGTTTCTAAGCCAAAGGCTGGCTACACCCATGAGGTAGAACGATACGCGTGTCAACTTGTCCGCGTCCGTCCATCTGTTTAAAGCGCTCACTAGTTCAAAAGTCGAGAGCCAATCTTCAACGTCGTTGTCATCTGTTTCGCTGAAGATTGGAGGCTCCCGCTGAGGAACACTGCCTGGACAGGTGGCCGGAAGTTATGGAAGCGTCTGCTGATCGGCGTACGGCATAGCAGAAGGTAGCCGACGAGAACGGAGTTCGAGGATGGTAGCGAGAAGGTATAGGAGACGGTACCCAGCACGGCTCCACCAAATATAAAGACGAATTATTGAGCAGAAAGGTTGATGCTTAGAAGGCGATGCACCAGCCGCAATTCATGAGCTCGAGCCGCTGCTGCACGCTCGATGCTGCTGCCCCTGCGCCGGAGTACTTCCTCTTCGTTACACTATCTATCTATCTATCTATCTATCTATCTATCTATCTATCTATCTATCTATCTATCTATCTATCTATCTATCTATCTATCTATCTATCTATCTATCTATCTATCTATCTATCTATCTATCTGTCTATCTATCTATCTATCTATCTATCTATCTATCTATCTATCTATCTATCTATCTATCTATCTATCTATCTATCTATCTATCTATCTATGTATCTATCTATCTATCTATCTATCTATCTTCTTTGCCTGGGTGCTCGTGTGATGACTTGACTACCTTAGAGTAAGCCAAAATTAGTACGCGAGGGTGATATGGTGTGACGATTATGACTAGCTATTCATGACATACAAAATGGGACAATGCCTTAGCGCACGTCGTCTAACCCTTTTCGCGAGGCACGTGTGGCACATACACATATACCACAGGCGGCTTTGTGCCATAGGTATGCCGATAAATTTTGACTCTGCCTTTTTGGAATACATTCATCTTGAAGTTTTATAGTGAAAGCTGTTATGAGATCACAACTCGGTTCACGCGCAGTTGTTCGCCGTTGCCGCCGGTGTCCGTAAACACATCGCGTGAAGTTAGAAAAAAAATCTAGCACCAGTGACCAGTGGGACTTGAACCGAGGTCCACTGAGTGTCAGCCCAGTATTCTATCACTGATTTACGCCACTGCCAGTGACTTGTTGGCAAACTTCCCTTAGGCAGGCTTAACTTCGGGAATGCAAAAGCGTTAATATGACTTACAAAGCGTTTAAAACAGAGAAAAAACAACCAGTCGTCACACAATGCGAATAGCGTAACGAGTGGGCCATCCAATGCTCCATCCCAATTGAAAAGCTAATTCTTGTTCCTATTAACTGTGGTGCTTACCCACTGCAACCATAATTCCTCATCTTCGTCAACCACTGGATGAACAATCGGCACAAAATTTTTCGCAAATGTTTAGCGAATACCACGCTTCTCTGAAGAATGACCAAAATAGCACAGGAGTTGTCAGTTTACTTCCCCTCAAATTTTATTATTAATGTCTCAGTAGGTATCAAACAAGTGTACTTGCAGTAGTTACCCAATTAGTGAGTTTGAAAAGCTCTGAAAGGCCGCTCCTTTAGTTTTTGCTGTGGCTGTCCTGTGCTTTCTGCACAAGCCTGCGTATTTTTTGCACCCATTTGTGTTGCTGATCATTGTTCCTTTGTGTTTGCCGAAAAAATTTCAATATGAACAGATATGCGGGTATATGTGATAAGCGAGTATATGTGACACAGGCGATTGACAGTTTATATCTACCTTGGAATGGTGAAAATGAGCATTAGTAATCTTAACGCGAGAACACTAAGCAAGAGCTGACATCGGCACCTTTGATACGACGAATGCAAAGAATAAATATAGGGGTCCAATGAGAAATCAAATTTCTGCATTCTGCTTGCCAATCAAGTATTCTACCACAGAGACACGCCAGGTATCGCAACTACTTTTTCAATAGGCCCTGACGTGAAACCTCCAATGTGGTTGCAATGCTGGCTACATTCAATCTTTTAAACATTACGTAGGTACTCCTATGATACAGTTGTCATGTTGGGTTAATGTCAATTGTACTTGGGCGGCATCTGCTAAAATTTATTTATGGAGCGGTGCTCGGGGCTACAATCCTTGCAAGCGCAAGCGTGACATATCTACTTACTACTTCTGGTGTTGCCAAT